>NC_091366.1:3043137-3233137 GCF_038502225.1 Cherax quadricarinatus
TTAACTCCTCTCAGTATTTTATATATCGTTATCATGGCTCCCCTCCCTCACCCTAGTGAGTATACACAGTGTGTACAACACACCCTGGTGAGTATACACAGCGTGTACAACACACCCTGGTGAGTGCACAGTGTGTACAACACACCCTGGTGAGTACACAGTATACAACACACCCTGGTGAGTGCACAGTATACAACACACCCTGGTGAGTGCACAGTGTCTACAATACACCCTGGTGAGTGCACAGTGTCTACAACACACCCTGGTGAGTACACAGTGTATACAGCACACCCTGGTGAGTACACAGTGTATACAACACACCCTGTTGAGTACACAGTGTATACAACACACCCTGGTGAGTACACAGTGTATACAGCACACCCTGGTGAGTGTACACTGTATACAACACACCCTGGTGAGTACACAGTGTATACAACACACCCTGGTGAACACACAGTGTATACAACACACCCTGGTGAGTACACAGTGTATACAACACACCCTGGTGAGTACACAGTGTATACAACACACCCTGGTGAGTGTACACAGTGTATACAACACACCCTGGTGAGTACACAGTGTATACAACACACCCTGGTGAGTGTACACAGTGTATACAACACACCCTGGTGAGTACACAGTGTATACAACACACCCTGGTGAGTGTACACAGTGTATACAACACACCCTGGTGAGTACACAGTGTATACAACACACCCTGGTGAGTACACAGTGTATACAACACACCCTGGTGAGTACACAGTGTATACAACACACCCTGGTGAGTGTACACAGTGTATACAACACACCCTGGTGAGTTCACAGTGTATACAACACACCCTGGTGAGTGTACACAGTGTATACAACACACCCTGGTGAGTTCACAGTGTATACAACACACCCTGGTGAGTACACAGTGTATACAACACACCCTGGTGAGTACACAGTGTATACAACACACCCTGGTGAGTACACAGTGTATACAACACACCCTGGTGAGTACACAGTGTGTACAACACACCCTAGTGAGTATACACAGTGTCTACAACACACCCTGGTGAGTACACAGTGTATACAACACACCCTGGTGAGTACACAGTGTATACAACACACCCTGGTGAGTACACAGTGTATACAACACACCCTGGTGAGTGTACACAGTGTATACAACACACCCTGGTGAGTTCACAGTGTATACAACACACCCTGGTGAACACACAGTGTATACAACACACCCTGGTGAGTACACAGTGTATACAACACACCCTGGTGAACACACAGTGTATACAACACACCCTGGTGAGTTCACAGTGTATACAACACACCCTGGTGAGTTCACAGTGTATACAACACACCCTGGTGAGTACACAGTGTATACAACACACCCTGGTGAGTGTACACAGTGTATACAACACACCCTGGTGAACACACAGTGTATACAACACACCCTGGTGAACACACAGTGTATACAACACACCCTGGTGAACACACAGTGTATACAACACACCCTGGTGAACACACAGTGTATACAACACACCCTGGTGAACACACAGTGTATACAACACACCCTGGTGAGTACACAGTGTATACAACACACCCTGGTGAGTTCACAGTGTATACAACACACCCTGGTGAGTACACAGTGTATACAACACACCCTGGTGAGTACACAGTGTATACAACACACCCTGGTGAGTACACAGTGTATACAACACACCCTGGTGAACACACAGTGTATACAACACACCCTGGTGAGTTCACAGTGTATACAACACACCCTGGTGAGTGTACACAGTGTATACAACACACCCTGGTGAGTGTACACAGTGTATACAACACACCCTGGTGAGTGTACACAGTGTATACAACACACCCTGGTGAGTGTACACAGTGTATACAACACACCCTGGTGAGTGCACAGTATATACAACACACCCTGGTGAACACACAGTGTATACAACACACCCTGGTGAGTACACAGTGTATACAACACACCCTGGTGAGTACACAGTGTATACAACACACCCTGGTGAGTGCACAGTGTATACAACACACGCTGGTGAGTGTACACAGGGCGTACAACACCCTGGTGTACACATGTAGGGTGTGGTTCCTAAGTCCATCATGTCATAAGTAATCGATAAAGCCAGGAAGAACTACCGGCTGCACTCTCTCCAACCCCCACCACCACTATCCTTCACCAGATGTTACAACCCTCTTATATATATATATATATATATATATATATATATATATATATATATATATATATATATATATATATATATATATATATACAGGCCAGTGTACAGTCAGCTTGAAAAGCTTCAACATGATGAGAGGTGGGAGAGGTAAGATAAGCTGTCACCTGGGAGGACCTCCAGCGTAGATAGTTTTATAGATGAGAAGCCTTATTAAGCTTAAAGCTTAGTAGTGATGAATAACGTCACCACACAGTGGATAACGTCACCACACAGTGTATAACGTCACCACACAGTGGATAACGTCACCACACAGTGGATAACGTCACCACACAGTGTATAACGTCACCACACAGTGGATAACGTCACCACACAGTGGATAACGTCACCACACAGTGGATAACGTGGCCACTAAAGGAGAGAGAGTGGATAACGAGGATATTAAGAGAGCTTCTGGGATATTCTGGTAAAGCTCTCTCAATACACACAAAGATCTCTGGGTACATCAGTGTGTGTGGGAGAGGTATTCTCTGGTGATTTAAAACACACACACACACACACACACACACACACACACACACACACGCACTCTCGCACACACACACACACACACACACACACACACACACACACACACACACACACACACAATACTAAGAGGAATTTACAAGGTGGACAGAGACAGGATGTTCCAGAGATGGAACACAGAAACAAGGGGTCACAGTTGGATGTTGAAGACTCAGGTGAGTCACAGGGATGTTACGAAGTATTTCTTTAGCCATAAAGTTGTCAGGAAATGGAATAGTCTGGCAAGTGATGTAGTGGAGACAGGAACCATACATTGTTTTAAGACGAGGTATGGTAAAGCTCATGGAGCAGGGAGAGAAAGGACCTAGTAGCATCACTGAATGATGGTACGTGACGAGGTGTCGGAGTGGGCGACTGTGACGAGCGTTGTACCAAAAGGGTCGGTCCTAGGACCGGTGCTGTTTCTGGTATATGTGAATGACATGACGGAAGGATTACACAGGTATCCCTGTTTGCAGACGACGTGAAGTTAATGAGGAGAATTCAAGTGGATGAGGATCAATCAGGACTACAAAGGGATCTGAACAGGCGGCAAGCCTGATCCAACAAATGGGCCCTGGAGTTTAACCCCGCCAAGTGCAGTCATGAAGATTGGGGAAGATCAAAGACTGCATAAGGAGTACACACTAGGCTGGGCCAAAGACTGCAAACTTCACTCAAAGAAAAGGATCTTGGGGTGAGTATAATACCGAGCACATCTCCTGAGGCGCACATCAACCAAATAACTGCTGCAGCATATGGGCGCCTGGCGAATTTAAGAATAGCATATTAACACTTAAGTAAGGAGTCATTCAAGACACTGTACACCGTGTACGTCAGGCACATATTGGAGTACGCAGCACCAGGGTGGGACCCACACCTGGTCAAGCACATCAAGAGATTAGAGAGTGCAAAGGTTTGCAACAAGACTAGTCCCAGAGCTATGGTTCATGTCCTACGAGGAGAAGTTAAGGGAACTCAACCTGACGACACTGGAGGACAGGAGGGAAAGGGGGGATATGATAACATAAGAAACAAGGAACACTGCAGCAGGCCTACTGGCCCATGCGAGGCAGGTCCAAGTGGTCTACCGGCTTATGCCACTGACCCAACCTAGTCAGGTCCAGGTCACATCCACTTAAAGAGCACGGCATGATACCCAAGTGTCGCACATATGTCTAATTTACCAACTTGTCGGTTCTCTGAATCATTCATCTACACAAGCTAGTCAGGTCCAACTCACACCCACTCATGTATTTATCTAACCTATTTTTAAAACTACACAACGTTTTAGCTTCTATAACAGTACTCGGGAGCTTATTCCACTCGTCCACAACTCTATTACCAAACCAGTGCTTTCCTACATCCTTCCTGAATCTGAATTTTTCCAACTTAAAACCATTACTGCGAGTCCTATGTTAGATATTTTTAGCACGCTATTTACGTCCCCTATATTTGTTTCTGTTCGACATATAAAATACTGGGAGGAATTGACAAGGTGGACAGGGACAGAATGTTTCAGAGATGTGATACAGCAACAAGGGGACACAGCAACAAGGGGACACAGCAACAAGGGGACACAGCAACAAGGGGACACAGCAACAAGGGGACACAGCAACAAGGGGACACAGCAACAAGGGGACACAGCAACAAGGGGACACAGCAACAAGGGGACACAGCAACAAGGGGACACAGTAACAAGGGGACACAGCAACAAGGGGACACAGCAACAAGGGGACACAGCAACAAGGGGACACAGCAACAAGGGGACACAGCAACAAGGGGACACAGCAACAAGGGGACACAGCAACAAGGGGACACAGCAACAAGGGGACACAGCAACAAGGGGACACAGCAACAAGGGGACGTAGCAACAAGGGAACACAGCAGCAAGGGGACACAGCAACAAGGGGACACAGCAACAAGGGGACACAGCAAGGATACACAGTAACAAGGGGACACAGCAACAAGGGAACACAGCAACAAGGGGACACAGCAAGGATACACAGCAACAATGGGACATAGCAACAAGGGAACACAGCAACAAGGGGACACAGCAACAAGGGGACACAGCAACAAGGGGACACAGCAAGGATACACAGTAACAAGGGGACACAGCAACAAGGGGACACAGCAACAAGGGGACACAGCAAGGATACACAGTAACAAGGGGACACAGCAAGGATACACAGTAACAAGGGGACACAGCAACAAGGGGACACAGCAAGGATACACAGTAACAAGGGGACACAGCAACAAGGGGACACAGCAACAAGGGGACACAGCAAGGATACACAGTAACAAGGGGACACAGCAAGGATACACAGAAACAAGGGGACACAGCAACAAGGGGACACAGCAACAAGGGGACACAGCAAGGATACACAGTAACAAGGGGACACAGCAAGGATACACAGTAACAAGGGGACACAGTAACAAGGGGACACAGCAAGGATACACAGTAACAAGGGGACACAGCAAGGATACACAGTAACAAGGGGACACAGTAACAAGGGGACACAGCAAGGATACACAGTAACAAGGGGACACAGCAACAAGGGGACACAGCAACAAGGGGACACAGCAAGGATACACAGTAACAAGGGGACACAGCAACAATGGGACATAGCAACAAGGGAACACAGCAACAAGGGGACACAGCAAGGATACACAGCAACAATGGGACATAGCAACAAGGGAACACAGCAACAAGGGGACACAGCAACAAGGGGACACAGCAACAAGGGGACACAGCAAGGATACACAGTAACAAGGGGACACAGCAACAAGGGGACACAGCAACAAGGGGACACAGCAAGGATACACAGTAACAAGGGGACACAGCAAGGATACACAGTAACAAGGGGACACAGCAACAAAGGGACACAGCAAGGATACACAGTAACAAGGGGACACAGCAAGGATACACAGTAACAAGGGGACACAGTAACAAGGGGACACAGCAAGGATACACAGTAACAAGGGGACACAGCAACAAGGGGACACAGCAACAAGGGGACACAGCAAGGATACACAGTAACAAGGGGACACAGCAAGGATACACAGCAACAAGGGAACACAGCAACAAGGGGACACAGCAAGGATACACAGCAACAATGGGACATAGCAACAAGGGAACACAGCAACAAGGGGACACAGCAACAAGGGGACACAGCAACAAGGGGACACAGCAAGGATACACAGTAACAAGGGGACACAGCAACAAGGGGACACAGCAACAAGGGGACACAGCAAGGATACACAGTAACAAGGGGACACAGCAAGGATACACAGTAACAAGGGGACACAGCAACAAAGGGACACAGCTGGAAGTTAAAAATTCTGATGAGTCACAGGGATGTTAGGAAATATTTATTCAGCCATAGAGTTGTCAGGAAGTGGAACAATCTGGAGAGTGATGTAGTGGAGGCAGGATCCATACACAGCTTTAAGAGGTACGATAAAGCTCATGGAGCAGGGAGAGAGTGGACTTACTAGCGACAAGCTAAGAGGTGGGGCCAGGAGCCGTGAATCGACCCCTGCAATCAAAAATAGGTGAGTACACACACACCCTTAAGGCAGACTGCACACCCAGCTGAAAGAATAGGATGACATTATTCACGAGGCTAGAGAAGGCGACGAAGGAAGAACAAGCAAGCGGGAAGAAGCAGATCCTGGAACCGTGACTCGACCCCCCCTATAACCCCAAGTTGGCGAAGACACACACAAAGACTATTGTAACTCAGCATTGTTTGTAAAAAAAAATTTTGTAATGGAATTTCTTACCAAATATCCCTCTATTTAGCCTTCCACCACCCCCTCCCCCCCTCAACCACCACAGGTGCGGCGACTCGACCCCCCCCACTTCCCCGCGTGACCACAACCAGGCAAGCACACTCCCCAGTACCCGACCAGTCCAAACAATCGTCAACTCTAACAACTCTTCACTAATTACCTCTCAACTTTCCCCCCCTCCCCTCCAATCCCCGCCCCCATCCCCTCCCTCAGATCGATCTAAGAGTGTATATCCCCCCGGGTGCTACCAGCCCAGCCTCCTCTACCTCACCGCACACTCAATGAATACCGAAAGGTGGTATTCATGGTATTTACACTGTGTATAACTATGTATACTTGTATGTGAGGGTGACAGTTCTGTACATGTATGTGTGTGCTTCCACATGTATACAAGCGTATGTATTCCTGTGCGTATAAATATTCATGTGTGCGCTTCCATATGTATACAGTACAAGTGTGCGTATTTCTGTACGTATGAATACATACCAATACCTGCGTATCTACACAGTCAAAATTTTAAATATGTATACATGCATAGATGTATGCTACACATGAGTGTATAAATATGTGTGTGTACATGTGCATATATATATATATATATATATATATATATATATATATATATATATATATATATATATACCTGGAGTTTACCTGGAGAGAGTTCCGGGGGTCAACGCCCCCGCGGCCCGGTCTGAGACCAGGCCTCCTGGTGGATCAGAGCCTGATCAACCAGGCTGTTGCTGCTGGCTGCACGCAAACCAACATACGAGCCACAGCCCGGCTGATCCGGAACTGACTTTAGGTGCTTGTCCAGTGCCAGCTTGAAGACTGCCAGGGGTCTGTTGGTAATCCCCCTTATGTGTGCTGGGAGGCAGTTGAACAGTCTCGGGCCCCTGACACTTATTGTATGGTCTCTTAACGTGCTAGTGACACCCCTGCTTTTCATTGGGGGGATGTTGCATCGTCTGCCAAGTCTTTTGCTTTCGTAGTGGGTGATTTTCGTGTGCAAGTTCGGTACTAGTCCCTCTAGGATTTTCCAGGTGTATATAATCATGTATCTCTCCCTCCTGCGTTCCAGGGAATACAGGTTTAGGAACCTCAAGCGCTCCCAATAATTGAGGTGTTTTATCTCCGTTATGCGCGCCGTGAAAGTTGTCTGTACATTTTCTAGGTCGGTAATTTCACCTGCCTTGAAAGGTGCTGTTAGTGTGCAGCAATATTCCAGCCTAGATAGAACAAGTGACCTGAAGAGTGTCATCATGGGCTTGGCCTCCCTAGTTTTGAAGGTTCTCATTATCCATCCTGTCATTTTTCTAGCAGATGCGATTGATACAATGTTATGGTCCTTGAAGGTGAGATCCTCGGACATGATCACTCCCAGGTCTTTGACGTTGGTGTTTCGCTCTATTTTGTGGCCAGAATTTGTTTTATATATATATATATATATATATATATATATATATATATATATATATATATATATATATGTCGTGCCGAATAGGCAGAACTTGCGATCTTGGCTTAAATAGCAACGTTCATCTTGCCATATAGGACAAGTGAAAATTTGTGTATGCAATAATTTCGCCAAAATCATTCTGAACCTAACGAAAAAAATATATTTCACTGTGTTTGTTTAGTATTAAATTATTGTAAACAAATCTAAAATATATTTAGTTGGGTTAGGCTAAAATAAATTGCGCTTGTTATAATAAGGTTAGGTAAGTTTTCTAAGATTCTTTTGGTGCAAAATTAAAAATTGTTACATTAACATTAATGAAAAAATATATCTTTAAACGTATAAGAGAAAATTTTAGAAAGGACTTAATTTTAAATGAGTTCTTGCTAATTGACCAGTTTTACATATTCGGCACGACATATATATATATATATATATATATATATATATATATATATATATATATATATATATATATATATATATACCTGTGCATGTGTGTTGTATACATGTACACATGCACGAAAATACACATAGAAATTTTAAAAACATGAAAACTCTCGTTTTTATAAATTTTAAATTTTCGTGAGCCGAGCAAAGCCTTAAATACTGTCCGGCTTGACGGCAGAGCCGTCCACCTGTCAGCTCACAGTCTCCTCACACCATCGAAGATTCTCCTCTATAACTCGAGAACGGCTTATTCGACCGGCTTCAAACTTTCCACCCTGGTCAATTAGGGGCTCTCTAGTCAATTTTATATTGCATTTCCGAAACTGATTTTCAAAGAGGCACAGAACAGAGGGTCAATATCGCTGTTGCAAGTAACGGTGATACACTGACTGTTGTAGGTTATAGATTTATATATATATACATGTGAGTATGATGGTGGTAGTGGTGGTGACGTACACATACACATGTATGCATAATATATATGCACCACGCAAAAACAAGCAGGTATATACAGAGAAAGATCGAAGTCAGCAGGACTCGATACTGCTTCTGGGACGGACAAGATTCTCAGGCAGCGCTCTTATCTACTCAGCCATCACAAATGCCACATAGACTGGGCAGCCTGGTTCACAACCCATGTTTCTTACCCAGCCTGGGCACGTCAGTCAGCCTCAAGCGTCGATACAAACTACTTCAATCTCCTCCCGTATGTTCTGACCTCTCAAACGGTTTTTATATCAATGTACCACGCAGAAACAAGCGGGTATATACAGAGAAAGATCGAGAGATCAGAACTACACGCTTGAAGCTCACTGTGTGCCCAGGTTGGGAAAGAAACATGGCTTGTGAACCAGGCTGCCCAGCTTATGTGCCATTTGTGGCCGAGTGGATAAGAGCGCTGCCTGGGAATTTTGTCTGTCCCAGAAGCAGTATCGAGTTCTGCTGACTGTGATCTTTCTCCGTAATTTATATATAATATATATATGTATATATATATATATATATATATATATATATATATATATATATATATATATATATATATGTCGTGCCGAATATGTAAAACTGGTCAATTAGCAAGAACTCATTTAAAATTAAGTCCTTTCTAAAATTTTCTCTTATACGTTTAAAGATATATTTTTTTCATTAATGTTAATGTAAAAATGTTTAATTTTGCACCAAAAGAACCTTAGAAAACTTACCTAACCTTATTATAACAAGAACAATTTATTTTAGCCTAACCCAACTAAATATATTTTAGATTTGTTTACAATAATTTAATACTAAACAAACACAGTGAAATATATTTTTTCGTTAGGTTCAGAATGATTTTGGCGAAATTATTGCATACACAAATTTTCGCTTGTCCTATATGGCAAGATGAACGTTGCTATTTAAGCCAAGATGGCAAGTTCTGCCTATTCGGCACGACATTTTATATATATATATATATATATATATATATATATATATATATATATATATATATATATATATATATATATATATGCAAACATCCACTGAAAAAATAGCGATATTCCAGGTGCTTTCGTGACTTCTCACATTATCAAGGAACCATACAAAACAGAACGTGAGAGGAAGATATATACAGGGTCAAGACTACACCTCACCATCATGCCACCACAACATAGCTACACCTCACACACGCATGACGACACCCGACTCTGTGAAACCCACCTAATACTCTACCCAAGAGTTAAGATTTATTACTTGTCTAATGTATTAAATTCTCCCCAAATTTTATTAATTATAAATGAATCCAGTTTATATAAACCATAGGAAATATTCCTATTTTCAAAACTGCTTTTTATGAAACGTGATTCAATTACATTCCTGTCGGCCACGGATTTGCTTAATACAACTTTCTCAACTTTTTGAAGATCAATTGGATGGTTAAAATTTCTCACGTGAATAAACAGAGCATTATAATCTTGTCCATTTATCTATATTTATGTTGTTAGGTAAGACACATATGCAACAGTTAGACAACTTTATTCCGAAAAAGTTGTCTAACTGTTGCATATGTGTCTTACCTAACAACCTGTCGGTATTGTATACCATTTTATATTTATGTTGTTTTAATCTTAATTCGAGACTTTTACCAGTTTGACCGAAATAAACTTTATCGCAAACTTTACAAGGACTCTTATACACACATCCGTCAGCATCTAGGGGGGAATTGTTTATCAAAAGTTTGTTTTACTGTATCAAGATTTTTAAATACAACTTTGATATTAAAAGTCTTAAGAAGAGAAGGCATATCAACCAAGTTTTCATGGAAAGGGAGAACCAACATATTTATAGAAGTTGCAGAGGTTGGTGGATGAGTTTGGTAGGGGATGTAAAAGAAGAAAATTGAAAGTGAATATAGGAAAGAGTAAGGTGATGAGGATAACAAAAAACTTAGTTAACGAAAGATTGGATATCAGGTTGGAGGGAGAGAGTATGGAGGAGAAGGTTTTCAGATATTTGGGAGTGGATGTGTCAACAGATGGATCTATGAAAGATGAGGTGAATCATCCAAATGATGAGGGGGGAAAAGGTGAGTGGTGCACTGAGGAGTTTGTGGAGACAAAGAACGTTATCCATGGAAGCAAAAAGGGGAATGTATGAGAGTATAGTTAAACCAACGTTCTCATATGGGTGTGAAGCATGGGTGGTGAATGTTGCAGCGAGAAGAAGGCTGGAGGCAGTGGAGATGTCATATCTGAGGGCAATGTGTGGTGTGAATATAATGCAGAAAATTCTAGTTTGGAAATTAGGAGAAGGTGCAGGATTACCAAAACTGTTATCCAGAGGACTGAGGAAGGGTTGAGGTGGTTCGGACATGTAGAGAGGTTGGAACGAAATAGAACGATTTCAGGACTATAAATATGTAGTGGAGGGAAGGCGGGATAGGAGTTCACCTAGGAAAGGCTGGAGGGAGGGGGTAAAGGAGGCTTTGTGTGCGAGGGGCTTGGACTTCCAGCAAGCATGCGTGAGCGTGTTAGATAGGAGCGAATAGAGACAAATGGTTTTTAGGACTTAACGTGCTGTTGGAGTGTGAGCAAAGTAACATTTATGAGGGATTCAGGGAAACCGGCAGGCCGGACTTGAGTCCTGGAGATGGGAAGTACAGTGCCTGCACTCTGAAGGAGGGGTGTTAATGTTGCAGTTTAAAAACTGTAGTGTAAAGCACCCTTCTGGCAAGACAGTGATGGAGTGAATGATGGTGAAAGTTTTTCTTTTTCGGGTCACCCTGCCTTGGTGGGAAACAGCCGATGTGTTAAAAAAAATAATATTGTGCCGAATAGTTAAAATTGGTCAGTTAGCAAGAACTCATTTAAAATTAAATCCTTTCTAAAATTTCGTATTATACGTTTAAAGATATATCTTTTTCATTTGTGTTAATGTAAAAAAAAAATAATTTTGTACCAAAAGAACCTCAGAAAACTTACCTGACCTTATTACAACAAGCGCAATTTAATTTAGCCTAATTCAACTAAATATATTTTAGACAAGTTTACAATAATTTAATAATAAACACAATGAATTATATTTTTTTCGTTAGGTTCAGAATGATTTTTAGGAAATTATTGCATACACAAATTTTCGTTTGCCTTATTCGGCAAGAAGAGCGTTGCTATTAAAGCCAAAATAGCAAGTTTTACCTATTCGGCACGACATATAATATATATATATATATATATATATATATATATATATATATATATATATATATGTGTGTGTGTGTGTGTGTGTGTGTGTGTGTGTGTGTGTGTGTGTGTGTAGCATACATCTGCACATGTATACATACAAAAAATTGCATACGTAGATACGTATATGTATACAAAAGCACATAAACATATATGTACTGTATACATACATAAGTGCACATACAAGTATACATAGTTATACCTCAGTAATTCCATGACCAGGTTCCAGTATTCCTGTAGCGTACAGCGAGGTAGAGGAGGCTGGGCTGGTAGCACCCAGGGATGCACTCTCTCAGACCTACCAGGAACCCGAATACACCTGCACTTAATTACTGCAGTCGAACTGCGGTACATAATTTCCCTTTGTAACGAGGTCATTGTACCACTAACAACCACAACACACCCCAACCACGCTACGTATGGTAGGGGTAACTCACCCTGTTATTGGGGGATGGTGGAGGTATTCCAGTCAGGTGAAGGTAGGGTATCCCTCACCAGTGGCTGAGAGAGGCTGTGAGGAAAGATTACGAGAGAGAGGCAGTGAGAGAGTGTGTCTCACCCCCACCACTGCTGGTTTAACACTGTCACGTTCACTGACTCTCTCCCTCTTCCCCTCCTCCCCCACCAGCTTTCCCCTCTCCCTTCCATCCCCCACTATAACCCCCTACCCTCAACCCCCCCCCCCCTACAGGAAATCTTGAGTCTAGTGCTTGATACAATTCAAGACTCCTTTTTCAAAGCGCTTTGTGACAGAATCAATGTTGAGTGTCCGTGGTTCGATCCCGGGTACGGGTGGGAACATTAGGATGGGTTTCCTTAAGGCATCTGCTGTCACTGTTCACCTAGCAGTAAGTAGGTACCTGGGTGATAGTCGACTTGTGTGGGTGGCATCCTGGGGACAAAATTGACTTAATATGTGGGAAATGCTCTACATAACAAGGGGCTGTCTATATAGTAGTATGTCATTGATGTCAGCTATGGTCTGTATAAGTTGTATCATGTACTTGTAGTAATATTATCTGACTTGCTTCTTGCTATGTAATAATCTTGAAGTTAATAATGGGTATACTTAAGTAAAATTATCAGAGTGTAAATTGCCTGGGATAACCAAAAAAATGTCAGTGATTAATTTCCACTGAAGTCCTTGTGCTTGGCAAAAGTGAACACTGTTCATTTTTAATATATCATGGAATTACCTTAACGATGATCAAGTCAATGTCCCCGACTTCAGTTTGTCTTTCATAAAACTGAGAAATTACCTGGGTGGGGTGAACTGGTGTGACCTGACTGGTCTCTATCCTGAGGGTCAGGTAGGTGGTGATGGTTGTCGATATTGACATTTTCCAAAGCATAGTTCTTGTTGCCCAGACTACTTATGTACCACAGAGGGGTATTACATCAAACAAAAATGGCACTAATTGGATAAACAGTGTATCAACGCATCTCAAATGTTAAAAGTGAGGTATTTACAAGCAAATCCAAAGAGAAGAGAGGCACTTAAGAAATCAACATATTCAATTAAAGGTAGATAAAGGAATAACATAAGAACGAAGGAACACTGCAGAAGGCCCACCGGCCCATGCGAGGCAGGTCCAAGTCTCCTACCGGCTTAAGCCAATGCACCCAACCTAGTCAGGTCAGGTCACATTGACTTAAGGGAGGAACACGGCAACCGACCCGGTAGCACAAGCTATCAGGTCCAACTCACACCCACTCACATCCACTCATGCATTTATCCAACCTATTTTTAAAGCTACACAACATTCTGGCCTCTATAACTGTACTCGGGAGTTTGTTCCACTCATCCACAACTCTATTACCAAACCAGTACTTTCCTATATCCTTCCTGAATCTGAATTTTTCCAACTTAAAACCATTGCTGCGAGTCCTGTCTAGGCTAGATATTTTCATAACGAATACCAAGAGAATATGAGGCTAAAGTTGCAAGGGATTTGAAGACTAACCCAAAAGATTTCTCCACAGGTATATACGAGTAAGCTGAGGGACAAGACAGACCCACTCAAAAGTTGCTCAGGTCAGCTTACTGACAGTGACAAGGAAATGTGTACAATCTTCAACACTTATTTCCTTTCAGTTTTTACACAGGAAGATATTAGAGATATTCCATAAATATATTATATAGGTCAGGACGAGAGTAAATTATGTACGATCAAAGTCACTAGTGACATGATTCTCAAATAGATAAATTAAAACCTAACAAATCCCTGGGCCCTGATGAACTGTTTGCAAGGGTTACAAAGGTATGTAAGGAGAAACTTAGCAAACCATTGGCTAAGCTTTTCAGAATATCATTATTATAATCAAAAAGAAGTGCTAAACCTACAAGGATCATACAGTGCAGGCTTTCAGCATATCACTACAAACTGGTATAGCGCTAGATGAGTGGAAATTGGTAAATGTGATACCCATCTACAAAGCAGGAGACAGGTCCTTAGCTTCGAACTACAGACCAATTAGCCTCGCCTCCATTGTGGAGAAATTGATGGAATCAGTAACTGCCGAGGCTATTTGAAGTCACATTGAAAGACAAATTGATTAATGAAACTCAGCATGTTTTTACAAAGGGGCATTCCTGCCTTACGAATTTACTAACTTTTTTCACAAAGGTATTTGAGGAGGTATATCATGGTAATGAGAGTTCCACGCAGGAGCCTATTCAGGAAAGTTGAGGCACACGGAATAGGAGAATTTTTTTCCTGGATGGAGGCGTGGTTGATAGATAGGTAACAGATATGTTGCATAAACGTGGGAAAATCATAGTAGGAAGCGTTACAAGCGGTGTTCCACAGGGGTCAGTGTTTGGCCCTTTGTTGTTCACAATTTACATAAACGATATAGACGAGGGAATAAATAGTGACATAAGCAATTTGCCGACAACACCAAAATAGGCTATCGAATTAATTCTGACGAGGACACTAGAGAGAGCTCCGGGAACATCTGAATAGACTGATGCAGTGGTCGGAGAAGTGGCAGATGTAATTTAATATAGACAAATGCAAGGTTCTAAACCTTGGAAAAAAAAACATGACGCTTATAAACTAAATAATGTACATCTTACTCTGAATGCGAAAAAGATTTAGGAGTTCCGGTTTGCAGTAATTTAAAACCAGGACAACAGAGCGTAAGTGTTCGCAATAAAGCGATAGAATTCTTGGCATCATATCAAGAAGCATAACAGGAGTCCGCAGGTTATACGTAGAGGAGGATGACAAAGCTGATCCCATGTATCAAAAATCTTTCTTACTAGGATAGTAGTAGTATAGGAGTAATAGTAATCATAGTAATAATAATAGTTGTAATAGTAGTAATGGTTATAATCAAAACTAAGCGCTAAACTCACCGGGGTCAAAGTAGTAATAGTAATAATAGTTGTAGGAGTAATAGTAATACTAATAGTAGTAGCTGTAGCAGTAGCATTTAGCTTTACCGCCTCTAGAGGTTCGGGAGCTGTAGTTCAACACCTTCAAGAGGCCCAGGAGCTGTAAACCAACACCATATCCAGTACATAAAACACAATACTTAGATACCTAATTCAGTGTATATACCATGAGATTATAATTAAAACTAAGTACTGAACCCACAAGGGTCATACAATATATATACCACGAGATATACACACACTTCTCGGTGTATATAAGACGTGCACCTCTCAATGTATACACCCAGTGTAACGCTTCCAAGTTACACACACACACACACACACACACACACACACACACATACATATCCTAAAATTTCTATATAGCCTCACCAATATGCTATATACCTGCAGGTTTGAATCCGTCCATTCCTCCCAACTCAAAATTACACTGGTTTGAGTAGCAGTGCAGCTCCTCCTTCCTATGTTCCTATCTTTTCTTTCGGGATCTGATAGTCGGGAATATCGTATGTGTTATCTCCGTAAGCTTTGTTTCTGTGAGTGCAATGATGTCTGGGGATATCTCCATGGTTCGTTCATGCCACTCATTCTTGTTTATTCCGTTTGCATTGGTATACCATACCTTCAGCTTCCCTTCTATTACTGTGTTCCGGTTCATGGGTTTTTGGATGCCTGGTCCTTACCCATGGTTTATGGTGTGTTTGCGTGTGTGTGTGTGTGTGTGTGTGTGTGTGTGTGTGTGTGTGTGTGTGTGTGTGTGTGTGTGTGTGTGTGTGTGTTCAATGTCAATGTAAATATATCATCGGACGCAGAAGGGTCAATTATTAAAGAGAACAGGTTAAAGTTAAGGGGTAACGCAGTAATTATCTCTCCCCCCCACACACACACACCCACAACGCAGTGTGTGAACCTGCATTGTATCCTCCAGGTGTAGCACGAGGCGGTAATGAGGCTCACATTCCAGAGAATAATAACAATATTACGAATTTAAGAACGATAGTATTTAATTAACGTAGACGTAAGCAGGCCTGTGTTCATGTACACGGACATATGCCAAAATCTTGGAGCCGGGGGAGAGTGGACTTAATAGTGACCAGCACAGAGGCGTGAGGCAGGAGCTGTGAATTGACCCCTGCGATCACATATAGGCGAGTACACACACAGAGAAAAACATCAATTAATACAAGGCTATAAGTTTGTAAACAAACTTTAACCAGACAACGTTTCCCACTGTTTACAGATCTTAATCATGCCCTGAGAAACTAGTTGTGCATCCCGGGTTTCATGTTCATCCTTCACACACCCCGTCTCATCTCTTTCAGATGAAGCATCTGAAAGCTTGTCATCTCGGCGGCCTCATCCACGAACACGTGAAAATAATTATAACAAAGTCCTGTAATTACCATTGTGACCAACCCTATGGTCACTATCTTGAGCACTATGTGCTTAATTGTTCACTTATTGAGGAATATGTAAACAGTATAATAACCTATGTGACATGTCAAGGTACCTTATTAATGAAAGTAAGATACCAGATATATTAATCAAATTTCGTAAATTTGCTTATAACAGATAAGTGAACTGTAGATATAAATCCAGATGTACTCCTGTTAATCCTTTTGGGGCCTAGTTCCTAGGCCTATTGTGTATCCATATGCTCTTGTGCTACCCTCCACTGGATGGATATGGGGTGTACGATAAACTAGCCACTACCATCCACAGGATGGATATGAGGTATACAATAAACTAGCCACTACCCTCCACAGGATGGATATGAGGTACACAAACTAGTCACTACCCTCCACAGGATGGATATGAGGTTCACAAACTAGCCACTACCCTCCACAGGATGGATATGAGGTACACAAACTAGTCACTACCCTCCACAGGATGGATATGAGGTACACAATAAACTAGCCACTACCCTCCACAGGATGTATATGAGGTACACAATAAACTAGCCACTACCCTCCACAGGATGGATATGAGGTACACAAACTAGTCACTACCCTCCACAGGATGGATATGAGGTTCACAATAAACTAGCCACTACCATCCACAGGATGGATATGAGGTACACAATAAACTAGCCACTACCATCCACAGGATGGATATGAGGTACACAATAAACTAGCCACTACCATCCACAGGATGGATATGAGGTACACAAACTAGCCACTACCATCCACAGGATGGATGTGAGGTACACAAACTAGCCACTACCCTCCACAGGATGGATATGAGGTACACAATAAACTAGCCACTACCCTCCAAAGGATGGATATGAGGTACACAATAAACTAGCCACTACCATCCACAGGATGGATATGAGGTACACAATAAACTAGCCACTACCCTCCACAGGATGGATATGAGATACACAAACTAGCCACTACCATCCACAGGATGGATATGAAGTACACAATAAACTAGCCACTGCCATCCACAGGATGGATATGAGGTACACAATAAACTAGCCACTACCATCCACAGGATGGATGTGAGGTACACAATAAACTAGCCACTACCATCCACAGGTGGATATGAGGTACACAATAAACTAGCCACTACCATCCACACGATGGATATGAGGTACACAATAAACTAGCCACTACCATCCACAGGATGGATATGAGGTACACAATAAACTAGCCACTACCATCCACACGATGGATATGAGGTACACAAACTAGCCACTACCATCCACAGGATGGATATGAGGTACACAAACTAGCCACTACCATCCACAGGATGGATATGAGGTACACAATAAACTAGCCATTACCATCCACAGGATGGATATGAGGTACACAATAAACTAGCCACTACCATCCACAGGATGGATATGAGGTACACAAACTAGCCACTACCATCCACTTGATGGATATGAGGTACACAATAAACTAGCCACTACCCTCCACAGGATGGATATGAGGTACACACACTCGTCACTACCCTCCACAGGATGGATATGAGGTTCACAATAAACTAGCCACTACCCTCCACAGGATGGATATGAGGTACACAATAAACTAGCCACTACCCTCCACAGGATGGATATGAGGTACACAAACTAGTCACTACCCTCCACAGGATGGATATGAGGTACACAATAAACTAGCCACTACCATCCACAGGATGAATATGAGGTACACAATAAACTAGCCACTACCATCCACAGGATGGATATGAGGTACACAAACTAGCCACTACCATCCACAGGATGGATATGAGGTACACAATAAACTAGCCACTACCATCCACAGGATGGATGTGAGGTACACAAACTAGCCACTACCATCCACACGATGGATATGAGGTACACAAACTAGCCACTACCCTCCACAGGATGGATATGAGGTACACAATAAACTAGCCACTACCCTCCACAGGATGGATATGAGGTACACAATAAACTAGCCACTACCATCCACAGGATGGATATGAGGTACACAATAAACTAGCCACTACCCTCCACAGGATGCATATGAGATACACAAACTAGCCACTACCATCCACTTGATGGATATGAGGTACACAATAAACTAGCCACTACCCTCCACAGGATGGATATGAGGTACACAAACTAGTCACTACCCTCCACAGGATGGATATGAGGTTCACAATAAACTAGCCACTACCCTCCACAGGATGGATATGAGGTACACAATAAACTAGCCACTACCCTCCACAGGATGGATATGAGGTACACAAACTAGTCACTACCCTCCACAGGATGGATATGAGGTACACAATAAACTAGCCACTACCATCCACAGGATGAATATGAGGTACACAATAAACTAGCCACTACCATCCACAGGATGGATATGAGGTACACAAACTAGCCACTACCATCCACAGGATGGATATGAGGTACACAATAAACTAGCCACTACCATCCACAGGATGGATGTGAGGTACACAAACTAGCCACTACCATCCACACGATGGATATGAGGTACACAAACTAGCCACTACCCTCCACAGGATGGATATGAGGTACACAATAAACTAGCCACTACCCTCCACAGGATGGATATGAGGTACACAATAAACTAGCCACTACCATCCACAGGATGGATATGAGGTACACAATAAACTAGCCACTACCCTCCACAGGATGGATATGAGATACACAAACTAGCCACTACCATCCACAGGATGGATATGAAGTACACAATAAACTAGCCACTGCCATCCACAGGATGGATATGAGGTACACAATAAACTAGCCACTACCATCCACACGATGGATATGAGGTACACAATAAACTAGCCACTACCATCCACACGATGGATATGAGGTACACAA
The DNA here is from genome assembly GCF_038502225.1 of Cherax quadricarinatus. Taxonomy (NCBI): domain Eukaryota; kingdom Metazoa; phylum Arthropoda; class Malacostraca; order Decapoda; family Parastacidae; genus Cherax; species Cherax quadricarinatus. Next base: position 3,063,041 of record NC_091366.1, read on the forward strand.
TAAACTAGCCACTACCATCCACAGGATGGATATGAGGTACACAATAAACTAGCCACTACCATCCACACGATGGATATAAGGTACACAATAAACTAGCCACTACCATCCACAGGATGGATATGAGGTACACAAACTAGCCACTACCATCCACAGGATGGATATGAGGTACACAATAAACTAGCCATTACCATCCACAGGATGGATATGAGGTACACAATAAACTAGCCACTACCATCCACAGGATGGATATGAGGTACACAAACTAGCCACTACCATCCACTTGATGGATATGAGGTACACAATAAACTAGCCACTACCCTCCACAGGATGGATATGAGGTACACAAACTAGTCACTACCCTCCACAGGATGGATATGAGGTTCACAATAAACTAGCCACTACCCTCCACAGGATGGATATGAGGTACACAAACTAGCCACTACCCTCCACAGGATGGATATGAGGTACACAATAAACTAGCCACTGCCATCCACAGGATGGATATGAGGTACACAATAAACTAGCCACTACCATCCACACGATGGATATGAGGTACACAATAAACTAGCCACTACCATCCACACGATGGATATGAGGTACACAATAAACTAGCCACTACCATCCACACGATGGATATGAGGTACACAAACTAGCCACTCGTGGGCAAAATCTAAAACTCTAAGACGTGTGAAATGTCAGAGGAATGGGTTGACTGACCACAAATCTTCATTAATAGTGTCCAATATACACACAGGTTACTGATACAACACTATCCTTCCTTTAAGTGCTAACAAAGCATTTCACTGATTCAATATAAATACACAGTGTGGATGAGACAGCATTTGGGGATCTATACAGTGGAAACTCTTCCCCCTCCAGTGGCTTCCTCAGTCCTGTACAGACATAAATGGTGGAAGAAGAGTAGTTTGAATGTTCAGTCCATCACAGACTCCAGGCTGGGGGACTGATTACCCCAAGTTCCTCATCTTCCACCATTCATCTCCGTATCGGACTGAGGAAGAAACTTGCTGCAAAAGAGCTTAATTCTTAAAAAAAAAAGTGGAAGATGTGAAGACATTGAAAGCTCCTTCATACCCAGTGTTGAACGTGCGTCTTATCCCTCTAGAAAGCCTTCGCCTCCTCCTTCATTAACACCACCAGGCTCCAGGGAGCCTAGTCTGTCCTTAATGAGGTGTTTGAAGCCTCCAGGAACAATGTCACTGCCTAGGGGGACCCACCAGCAGTGCTTCACTGCTGGTAATCACTCTCCTCCGTCTCAAGACTGCATGATAGCTTTACCGCTGCCTGCGTGTGCCTGAGTTACTAGTTACTACAATAACCCACACTGCACGGCAAGAAATAACGCAAATATTCAAATATTTTCGGCCTTGCTAGACGCCTTCTTCAGATAAATGCTACTACAGTATACACACACACAGCCGAATAGGTAAAACTGGTCAATTATCAAGAACTCATTTAAAATTAAGTTCTCTCTAAAATTTTCTCTTATACATTTAAAGATATATTTTTTCGTTTATATTAATATAAAAATTAATGATTTTATACCAAAAGAACCTTAGAAAACTTACCTGACCTTATAAAAAGCGCAATTTAATTTAGCCTAATCCAAGTAAATATATTTTATGTAAGTTTACAATAATTTAATAATGAACAAACAATGAAATACATTTTTTTCTTTAGGTTTAGAATGATTTTTGCGAAATTATTGCATACACAAATTCTCGCTTGCCTTATTCGGCAAGAAGAGCGCTGCTATTGAAGTTAAAATCGCAAACTGTACCTATTCGGCACATTATATATACATACATGTGTGTGTGTATACTCGCCAATTTGTGGTTGATGGGGTGGAGTAACAGCTCCTGGCCCCGCCTCTCTACTGATCGCTACTAGGTCCACTCCCTCCTCCCAGAGCTTTATCGTACCTCTTCTTAAAGCTATGTATTGATCCTGCCTCCACTACATCACTGTGTGTGTGTGTGTGTGTGTGTGTGGTGTGTGTGTGTGGTGTGTGTGGTGTGTGTGGTGTGTGTGTGTGTGTGTGTGTTACTTAGAAACCCTACCACTAGGTTAAACTGCCATTTTAACAAACGTCTAGAGCGCTTTCGAAGAGAGTTAATTAAGAAGATGTTGGCTAGGTGAGCAGCATTTCAGTATCTATACAGATTGATCAAGACAAACTAGGGAACCCGGCTCGTCCTATTATAAGTTCAGCAACCTCGGCTGCGTGGAATCTAAATGGTTCAACTCTTAAGTACTTCGGATGCGTATACTAACAACAGTTTTGGCCTACAAGAGAGATGCCAGACAAAATATTTCACATAACTTTATTCTTGTGAGTTTTGACATCACAACATCGTTGACCAGTGTTCCTGCCTCCTAATCTGTTAACATGTCTCGAAGAGGAACTAGGAAACTTACGTATCAAAATGGTATACAATACCGACAGGTTGGTAAGACACTTAGGCATCCTTATTCTTCAAACCTACGTCTTCAAGGGTGATGGACTGATTACATCGTCTTCACATCTCTACTGCTCCTGCCTACTTTCTGTACACGACTGAAGAAGCCTACTGTGTAGGCGAAACGTTTCGGAATAAAGACGCCTAACTGTTGCCTATGTGTCTTTATCAACTAGGAAACCTCTCTACGTTCTACCACCACGAATGTAATTACTAAACTGCAGGTCCTCTGCACTGTGTCCTCTCGTATGGGATGAACAGGTAAATCACTAAAACTTGGCTACCCCAACGCTGGTACTTGATTAGGATAGTACACGAGTCAAATACAATTTATTATCATATTTAGTACTTGAAGTGAGCAGTGCAGTGACTCAGGTCATTGTCCTCAACAGTTGTCACTGAATCATAACTGCATCCTTTCTTTTAACACAAGACTCATGTCTTGTACAACTTGAGTCACGAATTATACAAACTCAACCCCTATTAAGTAGTCAATTGTACACAATCTCGAGCAGGAATCGTTTACAAAACTGCTGGATTGTTTACATTACTGTTTTTTGATTGTTTGGTAGGTAGGACAGGTCTGCATTAGACTGGAGTCTCCCTAGTAATTAAGAGTTATTGGTTCCCCAGTCAGACTTAACCCCATTAGGTAATTTGATTCTAAAATAATGGAATTTAAGTCAAAATATTTTAGTTTTAGTGGCAAGCAAAAAATAGTCCGAAAAAATCGTAATTTATCTGCAGTTTCGATTAAAAGTGAGAAAATCCATGATATTTATTTTGGCACAGGTACACACAAGTACAATTATTATATCTAGTTTAACATATAGAAATTACGTAGGATAACCCGAAAGAAAGTCAAGACTTATGTCCATTGGGGTCGTTGCCCTGTCCTGCACACATTGTCCCTCTTAGTGAACACTTCTGTCGTATCACTGTACATAGAGACTGTATAATAACTATTTCCTCATCGCTACTTAGAACAAAGTGATTAAGACGTGTAATAATAATATTACTAACAGTACATATACAAGGTATACAGACCATAGCTGACATCAGTGACATACTACTATATAGAAAGCCGCTTGTTATGTAGAGAATTTCCCGCAAATTAGATTAATTTGTCGCACAGGATGCGACCCACACTAGTCGACTATCACCCAGGTACCTATTTTACTAATGGGTGAACATGGACAGCAGGTGTCTTAAGGTAACAAGTAAGGACGGACTGAGATATTTAAACTATACGTACACTGACTTCACTTTAGTAAACGCTATGACAGCTCCACGTATCATGTTTGGAAATGCAGTTGACTCAAAACACCATCGTCTATACACGCTTAATACTAACACCCAAGTGCCTGCTTACTGATAGGTGAATAGGGATAGCAGGTGTCTTAAGAAAACACGCCATGTTTCCACCCGTACCGGAGATCGAACCATGGACCTCAATATGTGAGCTGAGTGCGTTACCAACCAACCTACGGGACACCCACAATAATATTGAATAATGATTCATGATCGACAGGTATGACCCGGAGTTGACCTGGAGAGAGTTCCGGGGGGTCAACGCCCCCGCGGCTCGGTTTGTGACCAGGCCTCATGGTGGATCAGGACATGATCAACCAGGCTGTTACTTCTGGCTGCACCCAATCCAACGTACGAGCCTTAGTCCGGCTGGTCAGGTACCGACTTTAGGTGCCTGTCCAGTGCCTGCTTGAAGACAGCCAGGGGTCTATTGGTAATCCCCCTTATGTATACTGGGAGGCAGTTGTTGTTCCCACACTGATATAACTAAGCTGGTGAATAATGTAATTGACAGCAGCTGGCATTTCCTCTCTTGGATAAGTAAATGTCAGAGTGCAGTGGACTGCGTATTTATGGAATTGTTTGACGAGTTGAAGGAGGTCACTGAAGTAGACATCTCATAACAATGGTCCAAGTACACTTTCCTGTGGAACACTGGCACCATTAGTGTCTTGTTGACTCTGTCCTATTGGAACACTGAAGGAGATGGGGCTAAGCTTATAAGATACAGGGATACCTCTCTCAGATTAGAGGGAGAGGGGGTTGGGCTTACAGAATACTGGGATACCTGTCAGAAGCCGAAGAGACGGCTTACAGACACAGGGATACCTCTCAGATGTAGAAGACTGGGCTTACAGAATACAGGGATACCTTTCAGATGTAGAAGACTGGGCTTACAGAATACAGGGATATCTTTCAGATGTACGACTGGGCTTACAGAATACAGGGATACCTCTCAAAAGCAGAAGAGACGGCTTACAGAATACTGGGATACCTGTCAGAAGCCGAAGAGACGGCTTACAGACACAGGGATACCTTTCAGATGTACGACTGGGCTTACAGAATACAGGGATACCTCTCAAAAGCAGAAGAGACGGCTTACAGAATACAGGGATACCTCTCAGATTAGAAGCAGAAGGGGGATGGGCTTACAGAATACAGGGATACCTCTCAAAATCAGAGGCACAGGGGCCAGAAGCTAGACTTAAGGGATACAGGGATACCTCTCAAATCAGAGGCACAGGGGCCAGAAGTTAGACTTAAGGGATACTGGGATACCTCTCAAATCAGAGGCACAGGGGCCAGAAGCTAGACTTAAGGGATACAGGGATACCTCTCAAAATCAGAGGCACAGGGGCCAGAAGCTAGACTTAAGGGATACAGGGATACCTCTCAAAATCAGAGGCACAGGGGCCAGAAGCTAGACTTAAGGGATACAGGGATACCTCTCAAAATCAGAGGCACAGGGGCCAGAAGCTAGACTTAAGGGATACAGGGATACCTCTCAAAATCAGAGGCACGGGGTCCAGAAGCTAGACTTAAGGGATACAGGGATACCTCTCAAATCAGAGGCACAGGGGCCAGAAGCTAGACTTAAGGGATACAGGGATACCTCTCAAAATCAGAGGCACATGGGCCAGAAGCTAGACTTAAGGGATACAGGGATATCTCTCAAGTCAGAGGCACGGGGGCCAGAAGCTAGACTGAAGGGATACAGGAATGCCTCTCAAAATCAGAGGCACAGGGTCCAGAAGCTAGACTTAAGGGATACCTCTCAAAATCAGAGGCACAGGGGCCAGAAGCTAGACTTAAAGGATACAGGGATACCTCTCAAAATCAGAGGCACAGGGGCCAGAAGCTAGACTTAAGGGATACCTCTCAAAATCAGAGGCACAGGGGCCAGAAGCTAGACTTAAAGGATACAGGGATACCTCTCAAAATCAGAGGCACAGGGGCCAGAAGCTAGACTTAAGGGATACAGGGATACCTCTGCAACATCAGATATAAACAAAGGCAGGAGAGGCTTCCCGCGCTCCGCCATTACCATTCTCCCTCCCCTAATATTAATTACATTTTTCCTTCATATACAAAGCTTACTCATACATACTTCCATTACCGCCTAAATCATCCCCAAAATGGGCCCATTTACACCTCCTAAAATCTACCATAAGTCGAGTAATTACAGATATAATGAGGTAATAAGATACAATGTTTATGCATCAGGGAGACAAAGGGTCAAAATGATGAAAGATCTGTGGCGGCCTGGAGAGTGAAAATTCTTTGGAGTTTCGCTATTTTTATGTGGCTATGTTGCTTGGGCTATCGCCAGCTGGCTGGGATGAAGATGTGGGAGTTGATGGTATAGGCTGGGGACTAGTTTGATGGATGGATGGCGCGGAGGAGCAACTCATCAATCGATGAAGATGGTCCATAACTCCCGCTCATACAACATGCTCTTCAAAACACTAGCATAACAAACACTTAACTCACTCATTCCATTCCATTTAATCCCCTGCCATCATTCCTCGTATTTTTTTCACACTCAAAGAGCATGCAAGAGCCATAAATTTCTATACAATAGACGTTTTAAATACAAATATAGGAGCGGCCAGTAAGCAGCGCCAACGTTCATATTTGTGCAAAAACAATTAATATTGCTAATTTTGATGAGAATGAGCAAGGTGCAGCTGTAGCAAGAAATACGGAAGCCAACTCAGCTGATTATCATTACTATCCCACTAATATTTGGGCCGAAAAATTCTGAAACGATTAAATTACGAGTACCTTAGTGTTTATCTATAATTCGTGAGAGTTTCATATTGTCTCGTTTGATGGACACATACATCACTTCATATACGCTATTTTAGGGGCTAAAATTTATTTTTAGGGGTAACGGATATAATAGATTCAATTGGTTGTTACATATGCTGTCCTAACTTTGTTAATGTATGGAAAATTTTGAGTTTGATATGAGGAGTGAGCGAAATAAAGCGGGTCGAATATTAGCATAAGGGAAAGTCCAGCACGAAACATTCCCAAAAGCAAGGGACTCCGTCGATACCTTAGTTTTATAATATTTCGCTTCTTCCCATTGTTTTAACTGGCTCTTGCTACCTCTCGCCACTTTCCGAAACACTAACACAGTTTCCTCCACGCCTACGTGGACGTTTCTCTCCATATACGTGAAGATGGGCACCATTTACACCGTTTTTAACACAACAATAAATTCATCCACCAGACTGAGTACGTGAACAAAAAATTGCAAAAATCACTGCCTGTTGGATATTTACCTTTATTTCCACAAAGCAAAGTCAGCAACGAAACGTTTTGAACACTCTTGAAGTCCGCAACTGGCACTCCTCTTATTTTTTACAGTATTTCGCCTTGTTTACCTACACGTTGAGGGGGCCATGGAGCCTCGTAAAGTAGAATCTCCTTGCATTTCACCCCCTGGGAGTGTAATATACTACTATATCCTTGTATATAGTAGTGTATAGGGTGTCATGGCACTCTGTGGCACTGGTGGTAGGTGTTATAAGGGTGAGGGGTAGACAGTGCCAGCTGGTCTTGCCTCCAGTGCCATGGGACGGTCGCTTTTAAAGCCAAATTTCCCCGACATACATTGGGCATTTCTCTTCCAGTAATATAATTCCGTAGGACAGACAGCAGCTTGTGTTAATGTTACTGTGTTAGGAGGGGGGGTAGAGGGGGGGAGGGTATCTACACTGTGGGGGTGGGGAGGGGAGAGGTGTTTTACACGTGTTGTGAGGCATCAGCTGAGAGCTGTCAGGCTTGAACAACACACGTGGTCCCCACACAGCTGTTTCTGTGTCACTTTCTAATGTTCTGTTTCACAGGATTCCATCTCGTTCACGTCCTGTCAGAAGAGAATCTCTCTCTCTCTCTCTCTCTCATGTTCGTAACACGTTCTGGGAATTCTGAATGTGTTATTGTAACAGCTTACGAGTGTGGGAATTGTGTTCAGTGGAGATGAAAGCTCGGGAGTGACCTTATATTAGCAAGGTCATGTCTGGGGGCGCTTGCAAGGTCACCAGACGATACAATGTCAGGCATTTCATTCATTCCACACACTTGCTGCGGCATATGAGCGCCTGGGAAACCAAAGAATGGCATTTCGACTCTGTACACCGTGTACGTCAGGCACTGTACACCGTGTACGCAGGCCCACATTGGAGTATGAAACACCACTATGGAACCCACACCTGGTCAAGCACGTCAAGAAACTAAAGACATTGCAAAAGTTTGCAACAAGACTAGTCCCGGAACTAAGAGGTACGTCCTGCAAGGAGAGGTTAAGGGAACTCAACCTGTCAACACTGGAGGACAGGAGGGATAGGGGGGATATGATAACATATAAAATACTGAGAGGAAGTAACAAGGTGGACAGAGACAGAATGCTTCAGAGATGTGCATAGCAACAAGGGGGATACAACAACAAGGGGACACAGCAACTAGGGGACACAGCAACAAGGGGACACAGCAACAGGGGGCACAGCAACAAGGGGACACAGCAACAAGGGGACACAGCAACAAGGGGACACAACAAGGGGACACAGCAACAAGGGGACACAACAACAAGGGGACACAGCAACAAGGGGACACAGCAACTAGGGGACACAGCAACTAGGGGACACAGAAACGAGGGGACACAGAAACGAGGGGACACAGAAACGAGGGGACACAGAAACAAAAGGACACAGCAACAAAGGACACAGCAACAAAGGGACACAACAAAGGGACACAGCAACAAAGGGACACAGCAACAAGGGGACACAGCAACAAGGGGACACAGCAACAAGGGGACACAGCAACTAGGGGACACAGCAACAAGGGGACACAGAAACGAGGGGACACAGAAACAAAAGGACACAGCAACAAAGGACACAGCACACAGCAACAAAGGAACACAAAACAACAAAGGGACACAGCAACAAAGGGACACAGCAACAAAGGACACAGCAACAAAGGACACAGCAACAAAGGGACACAACAACAAAGGGACACAACAACAAAGGGACACAACAACAAAGGGACACAGCAACAAAGGGACACAGCAACAAAGGGACACAGCAACAAAGGGACACAGCAACAAAGGGACACAGCAACAAAGGGACACAGCAACAAAGGACACAGCAACAAAGGGACACAACAACAAAGGGACACAGCAACAAAGGGGGACAACAACAAAGGGACACAGCAACAAGGGGAAACAACTGGAAGTTGAAAACTCAGACGAATCACAGGGATGTTAAGAAGTATTTCTTCAGTCATAGAGTTGCCAGGGAGTGGAACAATCTGGAGAGTGATGGAGATCCATACATAGTTTTAGGAACAGGTGCGATTAAGCTCTTGGAGCAGAGTGGACCTGGTAACAACCAGTGAAGAGGTGGGGCTAGGAGCTGTGAATCGACCCCTGTAACCACAAATAGGTGAGTATATACACTTAGCATATGGTTCAAAGATGGCGGGTATTCCCATATGTGGTTGAGAGCTGTGACGTCACGTCACATCACACACACACACACACACACACACACACACACACACACACACACACACACACACACACACGCACACACACACGCACACGCACACGCACACGCACACGCACACGCACACACACAATACTAAGAGGAATTTACAAGGTGGACAGAGACAGGATGTTCCAGAGATGGAACTCAGAAACAAGGGGTCACAGTTGGATGTTGAAGACTCAGGTGAGTCACAGGGATGTTACGAAGTATTTCTTTAGCCATAAAGTTGTCAGGAAATGGAATAGTCTGGCAAGTGATGTAGTGGAGACAGGAACCATACATTGTTTTAAGACGAGGTATGGTAAAACTCATGGAGCAGGGAGAGAAAGGACCTAGTAGCGATCAGTGAAGAGGCAGGGCCAGGAGCTATGTCTTGACCCTTGCAACCACAAATAGGTGAGTACACACACACACACACACACACACACACACACACACACACTGCAAGAAGGCTTTCGACACAGTTGCACACAGGAGATTAGTGCAAAAGCTGCTAGGCCAGGCAGGTGTAAGAGGGAAGGCACTGCACTGGATCAGAGAATACCTGACAGGGAGAAAACAATGAATGATGGTACGTGACGAGGTGTCAGAGTGGGCGACTGTGACGAGCGGGGTACCACAAGGGTCGGTCCTAGGACCGGTGCTGTTTCTGGTATATGTGAATGACATGACGGAAGGATTACAGAGGTATCCCTGTTTGCAGACGATGTGAAGTTAATGAGGAGAATTCAAGTGGATGAGGATCAATCAGGACTACAAAGGGATCTGGACAGGCTGCAGACCTGGTCCAGCAATTGGCTCCTGGAGTTCAATCCCACCAAGTGCAAAGTCATGAAGATTGAGGAAGGGCAAAGAAGACCGCAGACGGAGTACAGTCTAGGGGGCCAGAGACTACAAACCTCACTCAAGGAAAAAGATCTTGGGGTGAGTATAACACCGAGCACATCTCCTGAAGCGCACATCAACCAAATAACTGGTGCAGCATATGGGCGCCTAGCAAACCTCAGAACAGCATTCCGACATCTTAATAAGGAATCGTTCAGGACCCTGTACACCGTGTACGTTAGGCCCATATTGGAGTATGTGGCACCAGTTTGGAACCCACACCTAGCCAAGCACGTAAAGAAACTAGAGAAAGTGCAAAGGTTTGCAACAAGACTAGTCCCAGAGCTAAGAGGTATGTCCTACGAGGAGAGGTTAAGGGAAATCAACCTGACGACACTGGAGGACAGGAGAGATAGGGGGGACATGATAACGACTTACAAAATACTGAGAGGAATTGACAAGGTGGACAAAGACAGGATGTTCCAGAGGTGGGACACAGCAACAAGGGGACACAGTTGGAAGTTGAAGACACAGATGAATCACAGGGATGTTAGGAAGTATTTCTTCAGCCACAGAGTAGTCAGGAAGTGGAATAGTTTGGGAAGCAATGTAGTGGAGGCAGGATCCATACATAGCTTTAAGCAGAGGTATGATAAAGCTCACGGCTCAGGGAGAGTGACCTAGTAGCGATCAGTGAAGAGGCGGGGCCAGGAGCTTGGATTCGACCCCTGCAACCTCAACTAGATGAGTACAACTAGGTGAGTACACACACACGCGAGCCAGGAGGTAAGACTTGACCACAACAACCACAATTAGGCGAGTACACACACACAACACAAAACACACATACATGTACACATAGCAACACACACACACACACACACACACACACACACACACACACACACACATACGAGCCAGGAGCTAAGACTCAACCACAACAACCACAATTAGGCGAGTACACACACACACACATATACATGTACACATAGCAACACACACACACACATAGCTTTAAGCAGAGGTATGATAAAGCTCACGGTTCAGGGAGAGTGACCTAGTAGCGATCAGTGAAGAGGCGGGGCCAGGAGCTTGGACTCGACCCCTGCAACCTCAACTAGGTGAGTACAACTAGGCGAGTACGTACACACACACACACACACACACACACACACACACACACACACACACGAGCCAGGAGGTAAGACTTGACCACAACAACCAAAATTAGGCGAGTACACACACACACAACACAAAACACACATACATGTACACATAGCAACACACATACATACACACACACACACACACACACACGAGCCAGGAGCTAAGACTCAACCACAATTAGGCGAGTACACACACACAACACAAAACACACATACATGTACACATAGCAACACACATACGAGCCAGGAGCTAAGACTCAACCACAACAACCACAATTAGGCGAGTACACACACAAACACACATACATGTACACATAGCAACACACACACACACACACACACACACACACACACACACGAGCCAGGAGCTAAGTCTCAACCACAACCACCACAATTAAGCCAGTAGACTCAACACGTGGTTGAGAACATTCAAAGATGGCGGGTGTTCCCATACGTGGTTGAGAGCTGTGACGTCACACCTCAGTCACAACAAAGATGGCGAACATGTCGGGTGGAATGTACCAACAAATGGTAGTGCCAGCACCTTACCACTTCCACCAGCCTCAACCACAGCCCATGCCGGCGGTGCCGCAGGCTCCGGAGCCCAAGAAGGAGCCCAGGAAGCGCAAGAAACCCGCCGAGAAGGTCAACGGAGAGAAGAAGAAGCCGAGAATCATCGGTCAGACAGCGTACCTTGCAGGGTTGAGATTGGAAGGTGTTGCAGGGGATGGCACTGAGTGCTCTAGATGCAACAAGAAGAAGTGTTTTAAGCACGCTGATGCAAAGTAAGTGCCACCTGGGGGCCCCCAACGCATGGGCACTCTCCTATGGGGGCCCTGAAGTAGTTGTCTCGGGGTTTTATGACGGGTCCTGGACATGTCTTCCAGACCCCTGTTAAGTTGTTCTTGTTTTTAGGGGCGGTAAACCCTCAGGGGTCGTGTCTTGGTGCCCATCAGGGACTCCAGGTGCCCTAGTATGGGGGCCCCATGAGAAGGGTTTATGACGGGTCCTGGACACGTCTTCCAGACCCCTATTAAGTGGATATTATTTTTTGGGGTGGTAAACCCTCAGGGGTCGTGTCTTGGTGCCCATCAGGGGGCTAGTCACCCTAGGAACTGCACCTGTTCAGCTCTTCCTTGGATCAAAATTGATTGCCTCACCCCCTAAACACTGACCCCACACAGGTTTAGCTCTTCCATGTGAACACAGAAATATCAATAATTACCACGACTCAACGTAACTCCGGCATTTGTGTACATTTGTTTACATTTGTGTACATTTTTTACATTTGTGTACATCGTACAACACCACCGTAGGTGTACGCCGGGGAATTAGCAAACATTTTCCCCGCACAGTATTTTTGGGCGACAGCAAAACTTGTACAATTGTGCATCGCAACCGAAATCGTGCTCGATATTAAGTTGTGTCTTGACCTTGACAGTGTAAACGGTGATCTGTATGACCCTTGTGGGTTTAGCACTTCCAATTGTAATAGTAATGGAGATGTGGCAGCACCGATAGTGAACAAGGTTAAGTTAGGTAACGTTACTTGAGATTACACTTTTTTTTTTCGACTTGCACACCTTATATCTGTAAACCCACCTTATTATACGATTCAAACAATAACGGTGAAAGTTCGCCGAGTAGTGGTCATCTGTTACCATAATAATGGTAATAATAATAATAGTAATAAGTAATAATAATAATTAGTAGTAATAAGTAATATGATGGCTGTAAGGCCCTTCTGGGTTTAGTTTTAATACTAACAGTACTGAGGATGTGCTAGGTTAAGTCATCATAACACCTCCGTGTATCCAACAAAACTCGCAATTTATCACAATTTTAAATCAGACGTAATTTTTTTAATTTCTACAAGAAATTTAGATATATTTTAAACTGACAACTTTATTGCTGTAATAAGAGTAACCAGTGCTGTGTAACCCTTGTGGGTTTAGCGCTTAGTTTTGATTGTAATTATAGTACCTGTCACTAGAATATATTACTCCTACAGTAATTTTCATTTTAATTTTTGTAATAAAGTTGGTAGAATTACCGACAATATGTAAAGTAAAACGACACAAGTGCAACTAATGTGACATTTTTATTGTGGCAACGTTTTGCTCTCCAGGAGCTTTGTCAAGCCATTACAAACAGTATATGGACAGAGAGGGTATATATAGGCTCAGTGAGGTGCAATACTAGTAGTAGTAGCAGCGATATAAGTAGTAGTAGTAGCAGCGATATAAGTAGTAGCAGTAATGCAATATGTTACGACTAACTCGCACATGAGTAAAAGGATATAAAAGCTATAACTTGGGTAATATAAAAATACGTTAGACAAATATTTCTATGGGAGGCTAGGTAGAGAAGGCCTGTTTCAATGCTCATTCTCTGTAATGTGCTTGTGTAGTATTAACAGGAGAGACTATGTGATGGCAGGGTTTACTGTTTTCAGGAGGATTCTTGCTAAGACTTCAGAGATGGTGAAGCTGCCGTTTTGTTTAATTTTTTTAGAAACAGCTATTAGTGAAGATTCAAGGCACTTGTGTCTGCGGAAATTAGTTTCTTTGATCACTGAATTTCATGAGATGATTGGTGTAATTTCGGTGTTGTACACAGGCGTTGTTCAAGTTATCGTTCCTACATGTGTAAATGTGTTCATTGAGGCGGGTGTCGAGGTTTCTTGCTGTTTCACCTACATAAATCTTATCGTAACCTCCGCAGGGTATAGTGTAAACCCCTGCGTTGACTGGTTCATGGTGCTTGGATTTTGTTCTGGTTATATCCTTTATTGAAGCGCTGGAAGCGATGGCGACTCTGGTGTTAGCTTGTGAAAGTACTTTAGAAACGTTCAGTGCAACCTGGCTGTTGGGAAGAATTATAACTTTGTTAGAAGTGGTGTTGGTGCATGGAGAATTAATGATCTGAAGAGCTCTTTTCTTGCAGTCTTTGATGAAAAAGAAGGAAACTGTAAATCAGTCAAGAAACATTCACGTTTTAATTTAAGCCTAATTTGGAATAAGCCTAATTTGGAATATGTACATACCTTACCTGTGATGTACCTTTGACGAGTTTCAAGATTTCTTTACTCCTGGAGCTCAGCCATGGGCCAGGCTTGTCTTGTGCTAGCCTGATCAACCAGGCTATTGCTGCTGGAGGCCCACTACCCCACATATCCATGTGGGTTTAGCATTTTTTCAAATACATATTCACATAATCCATTCCCCAGGCTCTGCATAACCAAGGACTTTCTATATAGCACAGTATGTCACTGATATCAGCTAGGTCTTTATAAGTTTTATCATGTACCTTTAGAAATAAATATTATACATGACCCCATGATTTTTATAATTAAAAAACTAATGGATTTAATTTCTCTGCAGAAATAAGAATCAGATGTCAAAAAAGACCCCAGAAGACACAGTATTACAGATGAAGAAACACATGCTGAAGTTGCTCTCGATGCACGACTACACAGTATTTTGCAAGGCAGAGAAGAATGGCCAAGTAGACGTTGACATCTCCAAGATGCATCGCTCCTACCTGGAGGAGCATGAACCACAGGCCTTTGAACCACCGCCCTCTAATGGTTGGCATTTCTCTAAGAGATAAATACTGTATGTTTTTAATGTCTTAAGATTATTACTTAGATTTTCACTCATTTGAGGTAGCTGCTTTAACTTCTAAGGTTTAAATATTAAGATATTATGAGAACCTCAGTGGAAATAAGCCACTGATTTTTGGGTTATCCTAGGTAATTTTCATTATGTATAACTGTTATGTTATGGATTTGAGTGGCTTTTCACACGAGTTAATAGGGTTATCAAAGCTTACTCCTTGGGTAGCATTGAAAATGGGTTAGGCAAACATTTTTGTTAGTGGGTTTGAGAAAGACTTGCCAAGTATGGGCCAGTAAATCTGCTGCAGTGTTCTTTTTTTTCTTGTGTTATGTAGTAATAAAGGCTTATACAGTTTTGTGTGACTTTTCATCCCCACGTCAGCTTGCTGTCTTGTTCAACATGACTGTTACTGTACAATAATATACTGGTAGAAAGAGGCATCAGATTTTGATTGATCAGGGTGGAGGTGTTGCAGTTGTTGGAGGTGGAAAATACATTGCCCAGATTGTGAATAATGGGCAGTGGTGGGAAATACAGTGCCCAGGCTATGAAGGATGGGCAGCAGTGGGAAATACAGTGCCCAGACTATGAAGGATGGGCAGCAGTGGGAAATACAGTGCCCAGACTATGAAGGATGGGCAGCAGTGGGAAATACAGTGCCCAGACTATGAAGGATGAGCAGTGGTGGGAAATACAGTGCTTGGACTCTGAAGGATGGATGGAGGTGTTGTGCTAAAACTCGTATGCCAGTGGATCATTCGAACTTGATGTCTACGCACTTCTGGCGCAATAGCTGATGAATGAATAATGGTGAATATGTTCGATTTTTTGTGGGTCATCTTACTTTAGTGACATGTCCAGTTAAAAAGAAATTGAAAATGTATTTAAAGTGGCATGTCTGGTTTGCTAAAAGAAATGAATATGTACGGTAAGTCCTCGGCTTACAGACGCATTGAGAATCTTCTGTATTGTTTATCATTATTGTGTAAAATAATATATCGTTATTACACACATTACAGGTCTCCAATGTGTTCGTAAGTCTAGGAATTACTGTATTGAAAGTGCAATAATGTTTCCTGAAGGAAGAATATTCAATACTGTACCCTCTTACAGATCCAAATAGAGAATACAAACCAAAGGTGAAACAGTGGCTGTATCGAAAAATATTTTTAGATGAATTTAAGAGCTTCGAGTATAATGAGTGCAAACGCCACATTGGAGACTTAAGACGCAGTATAGAAAGCGTGATGATTCAGAAGAAGAAGAAAGCACCAAAACCGAAGCCACCAGCTCCTCCCCCGCTACTTCCGGTCAGTCCGCAGAATCTTTACTCTGGGGTTGGGTTCCATCAGTAACAGTAGGAATGGCAACTTTATATGTAGGTAGGCTCAGATTAATGAAAATCACCCCA
The DNA here is from genome assembly GCF_038502225.1 of Cherax quadricarinatus. Classification (NCBI taxonomy): domain Eukaryota; kingdom Metazoa; phylum Arthropoda; class Malacostraca; order Decapoda; family Parastacidae; genus Cherax; species Cherax quadricarinatus. The sequence goes on from NC_091366.1 coordinate 3,079,409, forward strand.
TTGCTTCCAACTAGTTGTGTATTTGTGTTAGTAATAATGGTAGAATTAGCGACAATGTTAGGTTACAAGACACAGAGGCAACTAATGTGATGTTTTGTGGCAATGTTTCACTCTCCAGGAGCTTTGTCAAGGCATTAAAAGTGCCTGGAGAGCAAAAAGTTGCCACAGTAAAATGTCACATAAGTTGCATCTATGTTCTTTTACCCAACATACATGTTTTTTGTCTCCACAGATACTGCAATGCACCACTCACCTTTTTTCCTTCATCATTTCTATGGTTAACCTCATCCTTCATAAACCTATCTGCTGACAACTCCCAAATATCTGAAAGCATTCACTTCTTCCATACTCCATCCAATGTAATATTTTTTTAACTTTAGTATTGTATACAGAAGGGGTTACTAGCCCCTTGCTCCCAGCATGTTAGTCACTTCTTATGACATGTATGGCTTACAGAGGAAAAATTCTGTTCCACTTCCCCATAGAGATTAGAGGAAATAAACAAGAACTAGTAAGAAAATAGAAGAAAACCAAGAGGGGTGTGTATATATATGCTTGTACATGCAAGTGGTGTAGTGTAACCTAAGTGTAAATAGAAGTAGCAAGATGTACCTGAAACCTTGCATGTTTATGAGACAGAAAAAGACACCAGCAATCCTACCATCATGTAAAACAAGATATGTATACAGCATCTCCTCACTTTGCTCATACAACAGTTTAGATTTCACTCCATTAATATTAACATTAAAAAAAAAAGCAAGTTTAGAACAACCTTTAACCCGTAAACGGTCCAAATGTATATGTACGTTTTTCCAACATTTGAAAGTATGTAAAAAAAGTAGATCTTGTTTTTTTTACATTTGAAAATGTGAAAAAAACGTAGATCTACTTTTGTAGCACTACACATGTGAACGTAGATCTGCTTGGACCGTTTACGGGTTAAATAAGTTTGGCCTCTGAAATGTCCAGTAAGCCTAGGTCTGTAAAAAAATTATTCATCTGACAGGCTTTAGTTGAATTTACAAGGACATGTAAGAGCCTATCCCCTACACTTTTAAAGACAATACTGTATTAGGCTATGTCTTTTAAACACACACAATCTGCACGATGGAGAAAAACTTATGACAACTCTTTGGTCCGACCAGGACCAATAATTAATGGACTGAAACGTCATCGTAAGTTTATATGTGTGTGGGTTATTTGTGTATTGTTCCAATCATGTTATTGTTCATTTTTATTCATTATGCCTTTTATAAAAACAAAGCAAAAGTAGGGTTTACTTAGGAGAGTTACAGTTCTTTTTTATTGGTTTCTGGCTTTTTTTTTTTTTTTTTTTTTTTTTTACCAGGTGATGCCACAGGATTATAGCATGAACAACCACAGTGCAAACACCGGTGGAGCCACTGACATGAGTAGGACGGCCATGCCGCCCCCGGGAACCATCGTAACAACCACTGCTCACCCACCAGCCAGTACACCACCTGCTGGATACCAAGTATGTCAGAAAAAAAAATAAAAACACATCAGCCATTTCCCACCAAGGCAGGATGACCCTAAAAAAGGAAGAAATGCTCTCATCACTCACTACATCACTGTGTTGCCAGAGGCATACCTCACTAATATGGCACTCGCTTTAGTACCTTGTTAATGCGGCTCTCTTCAATTACATTCATGTTTATTATTTTCGGTGCTTTCTTTGAGGTATCTGTGGAGACAAAGAACGTTATCCACGGAGGCAAAGGAGGGAATGTACGAGAGTAGTGATACAAACGCTCTTGTATGGGTGTGAAATATGGGTGGAGATTGTTGCAGTGAGGAGAAGGCTGGAGGGCAATATGTGGTGTGAATATTATGCAGAGAATTCATAGTATGGAAATTAGGAGGTGTGGAGTTACTGAAAGTGTTATTCGGAGTGCTGAGGGGTGGTTGGGTCATTTAGAGAGGATGGGGCAAAATAGGATGACTTGGAGGGTGTGTAAATCTGTAGTGGAAGGTAGGATAGAGGTCATCCTAGGCAGAGATAGAGGGAGGGGGTATTGAAAGTTGTGTGTGCATGGGGCTTGGACATACAGCAGGTATGTGGGAGCATGTTAGATAGGAGTGGAGATGAATGGCTTTTGGGACTTGATGTGTGATTGGAGTGTGAGCAGGGAAATGTTTTGTGAAGGGATTCAAGGAAACCAGTTAGAGTTGAGTCCTGGAAGTGGTAAGTACAATGCCTGCACTCTGAAGGAGGGGTTTGGGATATTTGCTGTTTAGAGCGACATCTAAACTTACATATTTGCGTGCCTCTGGCAAGGTAGTGAATGATGCCGAAGGTGTTATTTTTCAGGTCAACTTGCCTCAGTGGAAAATGGCCGATGTGTAAATAAAAAAAAAAGTATTCATGATTTTAAAATGCATGACTTTATTGGTTTCTTTACATCTCATGTTCATTAATTTTTTTTACAGCCCAACCTGATGAACCTGGGCGTAGAAACAACCTCCGCCCCAGTGTCGTCAATGGCAGCAATGGGCGCAACTTCCACACTTCACAATTCCCTAGCCACGTATATGACTCAACAGGTACAACCCAACTTGTTGTTTGGCCTAGGACAACAGCAGCAGCCACCACCGGCGCAACAACAGCCTCTCAATTTACAAACGTCGCACCAGAGTCAACCAGCTATGCAAGCCTCCCCACACCAGGCTCCGGGACCCGCGGCTCCTCCAACTGCTGCACCTCCATTGCCACTTAATTTACACAACCCGTATTATGTTTCACTGGGACCTATGTTGCCTCTGCCGATGTCCACACCTCAGCATAATCACCAGCAACAGTTCCAACAAAATATGTTGCAACAGCAACAGGGCATTCCAGGGAGTTTTAACCAGCATACCATGTATCAGTGAGGCAAGGCGGCCCCCAGCCCCACCCACTACCCGTCCCCTGTGCCAGCACAACACCGAAACCAGTATTGTCCATACACACGTATGCCAGCTGTATCTGGCTCTTATCAGTATACCTGGTCTGTGGCATCCCCAGTGGCTCCCAATAACTCGCTGGCTTCAGCACGACAGGTGAACTTCCCGGCACTGTCGTCACAGCCCCAGCAGTGCTACTTGCCAAATTCTGTGGCGCAACTCTCTCCGCAGAACTTCCCTCACGTGGCACCCTCTCTTCGACCTACCGCTTCTGATTATCATGTCTGTAATACATTATCTCAACCATTATATCAGAATCAGTGCACAAATTCCTCTCTGTCATCACTTAGTTCAGAACATCAAAAAGTTTCACCCATTCACACTACATCAGCGATGTCACAAACAACACCTCTTTCCACATCATCGTCATCGTCATCATCTCTACCTACCTCACAGCATGTTACATCATCTAACCTAACTTCCACCACACAACAAGTCCTTACTGCCATACCCTCAACAGATGTATTACAGAGTAACTATGCCCCTAAACCAGTGCAACATATCCTTATGGTCACCCCTTCACCTAACACTTCACACAGTAGCTATTCACCCAACATTCACATTTCTCCCACACGACGTGTATCAGACAAAAACAGCTCGGCACTTTCTGCAAGCCAATTAACGAACCAGAAAAGCGAAGCCACAGGCCAAACGTACATGCCAATGTAGATAAAATTTATTGCTATCAAAGTTTTGTATTCAGGCACTTGTTGGAGTACAGTATTCTAAGGTTACAGCTGGACTTAATGAGCTGGGACAATTTTTTTGTGATGTGTCTGGTACAGATAAGGTCAGTGGCCACCTATTTTAACACAGTTTATTTTACATTGGGGACTACGGGGCCCAACTGATTCATAAAACTTGTAGAGTATACTCTCCAAGTCAGGCTTAATGTAAATTTAGTATAAAATGTATATAAGACAGTGGCATAAACAACTATCACCAGACCACTACAATACTGGTTTGTCCTTTGTAATTATTAGAGAATAGGATTTTGTGAAACACCATTGGCCTTGGAAAAACACACAAATGCAGTGTGATGCAACCCTTTGACTGCATTTTGCCTACACAGTGGGCTTTATCCAATCACAGATTGGATTGAGTCCACTGTATGGGCAATATGTAGTCAATAAAAAATTGCATTATGCTGTATTTATGTTCGTTTTTCCGTTGTGTCAGTATTTTATACCATTTATCTCTACCATTGGCCTCATCAGGCTGATTTTCATATTTTGTCTTGCAAATAGACTGTGTACAAAAGGTAAGATACTTCTTTTATGGTTGACTGGTGTCTCCTCCTTCCTCCCAACCAGTGCACCAAATCCGAACAGGTAAGTTTTATTTGTTCGGTATTCAAAGTGGCCAATTCAGATATATAAAGACATTTATTTTTTTCATATTTTTGCAGTGACAAGTACAGTATTTCATAAGTTGAAAAAACTTTGCATGGGCTTCCCCCAGACCAGGACGTTTTGAGTGTCATTATTGTTGTTACGAGATTAGGAGTGCACGGTATTCAAGGCGATCCTAAGTTCTGGAGCTTGATTATTCTTGTTGAAATATCTGTGATGAATTTCACTCTCTCTCCTTCACATGTAGTCTGCGTTGGGCTTCAGTTCTTTGTCTGAAAATTGAATTCCATAATTGTGATTATACAACACTATGCAGAATTTTTATCTGACATCTCATGTGTATTCTTTGCATTACCTGGGGCAATCCATGACCATTGTGTGATTCAGATGTGCAGCAGGGCCTTGCATATACAGAGCCCTCAGGAGGGCCCCACATATACAATGCCCTCAGGAGGGACCCACATATACAGCACATCTTTTCGGTGTTCCACATTTTCACTGGCTTTCAATTAATTATTCCACTTCCCAGTGACAATCACCGGCAGTTGGAACACGATGAACAAAGGCTCAGTTTGAGGCCAATGAAAACGTCAAACGCTGAAAAGTTGTACATGCTGGGCCTTCTGTATTGAAGGTCACCACAGTACTTTAATCATGGCTTCAGTAAATTAACTAACAAAAATATAGACCTGGGTATTGAGGATGGAATGGTATGTGAATTTTTTTTTTTTTTTTTACATTTGCCTGATTTTTGTTTTGCACAGTACTGGTATATACACTACAGGTGTACCTCGCTTAATGTTGGTGTTGCAGAAGGAAAGCTTTCATAAAGTTTTTTCTTTATACATCTAGTAATTTCTAGAGGAGGAGGAGTTGCTACCCCATTGCTCCCGGCATTTTAGTCGCCTCTTACGACACGCCTGGCTTATGAAGGAAGGATTCTAACCCACTTCCCCATGGAGACAAGGATAATCGAGGCAAATTAATCTTTCGAACTTGTTATATAATCCAAATAATTACAAGTGGGAAAGATATTTGGCCTTACAGACTAAATATTGTACTAATTATTCTGAATAATATTAAGTCATCAAATATAGGTGAGCATGGTGCAAGTTTTATATTAATGGGAATAGTAATGGAGTTTGGGTGAGTGAGGAGTGGCATGTCAGGAGGTAGGAATGAAACCTCAAGTCTATCCTGACCTTTATTATGGTGCACAGATTTCTCAGGAGAGAATTATGTATGTGGCATTGATGGTGACCTTAGCATACTGCTGATGGCAGTGGCTAACCTAACCTAACCAGTCATCCAGCTAATCTATGTTCCTCTTACAATATAAAACAAAATCTATTTTCATCTGTAAGATAACATGTTGCTGTAATGTCTCCAAACATTTCCAGAAATATCAAATGTTCTATACCATGTCTTGGCGGAAAAACATGTGGTGTGTGGTGAACAGCCGTCAGTGTTCGAGTCCTCCAGGTAAATGTTGATAATTTAGATAACTCTTAAGTCGAAGAATGAGACACTTGTGTAGCATTCAGGAATCTTCGTTGTGGAAATGTTTTACCAGCCAATGGCATCTTCAGTCCCATACAGAGATGATTGGTGCAAGATGAAAAGAAGTTTGAGGTAATCAGTCCCTCAGCCCAGTGTTTCTGTCCATCAGAATTGATGGATTGAACACATTGACTCCAGGCTGAGGGACTGATTACCTCAAACTTCTCATCTTCCACCGTTCTCTGTACTGGACCAAAGAAGCCACTGGCTAATGAAACGTGTCCTCAGTAAAGATTCCGAATGCTGCACGTTTCATTCTTCAGGGGAATGTTGTCAGGGTGTGCGAGTGTTAAAAGGACGTTGTATCTCAGTAAGTCTGGGATATAAATGCAAGGTAAAGCCTGTCACGATTCATTAAATGGGATACACCTGTATTGAAATCTGACAAGAGCTATTTATTTCTAGACCTTTGCTTTCTTTAATTCTGTGCCTCTGGATTTTGTGGGCATAGAAGTATATTTTAAGCCATATTTGTATAATTTCCAGCACACTCACACATTGTAAGGCCAGGTGGTATTTTATAATATATTGTATAGGCTGCATCACTGGTCTATCTGATGTATTACTAATCTGGAGATAAAATTAGGTCATATTTTTACATAGAGTATATCTTGGAAATTTTCAATATTTATGTTTAACAATGCTAGTCAAGGTTTTGTCTCTAAATATACATGGGCATTGATTCACAAATTTCTAGGTAAGATAAGTGGTACTCGACTTGCAATGGGGTTACAGTCCGACAAACTCGTCCTAAGTCAAATATGAACGATATGCTGAATAAGTAATAGTCACTGAATAAGTAAATAAATAATTACTGTAACTAAATTATGGACTTGCCACTATGTTGGATAATTATCTTCGGTTTCATCTAATTGCTTTTTGCACAATCACAAAGATGAAGTATTTTAAATCGAATCACCACAAGTCGAGGAGCACCTGTATAAGACATTGAGTAGGACAGAGGGGAGAACAATAATGGCAGTATCGTAGAAGACTTGAAAACTTGTCCGTGATCTCGTAATTTCTACTGTTTAAATTTGTAAGACTTTTACCTAACTGAAAGTAGAGGATTTATAAATGAAAGTTAGCACCAATTCACACATTATCTACATTCCACAGGTATAATCAAAGATCTGAGGTGATGAACAAAAAGGCACAATACCGTGACTGGAACAATTTACAAATACCCCCACATAGAAAAAAACTTGCGATGAGCATTTCCTCGACTATCTCCACTTAATTCTTTCTTCCTCCTCTTTGTCCCATCTCTGCCCTCCACTCATATATATACTGGCACTCTTACCTTTGTGTTAATGCTTATAATTATAACCATGATTTTTAAAAAGGTGAGGGGTAAGCCAGCAGAAGTCCTTGTTCATTTGACCAAAAGCTCCAGCTGTGGGTCATCATATGACTAAGACTTGCTTCAGGAAACACTTGTCCTGTTTCCTGACAAACATTATACCTTAGTGTTAGTGCGTGTGTGACTAGTTAATGGTCCAAGTCGTACTGAAATGTCGTCACAAGTTTCTTTCACCTATGTGCGGGTTATGTATCCTTGATCTTATCCTAGGCTCGAAATGGTATTGGAATTGAGTCATACGTATGTAGTTATATTTTTTAAACTAGACTAGCTAGGTAATTGACTATTTTCTTGGGTAAGATGAAGAGGCTGTAAGAGAGGTTGATGTACATCATTTTAGGAAGAATTAGACATGTGCAACATCCAGGTATCTTTATTTGGCAAAACGTCTATAAATAAAGATACCTAGATGTTGCACATGCGTCTTAATTCATCTTGTTGGTATTGTATACCATTCATGTACATTTTATAACTTGTCTGAAAGCAGTTGAAGATTCAAAGTCTATTTCTGCAGCTATGTTTGTATCACTAAAAGCAAATGGATAATTTCACTGATACTGGCTGCTCCTGTTAAGTACATTTGTATAGTATTGCGTGTAAAGAGGATACATATCGGATTCATCTGTTGAAAAGGTTCCGTTTTTGGCTCCTGTACGAGGCAGTCCCACCTTACGAACAATTTGCAGTCTCCCCGTATTAACTTGCGTTCTGTATGTTTCATTTCACGAATAAGTTTTTGTAACCCCGCAGCTCTTGTGCTGAAGACAATCAGATAATGTACAGTGTCATGTCTGATTGCCCCATAATTGTTCCTTGTCCAAGAACATGACAGATTTCAACTTGGTCAAAATTTTCTCTTCGTTTTTTTCGTACAGTTGAATAATGCGTCATTCTTGGTTTCTGAACACTATAGTGCAATTGTGCAAAGAAGCTGCTCATGTTTCGTGTCTTGTAAACGGCGGATCAAATCCTTTTCTACAGTATAGGCGCTCCTCGACTTACGATGGGGTTATGTTCCGACAAACCTATCGTAAGTTGAAAATATCGTAAGTCAAACATGAGTACACCTACCATCCGCCTTACGACCGAGTTCGGTTCTGAGAAACCGGTCTTAAGTCGAAATGGTCGTAAGTCGAACTTTACTACTGAATATCAACAAAACATTTTTGTAATGACTTTATTTTATTGTTTTATTTTGGTATTTCATGTTTTACTTTACTTTTTATGTTGTTAGTACTGTATTTTATACTGTAAGGTTTAGGATAAACACTGTGTACAACACAAATAGTTATTTCCCAGAAATTTTGCATAAAAAACACTGTCGTAAGTCGAGTGGTCGTAAGTCAAGCAGGTCGTAAGTCGGATGGTAGGTGTATATGCTAAATAAATAATTACAGTCACTGAATAAGTAAATAAACAGTTACTGTAACCAAATTACAGTATTGAAAAGTAAATAAATATAAGTTAGGGACTAATTATCTTAAGTTCCATCTCCAAAGTAATTGCTTTTGAAATATCGTAAGTCAGGGAGCACCTATATTTCCGAAAGGTACAGGTAATTTAGGTGCAAAAGAGGTACTCCAGATAGGTACTAATACCGAGGTTTATATAATTTTAGAGAAATGATCTACTTATGCCATAGCATGTCGACTAATTTTATTTCCCAAAGTATGGAGAGAGAAACATTCAGATTAAATGTGTGTGAGGCTGTCACGAGTGTTATGCGCATGGTTATATTTTTCTATTAAATGTACATTTGGTGTTACAGTTTGTGGTGGCAGCTACGAGAGTAGTGGCTAGTCAGACCGATAGTAATCTCAACCAGATTTTGTGATAGCTCTTAAGAACAAACTCTTGATTCTTATTGCTCTTTTTCATAGGTTTATGTTAGCATTCGCTGATAAGGAAAAATGCAGGGACTCCTGCCTATCACTTTTTTTTTAATGTACAGTAAGTGCTTGACTTACAGACATGTTGAGAATCTTCTGTATTGTGTATATTGTGTATAATATTATATTAGTGTATAATAATATTACATAGTTATTATACATAAATCAGGAGGTCCTCAATATGTTTGTAAGTTGAAGACTTCCTGCACTCCGGTTTTCTTCCCACATCCCAAAGATGTGCATGTTAGGTTAATTGGCACATCTGAATTGACCCCATGTGAGTGAATGAGGATATGTGTGTGTGATCGTGCCCCGCCATGTTTGTTTTTGACCTGCTTACTGGTAGGGGGCACTCCTTACCATTTTTGCTGTGCAAATATTTATTCCTTGATTTAACCCTGTTGCAGTGAGTGGTAAAGGTGCACTGTGCACCCCTAATGTTTATATCAATTAATCTATGGTAAAATTGGTTTTGTTATACATCGTTTTGCTTAAAGTCAGTTTCCAAGAACCCATCAACAATGTTAAGTGAGGACTTACTATACAGTACAGTACAACTTTGTCTTTTCTGCAGTATACACAATGCCACATGCAGTTAGTGTTGAATGAGATTTTGGAATGATCAACAATTTGCAAATGGGCAAAAATATTTACATTGTCTCTTTGGTCCACACAAGGATGTTAACCTCCACACACTGCATCAAAGTATGCAGAACTTTGAACGAGTCAGTGGATTCACAATGGATGGGTACTTGTCGTTTAAGAACAAAAAGGCAAAATACTGTAACTGGACAATACACAAAGAACCTGAAATGTCGTCATAAACTTCCCTGCCCTTTGTGCAGGTTATTTGTATAATTTCATTTAAGATACTCATCATTCTAAGGGTCTTATTTCATGTACAGGTGCTCCTCAAGTTACGATGGGGAGTAAAAAAAAACACAAAACAACGTATCTTGCTTCGCAAGATTGAATTACTGGCAGCCTTTCCCTGTCATCTTCATATTTCCAATTACATTGTCATGTCACGGCCTGACAAACCCATCATAAATATTGTAGGTCAAACATGAATATAATAAACTAAACAAGTAAATAACTATCGTCACTAAAGTAAATAAACAATTAATATAAATACCAGTATTGGAAAGTAAATAAATGAATATAAGTTATGGACTTGCCACTTTCATTCCTAGGCCGACCCCTACCCCGCCTTCCTTCCACTACAGACTGATACACTCTTGAAGTCATTCTGTTTCGCTCCATTCTCTCTACATGTCTTGCCAAGACCCTCGCATTTACTTCTCTTACAACCCCATCTATAAATATATTAAACAACCACGGTGACATCACACATCCTTGTCTAAGGCCTACTTTTACTGGGAAAAAATTTCCCTCTTTCCTACATACTCTAACTTGAGCCTCACTATCCTCGTAAAAACTCTTCACTGCTTTCAGTAACCTACCTCCTACACCATACACTTGCAACATCTGCCACATTGCCCCCCTATCCACCCTGTCATACGCCTTTTCCAAATCCATAAATGCCACAAAGACCTCTTTAGCCTTATCTAAATACTGTTCACTTATATGTTTCACTGTAAACACCTGGTCCACACACCCCCTACCTTTCCTAAAGCCTCCTTGTTCATCTGCTATCCTATTCTCCGTCTTACTCTTAATTCTTTCAATTATAACTCTACCATACACTTTACCAGGTACACTCAACAGACTTATCCCCCTATAATTTTTGCACTCTCTTTTATCCCCTTTGCCTTTATACAAAGGAACTATGCATGCTCTCTGCCAATCCCTAGGTACCTTACCCTCTTCCATACATTTATTAAATAATTGCACCAACCACTCCAAAACTATATCCCCACCTGCTTTTAACATTTCTATCTTTATCCCATCAATCCCGGCTGCCTTACCCCCTTTCATTTTACCTACTGCCTCACGAACTTCCCCCACACTCACAACTGGCTCTTCCTCACTCCTACAAGATGTTATTCCTCCTTGCCCTATACACGAAATCACAGCTTCCCTATCTTCATCAACATTTAACAATTCCTCAAAATATTCCTTCCATCTTCCCAATACCTCTACCTCTCCATTTAATAACTCTCCTCTCCTATTTTTAACTGACAAATCCATTTGTTCTCTAGGCTTTCTTAACTTGTTAATCTCACTCCAAAACTTTTTCTTATTTTCAACAAAATTTGTTGATAACATCTCACCCACTCTCTCATTTGCTCTCTTTTTACATTGCTTCACCACTCTCTTAACTTCTCTCTTTTTCTCCATATACTCTTCCCTCCTTGCATCACTTCTACTTTGTAAAAACTTCTCATATGCTAACTTTTTCTCCCTTACTACTCTCTTTACATCATCATTCCACCAATCGCTCCTCTTCCCTCCTGCACCCACTTTCCTGTAACCACAAACTTCTGCTGAACACTCTAACACTACATTTTTAAACCTACCCCATACCTCTTCGACCCCATTGCCTATGCTCTCATTAGCCCATCTATCCTCCAATAGCTGTTTATATCTTACCCTAACTGCCTCCTCTTTTAGTTTATAAACCTTCACCTCTCTCTTCCCTGATGCTTCTATTCTCCTTGTATCCCATCTACCTTTTACTCTCAGTGTAGCTACAACTAGAAAGTGATCTGATATATCTGTGGCCCCTCTATAAACATGTACATCCTGAAGTCTACTCAACAGTCTTTTATCTACCAATACATAATCCAACAAACTACTGTCATTTCGCCCTACATCATATCGTGTATACTTATTTATCCTCTTTTTCTTAAAATATGTATTACCTATAACTAAACCCCTTTCTATACAAAGTTCAATCAAAGGGCTCCCATTATCATTTACACCTGGCACCCCAAACTTACCTACCACACCCTCTCTAAAAGTTTCTCCTACTTTAGCATTCAAGTCCCCTACCACAATTACTCTCTCACTTGGTTCAAAGGCTCCTATACATTTCATACACTTTCATGTTTCATAATTATCTCAAGTTTAATCTCCAAGTAATTGCTTTTGTACCATCGTAAAGTCAGAATATAAGTTGAGCCATCCTAAGTCAAGGTGCACCTGTACAGTATATTTCGTAGCGATTGGGCATGCCAAAAATTTGTTATTGTTGCCTTTGGTACCAGTATACCAAAATTAACTTTGGTTTTAACCTTGATAGAGTGCAAGGTTTAACATGTTAGCAAGAAGTTGTAGAGTAGTGGTGTTCTTTTCTTGACTGATAACCAATTTTATCCATTTCTCTAAACTCATTCCATAGCCTTAATATCAATCCTTTCCTTATTTAAATACTAAAGTTCACTAAAATCAATAAAATAATGCTATTAAAAAAAAAAATATTTCACCTGTTAAATTGAAATTTGCCCAGAAATTGTTTGAAAATCCTATTTATGGTATTTAATTTGAAAAAAATATCGTATCTATTTCCTGTGTCTGTTCTTCATCCTGATAAATATTGAAGTAAGTTTTTTATACAGTTAAATTTTTGTTGTATGCAACAAACTGCATCAGTTAAATTTGAGATATAAATCACGGAGCACCGAATCTGCATTTGCTGTGTACCAATTGGATGAATTTCTTGTACTGAACTATGTGATCTCTTACCATGTGGGTTTAGGGTTCCCTTGATCATAATAATACAGTAATGCTTATAATACACACAAAATGCTCGAGACTGACACAGATTTAATTTGTCTTATGCGAGGATGAAAGTTCATTAGGAGCAGTATAAATGAAGAGCTTTGAGGATAACACGTTTTGTGTGGAGGTGTTCGGGTTGAAGTTCAGTACTAATTATTCTAAAATATAACAGAGTTGACCAAGTTAAATGCACTTGTCTTTTATGACAGGTTACTGTGGAGATCAGTTCTTGTTGAGCTGTCGTACCTTGTGGTATACGCCATATTACCGGATACTGTTACAGTAATCTCTCTACGTAATGCACTGAGGGGAGTGGGTGGCCAGTAACGACAGTGGTGTTAGGCAGAGGAGACACTTTTGTTCTGATTGTAACAGTATCGAACAGTTCTGCGACTAGAGTACTTTGTTGTTTCCAAATCTGTTGACCCAAGGAATTACATGCCTTATTTCCAAAGTCAGTTATATAGAAGTGGTTGAAGAGAGATTGTTATTGTTACAGTCACGACAAACAGTTCTAAATTCAGAGAACTTTGTCCATTGTTTACAAACCTACTGATCCAGCAGATTTTATTCCATATTTCTGGTCGGTTAAGCAGAGGTCCATCAAATGGAGGACTTACCGAAATTATTTATTCCTTTGTAGGCATAGAATAGGATTAGCAAGTTTAAAATGCACGGTGCAGCTCATTTCCAAGTCATAATTTTTTTTTTTGTAAATTCTAAGCCTTTATTTTTCTTGCATAGTTATGTCACAAATGCTGTACTGTGCAAGCCTATCATTTAAGATTTTCTTGGTTGTGAAAATGTAATATTGTATTTATTAATAACCAGTGGGAAGACTGTTACATTTACCCATAAAAGATTTTTTTTTTCAACACGCTGGTCGTCTCCCACTGAGGCAGGGTGACCCGAGGAAGAAACATTTTCACCATCATTCATGCTATCACTGTCTTGCCAGAGGTGCTCAGATTCGACAGTTTAGATATCACTCAACAGCCAATATCCCAAACTCCTCCTTTAAAGTGCAGTCATTATACTTCCTACCTCTAGGACTCAAGTCTGGCTAACTGGTTTCCCTGAATCCCTTCACAAAATACAGTAGTCCTCCCAAATTTAAATCCTAAATGTGCCCCCCAAAACACTTTAATTTCAAACTAAGCTTCATACATCACCCTTAAAAAAAAAACATGTAAAGATAAACCCATATACAGTACTGTACTGCTGTCTCCTGCAGTGCTAGAATGTAAAATGCCAATGTTACCCCCATATGTACTGTAATTTATGTAAACCCATTTTCTTTGGTATACTGTAATTCATGCAAACCCTGTTTTCTTTGATATACATACGGTAAATATACGGCAATAATTTAATTTAGTAAAAGTAAAGTTAATGTACGGGTACTCACCAATAATATCATTCTTTCTACCGCAATAAAAAATTTATACAGTATTTTATTTTATATGGAAATTTTACTGAATTTACGTTAATATTTATGTTAGAAAATTATTAAATTATATTTTTCTTAATATTTAGCATTAAAATGCATAAAAAATTATACATTGCCACGAAAAAAGCCAAAAAAATTATGCGAATTTACAGGGATTTCCGCGAACAATTATTAGTTAGGGTCTAAGGAAAAATTCGTGAATTATTGAAGCTGCAAATTCAGAACTATGAATTTGCAGGGGTCCATTGTATTACCCTTCTTGCACTCCAACAGCACATCAAGTCTCAGTTGCTACTACGGTAAGACCACCGTATCCGTGGGTCCAGCTTCTACAGTGTCATCCACTGTTTATCCTGGCCCGAAAATAACCCTTAATTTTCCTCAATAATTGCCCCAAAGTGCAAAAGCAATGATGGTGGCAGTTTTGCAAAGCCCAAGATAAGCCATAAAAAAGTGCTAATTCTTGACTTTTTGTGAATACGTAATTTATCAATTAAACTATCATAGGTACTGTATGTAGATGAAAACAACTTATATGTTGGGTTTGCTACTATCCATGGTAGGCCTTGGAACTTATCCCCAATGGATACAGGATTCTACTGTATACTGACGTGTATAAGAACGGGGCAACAGCTGGGAGGAGACCTGCCCGTACCTCATCCCATACATCTCGTTTAAACACTGGTTCACTTTTTGTTATTAATCCTCAACGTTTTCAATTAAACACTTGTCAATGCTCAATAATAACCCACGTGAGGACAAACACTGAAGATTAATTGATTTCTATATTTCCATTCCCTTCTGGGCTCCTCTTCAACTGCTGGAGAGGATCCCAGAAGGTGATCGAAATATAGAAATCAATTAATCTAACGAGTTCCTGTCTCCATGTGGGTTATTACTGAACATTTTCATCAGTTGTAGAAATAGGAAAAGGAGATACATCACTGTTGAAGGCACAGGAACGTGTCATTACAGAGTATGATAAAGTATGATTCTGGAGGACTAACCTTCGAGGGTGATAAAAAAAAAAAAGCAGTTATATACAGAACTTCTGTGACATCTCAAGATTTAGGCATATTCTTTTCAAACTGTTTATGCAGTATTTATATAAATTAAGTATTCATATGTTACATAAATTTTGGAAAGTATTAGTTAAGAAAAATACTGGCAAATAAAAATAACTTTCTATTGTATAGAAAGTGTAACTGGAAGCTTGGGGGGGGGGGAGGGGAGGGGGGCATCACTTGTGGTGCAGTGAGCACATTGACAACATTTGCAAAACATTCTCATGGCTTAGCACTTTTTTTGATTATAATAATAATAATAATGCAAAACATTCTATCAACATTTTGCATGTGACATTAATTTTTTTTTAAGATTTATGGAGTGTAATATTTTTTGTAAATGGCTTTCACTCAAAATAATGCTATGTGAAGATGCAACATAAGAGGGTTTAGTGTATATTGTGTATATGTATATGCTGTGTGGGGGTTTGCAGTACAAGATAGCATCTTCAACATGTCAGTTGGCTAGAATATACGAAGACTTTTAAATTTTTACGATTTGCAACTTGTGTGTATATACAGGATTATTATTATAGTAAGTCCTCGACTTATAAATGCATTGAGAATCTTTTGTATTGTGTATATTATATTGTGCAATAAGATCACAGTAAACAGGCGATTTCAGAATATGCAAAACAACCACTGCGTATATTATATTGTGTACAGGTCGGCCATCATTAATCCGGCAATCAGTTATCCGGTTCCATCAGTAATCCAGTACTAATTTTGGCTAGCATAATTTCAAATTTCATCATTGTTCTGACTCAAATCATCATACTGACTCAAAAATTGTGCAGATGGTTGTAAATCTACAGCAACAAGCCAGTGGAGGAGAAAGCAGTGATGAAGATGAGGAAGATGTAACAAAAACAGTTTTTTTTGATAGGTTAATTAAGTGTAGTCTAACCTAACCACTCTAATCCGGCAAACTCACTAATCCTGCACACTACAGGTCCCAGTGATGCCGGATTAGTGATGGCCGACCTGTATATTATTATACACGATACAGAAGGTCTCCAGTGTGGTCGTAAGTTGAAGACTTCCTGTATTATTATTATATCTCCTAGCCAATATGTGAAGGTCTTATACTTGTCGCATGGCAGCCAGGCAGAGATATTAGAAATACAGCGAGTCTCGTCAGTACACCATTGATCCATGATGTAGTTGGGAACTTGATGGCAAATCTTCCCAGTGCTTATTAAACCAATACCTCATACCATATTCGAGAAGCCAGTCAGCAGGGCATTATTGTTAAATGTTCATTGTTTTATTAGACAATACATGGACATTGACTGAATTTAGTACATACCTATGTAAGATAAAACAAAAAATTACTGTACAGTACTTGAATTCCATGTTATGTACAGTGCACTAATAATTCTTATTTTTTTATGCTAGGGAATATTGGCGAGTATCAGGCAATAGAAGGATCAAATGTTTAAACTGGGTAATTTTTTTAAAGACAGGCTCGATGAGTGTTAACAAGTATACCTGGAGGGTGTTTCGGGAGTCAGTGCTCCTGCGGCCCAGTCCATGACCAGGCCTGTGCAGTATGGTGATACCAACATGTGGAAAACGACACTTATGTACAGTTCAGGACATTTAGAGGAGGGCCCCGTTAGTATGGCTCTTAGAGGTTCCTGACCCCATATGGTAAGCAAAAATTACTGGTGGGAATTTTTTTTTTATTATTATTGAATACATCTAAAACACCTGATAACATGTTTACAGTATCATATATTAAGTGCTCAATACATCTAGACATAAAAAAAAAAGATAAAGTAAATTACACAGTACATATAGTACTTGCTTTAACCCGTAAACGGTCCAAACGTATATATACGTTTTTTCAACATTTGAAAATGTGTAAAAAAAATTTGATCTACTTTTTTTTTTTGTTATATTTGAAAATATGTAAAAAAAACGTAGATCTACTTTTGTAGCGCTACACGTGTGAACGTAGATCTGCTTGGACTGTTTATGGGTTAAAATAGGGTGCCGGTCGCCCTTCCCTTATGCAACTGCTGTACAAAAACAGAAAAGTAGTAAGAGCACCGAACACAATGAACAACGGTTCAGTTGAAAACCAGCAAAAACACTAACACTGGAAAGAGGTGCTGTACAAGCTGGGTCCTCCTGTATTAGGAGAAACTTCTTGCCACAAGTGTCTCCTTCAGTCTTAGTTATATGTATTTGTATTAGGACTGAAGAAGCCAGTTGTAGCAAAACATTTTCTCTAATAAACGTCCTGAACTGTACATGTCTTTTTCCACAACAAGAGTGCAGTGTCGTAATTCAGCTTTACGAATTTGCGGGGAATGTGTGTGTGACTGTAGCACACTCAGAGATAGTTTACCTTGTATTGCTTTTACACAAGAAAATCTTTTCTGGTGTAAGTTTAGTTTTAGCAGCGTTGTACGTTGAAGACATTCACAATCTGCATTAATGTTTAGTTATGAAAGGTTTCAATATAGGCTGATGAAACTGTGTTGCTTATTTCATATAGCAATTGCTAATAACTCAGCTTTGGTGCAAACCTTGTTATGACTTACTGGTAAAATTAAAGCAAGTCAGATGTGCTTTTAATTGTACTTACAACATGATGCTCCATAATAACCCACAGAGACAGAAACTTGGAAAATGAAGTGATCGGCATATGTACGAGTTGGTGTTTCCCTGTGGATTATTATTGAGCATTGACAAGTGTTACACACTCATGAATTATTCATTGCTATATGCTTAAAATCTATAAATTCCTTCATTCAGCCAGTAATATACAATATTGTGCAATCAGTTGTTCATGAAGTCAATGAAAAGAGGCACATCACTGTGATCTAAGATGTGGCATTTCATATTCTGGTTTGCAAAACAACCACAGGGGAACAGTTCTAGCCAGGCTAGAATCATTTCCCTGAACAAATCTACCTGAACTTCCTACTCATGTCTACAGCATTGCAAGCTTGTGAAGATAGGTTGATTGCAACACAAAAATCCTAGAGCTTTCATTCAGTTCTCCCCTTTGCTTGTTTTGCATCTGGTATGTTATGATTGTTGTATGCCAGTCATTCATGTGTATTTCACATTACTAACCTGAAGTAAACAGGAATGCTTATGATAAGTATTGTATGTAATTGAGCCATGTTCAGACCATACCACAGGCTGGGATAGAACCCGCGGTCAGAGTCATAAAACTCCAGACCGATGTGTTAGCCATTGGGCCAGCTGGCTACAATAAGATTCATCCAACTAGGTATATTTATGCACCATAGGAAGGCTAGCATAGGCACCACTGTGATCACAAATGCATTTGTGGTCACAGTGGTGCCTATGCTAACCTTAAGGTGTATAAATATACCTAGTTGGATGAATCTTATTGTAGCCAGCTGGCCCAGTGGCTAACATGTCGGTCTGGAGTTTTATGACTCTCTGATCGCGGGTTCTATCCCCACCCGTGGTGTGGTTTGTTTGCAATCGTGTCATTATGATTTCGTGAACCATGTTCAGGTTTTAATGTCAAAATAATTTCAATACAGTAAGTTGTCTGCTTACAAACATGTTCAGAATATTTTATTTTTTTTTTTTTATTATCACACTGGCCGATTCCCACCAAGGCAGGGTGGCCCGAAAAAGAAAAACTTTCACCATCATTCACTCCATCACTGTCTTGCCAGAAGGGTGCTTTATACTACAGTTTTTAAACTGCAACATTAACACCCCTCCTTCAGAGTGCAGGCACTGTACTTCCCATCTCCAGGACTCAAGTCCGGCCTGCCGGTTTCCCTGAACCCCTTCATAAATGTTACTTTGCTCACACTCCAACAGCACGTCAAGTATTAAAAACCATTTGTCTCCATTCACTCCTATCAAACACGCTCACGCACGCCTGCTGGAAGTCCAAGCCCCTCGCACACAAAACCTCCTTTACCCCCTCCCTCCAACCTTTCCTAGGCCGACCCCTACCCCGCCTTCCTTCCACTACAGACTGATACACTCTTGAAGTCATTCTGTTTCGCTCCATTCTCTCTACATGTCCGAACCACCTCAACAACCCTTCCTCTGCCCTCTGGACAACAGTTTTGGTAATCCCGCACCTCCTCCTAACTTCCAAACTACGAATTCTCTGCATTATATTCACACCACACATTGCCCTCAGACATGACATCTCCACTGCCTCCAGCCTTCTCCTCGCTGCAACATTCATCACCCATGCTTCACACCCATATATGAGCATTGGTAAAACTATACTCTCATACATTCCCCTCTTTGCCTCCAAGGACAAAGTTCTTTGTCTCCACAGACTCCTAAGTGCACCACTCACTCTTTTACCCTCATCAATTCTATGATTCACCTCATCTTTCATAGACCCATCCGCTGACACGTCCACTCCCAAATATCTGAATACATTCACCTCCTCCATACTCTCTCCCTCCAATCTGACATTCAATCTTTCATCACCTAATCTTTTTGTTATCCTCATAACCTTACTCTTTCCTGTATTCACCTTTAATTTTCTTCTTTTGCACACCCTACCAAATTCATCCACCAATCTCTGCAACTTCTCTTCAGAATCTCCCAAGAGCACAGTGTCATCAGCAAAGAGCAGCTGTGAGAACTGCCACTTTGTGTGTGATTCTTTATCTTTTAACTCCACGCCTCTTGTCAAGACCCTCGCATTTATTTCTCTTACAACCCCATCTATAAATATATTAAACAACCACGGTGACATCACACATCCTTGTCTAAGGCCTACTTTTACTGGGAAATAATTTCCCTCTTTCCTACATACTCTAACTTGAGCCTCACTATCCTCGTAAAAAATCTTCACTGCTTTCAGTAACCTACCTCCTACACCATACACTTGCAACATCTGCCACATTGCCCCCCTATCCACCCTGTCATACGCCTTTTCCAAATCCATAAATGCCACAAAGACCTCTTTAGCCTTATCTAAATATTGTTCACTTATATGTTTCACTGTAAACACCTGATCCACACACCCCCTACCTTTCCTAAAGCCTCCTTGTTCATCTGCTATCCTATTCTCCGTCTTACTCTTAATTATTTCAATAATAACTCTACCATACACTTTACCAGGTATACTCAGCAGACTTATCCCCCTATAATTTTTGCACTCTCTTTTATCACCTTTGCCTTTATACAAAGGAACTATGCATGCTCTCTGCCAATCCCTAGGTACCTTACCCTCTTCCATACATTTATTAAATAATTGCACCAACCACTCCAAAACTATATCCCCACCTGCTTTTGACATTTCTATCTTTATCCCATCAATCCCGGCTGCCTTACCCCCTTTCATTTTACCTACTGCCTCACGAACTTCCCCCACACTCACAACTGGCTCTTCCTCACTCCTACAAGATGTTATTCCTCCTTGCCCTATACATGAAATCACAGCTTCCCTATCTTCATCAACATTTAACAATTCCTCAAAATATTCCCTCCATCTTCCCAATACCTCTAACTCTCCATTTAATAACTCTCCTCTCCTATTTTTAACTGACAAATCCATTTGTTCTCTAGGCTTTCTTAACTTGTTAATCTCACTCCAAAACTTTTTCTTATTTTCAACAAAATTTGTTGATAACATCTCACCCACTCTCTCATTTGCTCTCTTTTTACATTGCTTCACCACTCTCTTAACCTCTCTCTTTTTCTCCATATACTCTTCCCTCCTTGCATCACTTCTACTTTGTAAAAACTTCTCATATGCTAACTTTTTCTCCCTTACTACTCTCTTTACATCATCATTCCACCAATCGCTCCTCTTCCCTCCCGCACCCACTTTCCTGTAACCACAAACTTCTGCTGAACACTCTAACACTACATTTTTAAACCTTCCCCATTCCTCTTCGACCCCATTGCCTATGCTCTCATTAGCCCACCTATCCTCCAATAGCTGTTTATATCTTACCCTAACTGCCTCCTCTTTTAGTTTATAAACCTTCACCTCTCTCTTCCCTGATGCTTCTATTCTCCTTGTATCCCATCTACCTTTTACTCTCAGTGTAGCTACAACTAGAAAGTGATCTGATATATCTGTGGCCCCTCTATAAACATGTACATCCTGAAGTCTACTCAACAGTCTTTTATCTACCAATACATAATCCAACAAACTACTGTCATTTCGCCCTACATCATATCGTGTATACTTATTTATCCTCTTTTTCTTAAAATATGTATTACCTATAACTAAACCCCTTTCTATACAAAGTTCAATCAAAGGGCTCCCATTATCATTTACACCTGGCACCCCAAACTTACCTACCACACCCTCTCTAAAAGTTTCTCCTACTTTCGCATTCAGGTCCCCTACCACAATTACTCTCTCACTTGGTTCAAAGGCTCCTATACATTCACTTAACATCTCCCAAAATCTCTCTCTCTCCTCTGCATTCCTCTCTTCTCCAGGTGCATACACGCTTATTATGACCCACTTCTCGCATCCAACCTTTACTTTAATCCACATAATTCTCGAATTTACACATTCATATTCTCTTTTCTCCTTCCATAACTGATCATTTAACATTACTGCTACCCCTTCCTTTGCTCTAACTCTCTCAGATACTCAGATATTTTATATTGTGTATAATATTCATAATATGTACAGGAAGTCTTCAACTTTAAGAACATGTTGGGAACCTACTGTATCATGTATGATATAATGATATTATACACAATACGCAAGATTCTCAATGTATTCGTAAGTTGGAGACTTACTGTATTTTACTTTTTGTTTGTAACTTCTAAATCTTTAAAAAATCACGCACATTAGAGGTGCACATAAGCTTTGCTCCTCGTGCCTAAACTGGCATCATGACGAGCAGGATCATTAAGCCATGGTAGAATATTTCTCAGAGTAACAACTTTTTTCTATATTCATCAGTTACTTTACTCTAGAATTTGACACTTCTACAGCATCTGAATTTTTTTTTTTTAAAGATTCACAAATGTTGCAACAGTGTCTTGATTCTTCAACTTCACAGTTGTCCAAACCATTTACATCACATTATTGTAATTAAAATTTTTTAGCTAATTACATTATGAAACATACAAAGGAGCCCTCCCAGAATATTTTTGTATATATATGGTATATGCTTACTGCAGGTCACTTTGTACTTCTTTTTATTTTGTATACATGTGATAATTATTTTCTTAACATATTCAAGCTCGAGTTTTTGAGCAGTGGCCAAAATGAGTGATTTCGTCAGTGCAGTTTCTTCCACTATAAACCCACTTTCATTCTTGTAGGGGTTTGGTGCTCGTTTGTTTTCCACCCACGCCCTAATGCATGGCAAAAAAAAAAATTATTTCCAATTTCGTTATTTTAAGTTAATATTGAAACTAGTAGAATTACTAATCATTCTGGCACAGCAGCAGCAGGTGTATGAAGTTTTTGTTGGGATTTTAAGAGGTTTATTATCCCAGAAAAAAACAGCCTGTCTGTAATGTGTATAATGTGTATAGTGGTTTAAATGAGGCAACAGGTTATTAATGTTGCATTGCTATGTTTTGTATATGGCTGCCAAAATTGCCGGCCTCAGCCTGTACCTGTACATATATAATATTCCCAGTCAGATATATTACCTATAATATAACCGGTAACAGCCGCAACTGCATTTTTGGCAGATTTTTAGCCTTCTAATATGTAAATTACAGGATAAGGGGGTTGAAGGTGCCTCATATTGTAAGGAAGACTTACACATTACGTTAATTTTGACCATCTTCCATATACAAGTGATAGATGCACCATCACTTTCAGTCCACTGATTTGTAAATGTGTTCTTGTAATAAAACAAAATGTATTATATGCTGCTTTGGTATGTAATATACAGATAAGAAACTGAGTTTAGGACAGTATGTATGCCATAAATATTTGTTTTTAATTTCGTAATAAAATGTCAGAACAAATTTTTGTTTTTTTCCACAAATTGTTGTATTTTTTAAGTATATTATTGAAACAAGGCAATTTTGAAATAAGATTGTGAGAATAAGTGAAGTATTTTTAAAAGTATATTATTACAATGCCAAGCTGTTTTAAAAATAAGGTTAAGTGGAGTAATTTACGTATTTGAAAGTATATTATTACAGTGCCAGAGTATTTTGGAATAAGATTTGCCAGGGTAAAAATGAAGTCAATGCGCCAGGTACACGAGCACGTGGCTGTGTTTATATCGCAAGTTACATATGTCCTTTTTATTTTAAGGTGCGTGTGTGTGTTTGAGGGAAGCAGGGAAACACGAGTATTGACCTACAGCCTCTAACAAAGGACTTTCTAGAACGCAGCCCTCCAACCAATCACAACGCTCGCTTGCTCTGACGTCACTAGCTGGGCGGATCTTACACTCTGTTCAAATGCCCTCAAACGACTTTAAAATAAAATTATTGTACACAAACGAGTATTCATGAAAAGGAAACTTAGTAGTTATATTAAATATATCCCTGTTCTTGTAAATACATTTAAAAACGTACGATTAACGTGAAATACAAGAGAAAATGACGAAGTAAAAGAGATAAATAGCGCAGCGTGCATTCGGACACACATCAAGTGTTTGTAAATATCAACATGGCTTCCAGCTTCTACCACTCCATGGTACCTCAGCCTACATTTGTACCGCCTGCTCAGAATACCGTACAAGAAGCACCAAAGGAAAAGAAGAAGAGGACGAGGAACCCAGAGAACTGGAAAAAGGAAAAGAGGAAACGAGCAATACTAGCCGGCCAGGCCTACGTCAACACTAAAGGAGAACTAGTAGGCCCTCGCGCTATAGGCCCGGACTGTAATTGTAAAAATAAATGTTTTTTGGCCGTGTCCGACGAAAATCGTAATGCTATATTCAATGGATACTATTCCCTCAATAGGTAATTTATAAGTCTCTTTTTTACGGTGAGAATATACACTTGAATATCCCCCCCCCCGGTGTTTTGTGTGTGAGCCCGACGGGTTTAGCGCTGCCCCATGATTGTGATAGTGTTATTTAAAGAAGACTTTTGGATGCTAGTGGAAGGCTCTTGATTCGAGGAATTGGAGGTGTTCTTCCCTTTATTAGTTCAAGCGACCTATGGCGTCCCAGGTGCTGTGTGTGGGTTTAACGCTCATGACTAATATTAAAATTTGTTCTGTGCTGTATGCCCCATGTAGGTTTAGTGCTTTCTGATTATAATTAAGATTTGTTGAGATTTTTAATCCAGGGGAAGGGTTAGCCACCCAGGATAACCCGGGGAAGGGAGTGTTAGCCACCAAGGATAACCTGGAGTAGGGTGGGTTATCCTGTGGCCTGGTTGACAACGGTGTAGCCTCACCTATGAAAATAAGTCACTGACTTTTTTGGGTTATCCTAGGCTCTCTACACATGTGCTATGTATGATAATCTGTGACTATTTGTGTATACCTGAATAAACTTATATACAGTGTCTGTGTTCAATCCTTGGCAAGGGTAGAAACATTGGACGTGTTACCTTACACCTGCTGTCGTTGTTCACCTAGAAGTACCTGGGTGTTAGTGGACTGGAGTGGGTTGCATCCTAGGGAGCAAGACTGAATGACTACAATGGCCCGGTGGCCTGGTGGCTAAAGCTCCCGCTTCACACACGGAGGGCCCGGGTTCGATTCCCGACGGGTGGAAACATTTCGACGTGTTTCCTTACACCTGTTGTCCTGTTCACCTAGCGGCAAATAGGTACCTGGGTGTTAGTCGACTGGTGTGGGTCGCATCCTGGGGGACAAGATTGAGGACCCCAATGGAAATAAGTTAGACAGTCCTCGATGACGCACTGACTTTCTTGGGTTATCCTGGGTGGCTAACCCTCCGGGGTTAAAAATCCGAACGAAATCTTATCTTAATAAGACAGTCCTTGATGCACTGACTTTCTTGGGTTACCCTGGTTGGCTAACTTTCCAGGGTTAAAAAATCCGAACAAAATCTTATTTTCTGGCTGGAGACGAAGTCCCCCACTGCTTCCAAAAAGGCTTGAAACATGTAAATACAACTACTTTACCAGGAGGAAATAGCCAAAAAGCAGCAGCAACCACGAGGCTACCAAAAAAATAAATTGTCGAAACCAATCTCAGGCATGCTTTATGAACTACAATAAGGATCCCAGTGGAAATAACTCGCTGACTTTTTTGGGTTATCCTAGGTAATTTACACATGTTACTATGTATGATTAATAAACTTAGTGCCCGTGGTTCAGTCCCCAGCCAGGTAGAAACACTGGGCATTTCCTCTCACCTGCTGTCCCTGTTCACCTAGCAGTAAGTAGGTACCTGGGTTATATTTTAGTACATATTGAAAACCCAGAGTTATGCACAGAGCTGTGGTGTCTGCACATAACCTTCAACTCCCAACTCCTTTACGGTGTCTCCTATTCCTCTATTTATGGCCCAAGAATTACTTCCAACTCCAACTCCATGACTCGACTCCAGCTCCACAGCCCTGGTTATGCAGAGAATTTCAGACAAATTGAAGTCTAACTTAAAACTACAAAGGCATTTAGTGTCAACTTTTTATTTTCAGTTATGACGAGCAGAATGCTTACCTCTATGGGCTCATTCGTCGCCACGACATACAACGCAAGCGGAAACCAGTTTCTGAACGGAGAACTTGTTCCTATAAGTACTATATTCGTATTAAAGGAAAGGAGATTCAGGTAAGTTTTAGCCATATATATATAATTAATAGTTTAAAAGATCAGAGCAAAATTGTTTCTGTTGCAGTGTATATTGCTAAGTTCTTTATTTAAGTACAGCCTCTCCTCACTTAGCGATGTACTATTTTACCAACGCCTCGGACTTATGACGGGCTCTCTGACCAGTATTCATACCTAAATACATGTAATGTATATTAGAGCTGATTTCCTCTATTCTGTTTATTTCAGTATACAGTACACCAGAAATGTTATAAATGGTGCAAAGGTGGTTGTCACAAACTAGCTACCATTTTAGTATGCACGTCACTTAGTGACAAATTCATTTAATGACGTGGTCTCAGGAACGGAACTCCGTCAAGTTAGAAGAGGCTGTACTGTAGTAATGAAGGCTCAGTTTTTTTACTATACAGATACTCCTTGACTTACGATGGGGTTGCGCTCTGACGAACCCATTTTAAGTCGAACTTGAATATGATAAAGTAAATAGCTTCTGTCACTGAATAAGTAAATAATTACTATAACTAAATACCAGTATCGAAAAGTAAATAAATGAATGTAAGTTATGGACTTGCTGCCTTCATTCTGGGTAATTATCTTAAGTTTCACCTTGCACCATCCTCAAGTCAAGATATCTTAAGTCGAGGAGTATCTATACCACATAAGAATATACAACATAAGAAGTGGTAAAGGCATGCAGTTATTACAGAGTTATGTACAAAAGTGTAATAGGCTCATGTTTCTGTTAAAAATTGTATACTCTATATACTTAAAGTTGATTGTATTGCAGTATATATATATATATATATATATATATGTCCTATATTATATACATCGAGGATTGATTTCTTAAAGATATGACTTAGTTTTATGTGGCCATTGTTTTTATGAATGTAGTACTGTGTTATCATAACCAAGTGCTAAACCCATAAGGGCAGTACTGTGTTATTTAATGACTTAGTAACCCAGGTCCTTATAGGTTGCAGCATTACACAGACAGTTACAACACATTCACGGCTTTTTTCATTTCATTAGCCAATTTCTCTCGTGTATATTTCTTTGTATATATTCTGTATTTTTTTTTTAACTCCTGTTTAGGTCTCTCATAAAAATAATCATGTTTGTTATCTGAGGGATTGAAAAAGGCTCCTTCAGTTTTTTGGAAAACATTTTATAAGTGCAGGAAACTGCAAGAAATCTCAAAAATATATTCATTAAGATTTCTTTGGAGTGTCCTCACCAGATTATCTGAATTTACTGTGTACTTTCTTTATCTTTAATGCTGTCTCCCACCTTGTGCAAGGTGGCCCATGCAGAATCTCCTGTAACAGGTTAGTTCTTGTGGTAACGTTGGTAGAATTACCGACATATTTTAGGTAAAAGGAGGTGTGTGCAACTAGTGTGACATTTTATTGTGGCAACATTTTGATCTCCAGGAGCTTGACGAAACTCCTGGAGAGCAAAATGTTGCACTAGTTGCCCTTGTGTCCTTACTTAACAGGTTAGTTCTTGCATGTCTTCAGTGTTCCGCTCCTCCCCTTAAAAAAAAGGGAGATCTTCCTCAGTTCTGTGCAAAGGTGATTAATGCAAGATCTGAACCGCCACCTACTTTTTATGATTTTTTTAATTTTAGTTATTTCATTGGTAGACAGCAACTATAGGAGGGTACTACTCTCCCAACATACGATTGAGATGGAAGGCCACTAAACATTTTGTGATGTGGCAGGATTGCTGGTACCCTCGCGTCATAAACGTGCAAGATGACTTAATACAGACCTCAGCTTACGCTCAGTGTACATTTTAATTTCTCATTTTCTTCTTAATGCATAGTTCTCATTCCTGTGTTAGAGCAGTTCTTGTCATTTTTCAAAGCTTGGTGTGAGACCGAGTTGCAGCAGCACTGATCTCGAGTACCATTAACATTTAAATTGTTAAATCTGCTTGGGCAGAAAATGAAATGCCTTGGTCAGACACTTCTGCCTCAGAGAAAGAAATATGGATCTGTCTCTATATACCTCTGTACTTGTGTATAATTTTTTGGCCAAGCAGTCTTTCACTTTTTTGTCACTGTTTATGACAATTTAAACATTTACAGATAAATCTCAACTCACAAAAAAATAACACGACTGCACACAAACCACACCCTTTTTATTTTCATATAAATCTGTTATGCTGGAACTGGTCGTAATTAATTTTGTTTACTTTAACCCTTTAAGAATTAATCTAAGTTTGCCCGAAATGCCTAGCCTTGCTAGGTGTTCTAGTGGCCCCTTCTGTAATTAGTATTTCATTACATGTAAACCACACAATAACCAAAATCTGTAAACCCCACATTGTAATCCTTATAGAGAATAAACTTTGATTTGATTTGATTTGATTTGATTCAGGGTCGAGAGGCCCTCTCCTAAACTTGTTCTCAGGGTCGAAAATTTTTCAGAAAAAAAAAATTTTTTTCTTCTTATGAAAAGATAGAAATTTGATGGAAAACTTACGGAATTATGCTCTCACGAAGTAAGCGATCTTGACGATGTTTACTCATCAGTGATTTCATCCACTTTGAGCCCTATTTTCGGCCAATTCCAGTGTACTAATCAACAAAGATCATAACTATTTCGCTAGAACTATTTTTTCTATCAAATGAGTACAAGAAACCACTCATTTACCGATTTGAACTATCCGATAAAGCGGTCAGAAATTAGCAATTTTTGCCAATTTCACACAAGTTTCAAAGGATGCCAATTTCCAAATAGGGTCCAGAATAAACAAGACAGACATCCCTGGCACTAAAATAACATTTCCTCTGTTCATTAGTCACATCCCCAGGCCCCTCTTAAATTTCTTTTGCTTTCCACTTTGAATTTTTATTCTCACAAAAAATAGAAGATTTACTGTTATGCAGACTACTGCATTAGTGTAGAAATGGTATAAATAATATCAGCACACTTGTGAAAGAATATTAGACTCACCAGTTGATGTGTATTGGACACGTGGCACGATTTGTTTACTTTTGAACTTGGGCAAAAATCGAAAATTTCTGCTACTTTGAGCTCAATTTCAAGGTACTTTTCATTTGTGAAACCAATCAAAATCAACTCAATTTCTGTAATATGTCTTCCATTCTATAAAATGAGACAAAGAAAACTAAATACAACCATAAATACCATACGAAAGTACAATGCAAAGTCGCTGTTTTAAACCAAAAACGCTGTCAAAGTTTTTTTTTTTCTCATTATGCACTGTGTGCTGCAGGATTTTTTTTATACTGTGCACACTGACCACATAGACCCATTCTCTCATATGTAGGCCTACCAGCTTTCTCTCGCTAAATTTGAAGGCGCTAGAATTTAGGCGTACTAGTAAGTAAAGTTTTCATTTTAATTCTGGACATACAGGCAGGCCCTGCTTTACAGTGTTTTGCTAATACAGCAGTTTTCAATTATACCCATTCTTCATTTATTCAGACTTCCTACAATAAATAGTAAGTGGTGATATTCACCACTCACTATAAACTAAGGATGAAAATATTTTAAGGTAATAATGTATGTTCTCCATGGGGAAGTGCAACAGAATTCTTCCTCCATAAGCCATGCATGTCGTAAGAGGTGACTAAAATGCCGGGAGCAAGGGGCTAGTAACCCCTTCTCCTGTATATATTACTAAATGTAAAAGGAGAAACTTTTGTTTTTACTTTTGGGCCACCCCGCCTCGGTGGGATACGGCCGGTACGTTGAGAGAGAGAGAGAGAGTATGTCAATAACCCTGGTGCGTAAGCCGCACTAGTACGTCGGAAACCCTGAAAGGGTTCATACAACAAGGTCTCTTCATTACTTGTTCAGTGAGGAAAGTACCTCCATATGATTTTTTTCTCTATTTGCATTCTTTTGATTTACGAATATATATTATTTCCATATCAATAGGTAGTAGGTTGGTAGACAGCAACCACCCAGGGAAGTACTACCGTCCTGCCAGATGACTGTGAAACAAAAACCTGTAATTGTTTTGCATGATGGTAGGATTGCTGGTTTCTTTTTCTGTCTCATAAACACGCTAAGATAACAGGGATATCTTGCTACTCCTACTTACACTTTGGTCACACTTCACAGACACGCACATGCATATATATATATACATACATCTAGGTTTTTCTCCTTTTTCTAAATAGCTCTTGTTCTTTTTTATTTCTTCTATTGTCCATGGGGAAGTGGAAAAGAATCTTTCCTCCGTAAGCCATGCGTGTCGTATGAGGCGACTAAAATGCCGGGAGCAATGGGCTAGTAACCCCTTCTCCTGTATACAATTACTAAAAAAGAGAAGAAGAAAAACTTTATAAAACTGGGTTGCTTAAATGTGCGTGGATGTAGTGCGGATGACAAGAAACAGATGATTGCTGATGTTATGAATGAAAAGAAGTTGGATGTCCTGGCCCTAAGCGAAACAAAGCTGAAGGGGGTAGGAGAGTTTCAGTGGGGGGAAATAAATGGGATTAAATCTGGAGTATCTGAGAGAGTTAGAGCAAAGGAAGGGGTAGCAGTAATGTTAAATGATCAGTTATGGAAGGAGAAAAGAGAATATGAATGTGTAAATTCAAGAATTATGTGGATTAAAGTAAAGGTTGGATGTGAGAAGTGGGTCATAATAAGCGTGTATGCACCTGGAGAAGAGAGGAATGCAGAGGAGAGAGAGAGATTTTGGGAGATGTTAAGTGAATGTATAGGAGCCTTTGAACCAAGTGAGAGAGTAATTGTGGTAGGGGACTTGAATGCTAAAGTAGGAGAAACTTTTAGAGAGGGTGTGGTAGGTAAGTTTGGGGTGCCAGGTGTAAATGATAATGGGAGCCCTTTGATTGAACTTTGTATAGAAAGGGGTTTAGTTATAGGTAATACATATTTTAAGAAAAAGAGGATAAATAAGTATACACGATATGATGTAGGGCGAAATGACAGTAGTTTGTTGGATTATGTATTGGTAGATAAAAGACTGTTGAGTAGACTTCAGGATGTACATGTTTATAGAGGGGCCACAGATATATCAGATCACTTTCTAGTTGTAGCTACACTGAGAGTAAAAGGTAGATGGGATACAAGGAGAATAGAAGCATCAGGGAAGAGAGAGGTGAAGGTTTATAAACTAAAAGAGGAGGCAGTTAGGGTAAGATATAAACAGCTATTGGAGGATAGATGGGCTAATGAGAGCATAGGCAATGGGGTCGAAGAGGTATGGGGTAGGTTTAAAAATGTAGTGTTAGAGTGTTCAGCAGAAGTTTGTGGTTACAGGAAAGTGGGTGCAGGAGGGAAGAGGAGCGATTGGTGGAATGATGATGTAAAGAGAGTAGTAAGGGAGAAAAAGTTAGCATATGAGAAGTTTTTACAAAGTAGAAGTGATGCAAGGAGGGAAGAGTATATGGAGAAAAAGAGAGAAGTTAAGAGAGTGGTGAAGCAATGTAAAAAGAGAGCAAATGAGAGAGTGGGTGAGATGTTATCAACAAATTTTGTTGAAAATAAGAAAAAGTTTTGGAGTGAGATTAACAAGTTAAGAAAGCCTAGAGAACAAATGGATTTGTCAGTTAAAAATAGGAAAGGAGAGTTATTAAATGGAGAGTTAGAGGTATTGGGAAGATGGAAGGAATATTTTGAGGAATTGTTAAATGTTGATGAAGATAGGGAAGCTGTGATTTCGTGTATAGGGCAAGGAGGAATAACATCTTGTAGGAGTGAGGAAGAGCCAGTTGTGAGTGTGGGGGAAGTTCGTGAGGCAGTAGGTAAAATGAAAGGGGGTAAGGCAGCCGGGATTGATGGGATAAAGATAGAAATGTTAAAAGCAGGTGGGGATATAGTTTTGGAGTGGTTGGTGCAATTATTTAATAAATGTATGGAAGAGGGTAAGGTACCTAGGGATTGGCAGAGAGCATGCATAGTTCCTTTGTATAAAGGCAAAGGGGATAAAAGAGAGTGCAAAAATTATAGGGGGATAAGTCTGTTGAGTGTACCTGGTAAAGTGTATGGTAGAGTTATAATTGAAAGAATTAAGAGTAAGACGGAGAATAGGATAGCAGATGAACAAGGAGGCTTTAGGAAAGGTAGGGGGTGTGTGGACCAGGTGTTTACAGTGAAACATATAAGTGAACAGTATTTAGATAAGGCTAAAGAGGTCTTTGTGGCATTTATGGATTTGGAAAAGGCGTATGACAGGGTGGATAGGGGGGCAATGTGGCAGATGTTGCAAGTGTATGGTGTAGGAGGTAGGTTACTGAAAGCAGTGAAGAGTTTTTACGAGGATAGTGAGGCTCAAGTTAGAGTATGTAGGAAAGAGGGAAATTTTTTCCCAGTAAAAGTAGGCCTTAGACAAGGATGTGTGATGTCACCGTGGTTGTTTAATATATTTATAGATGGGGTTGTAAGAGAAGTAAATGCGAGGGTCTTGGCAAGAGGCGTGGAGTTAAAAGATAAAGAATCACACACAAAGTGGGAGTTGTCACAGCTGCTCTTTGCTGATGACACTGTGCTCTTGGGAGATTCTGAAGAGAAGTTGCAGAGATTGGTGGATGAATTTGGTAGGGTGTGCAAAAGAAGAAAATTAAAGGTGAATACAGGAAAGAGTAAGGTTATGAGGATAACAAAAAGATTAGGTGATGAAAGATTGAATATCAGATTGGAGGGAGAGAGTATGGAGGAGGTGAACGTATTCAGATATTTGGGAGTGGACGTGTCAGCGGATGGGTCTATGAAAGATGAGGTGAATCATAGAATTGATGAGGGAAAAAGAGTGAGTGGTGCACTTAGGAGTCTGTGGAGACAAAGAACTTTGTCCTTGGAGGCAAAGAGGGGAATGTATGAGAGTATAGTTTTACCAACGCTCTTATATGGGTGTGAAGCGTGGGTGATGAATGTTGCAGCGAGGAGAAGGCTGGAGGCAGTGGAGATGTCATGTCTGAGGGCAATGTGTGGTGTGAATATAATGCAGAGAATTCGTAGTTTGGAAGTTAGGAGGAGGTGCGGGATTACCAAAACTGTTGTCCAGAGGGCTGAGGAAGGGTTGTTGAGGTGGTTCGGACATGTAGAGAGAATGGAGCGAAACAGAATGACTTCAAGAGTGTATCAGTCTGTAGTGGAAGGAAGGCGGGGTAGGGGTCGGCCTAGGAAGGGTTGGAGGGAGGGGGTAAAGGAGGTTTTGTGTGCGAGGGGCTTGGACTTCCAGCAGGCATGCGTGAGCGTGTTTGATAGGAGTGAATGGAGACAAATGGTTTTTAATACTTGACGTGCTGTTGGAGTGTGAGCAAAGTAACATTTATGAAGGGATTCAGGGAAACCGGCAGGCCGGACTTGAGTCCTGGAGATGGGAAGTACAGTGCCTGCACTCTGAAGGAGGGGTGTTAATGTTGCAGTTTAAAAACTGTAGTGTAAAGCACCCTTCTGGCAAGACAGTGATGGAGTGAATGATGGTGAAAGTTTTTCTTTTTCGGGCCACCCTGCCTTGGTGGGAATCGGCCGGTGTGATAATAAAAAAAAAAAAAAAAATATCAATAATCTGATATTTAAGAGTTTTATCTTGATGGTAAAATGTTGCACGAAGACCTTGACAAATAAAAAAAAAATAATCACAAAATTATATTTTTATTGCATTTACAACACTTCCCTCAGTACTATTAACTCACTATTAACCCTTTGACTGTTTCAGGCCCCTCTCTGAAACTGTCATTCTATGTCGCTCAATTTTTGAAAAAAAAAAAAAAATATTTTTTCTTATGAAATGATAGAGAATCTTTTCCCGATGGTAATGACACCAAAAGTTCGAAATTTGGTCGAAAACTCGTGGAATTATGCTCCCACGAAGTTAGCGGTCTCGGCGACATATGCGTATCGGCGATTTCGCCGACTTTGAGCCCAATTTTCAGCCAATTCCATTGTTCCAGTTGACCAAACTCATAGCTATTTCTTTAGAACTCCATTTTATCTATCAGCTGAGTACAAGAAACCTCCCATTTACTAATTTGGACTACCCAATATGGTGGTCAGAAATTGGCAATTTGGCCAATTTCACGCAAAATAAAAAAGATGCCAATTTCAAAATAGGGTCCAGAATAAACAAGGTAGACATTCGTGGCACTAAAATAACATATGCTCTGTTCATTAGTCACATCTCTAGGCCCCTCTTATATTATTATTGCTTTCTATTTTGATTTTTTATTCATACAAAAAAATACAAAATTTACTGTTATGCAGACGACTGCATTATTGTAAAAATGGTATAAATAATATCAGTGCACTAGTGAAAGAATATTAGACTCCCCAGTTGACGTGTATTGGACGTGTGGTGTGATTTATTTACTCTTGAACATTGGTAAAAATCGAACATTTCCGCTACTTTGAGCTCAGTTTCAAGGTCGTTTTCATCGTAAAAGTAATGAAAATCATCTCTATTTCTGTAATATGTTTTCCATTTTATCACCTAAGACCATGAAAACGCGAATACAACGATAAATACTATACGAAAATACACCTCAAAGTCGGCGTTTTATTCCAAAAAAACGATCAGTTTTTTTTTTCTCATTACGCAATGTGTGCTGCAGGATTTTTTTTATGTGGTGCACACTGACCACACAGACCCATTCTCTCACATGTGGGCCTACCAGCTTTCTCCCACTTGATTTGAAGCCGCTAGAATTATTGAGTATATATACGTCAGAAACATTGCCTCGTAAGACGTATTTATACGTCGAAAACAGTCAAAGGGTTAAAATGTCTGGGTGGTTAGCTAATTGAGCAAAAATTTACATCTGAAAACTCTGACGCCGTATTTGGATTTTAAGAACACTGATTTGTCTTGGTTACTCGATTTGAGTACAAGCGTCTAGGCAACATTTTTCAAGAAATATTCAGTTTAATCAACATTTTTTCAAGTTTAAACTTACCAATGAGCTATTTTGTGAATAACCTATAGTAGTATAATAAAGACTCGTCAATGCGCAGTAATGACCCACATGGAGATTGATTGATCTATATATTTCGACCCTCTTTTGGGAGGCTTTTCAGCAGATCTGCTGAAGGGGACCCCAGAAGGGAGTCGAAATATATAGATCACTCAGTCTCCTGAGTTTGTCTCCATGTAGGTTATTAAGCAAGCTATTCTATATTTAAAGTATCTTACCTATAACTTAACAATAAACAGGTAATATCACAATAGGCAAAACAGCCACTCTGGGGAAAAAAAAAAAATACTGAATTTACAAGCACTTTCATTTCTTGCAAGCTTCTTTATTTTGAGTGTGTGTATATTGAGTTACATCAAAATATTTGCTTGTGTCTTGCTTACGAGTGCTTTTACAATCTTCGAAGTTACACCTTGTGTCCTGGTTAGAAAACAATGCACTTCAGTGTTTATGAAGGACTTCTACATAGGCTAGTCTCATTTTGGACTTCTTTAATGGTAGTGTTTAGTGCTGGCATTATGGCTTTTCTCCATGGGGAAGTGGAAAAGAATCCTTCCTTCGTAAGCCATGCATGTCGTTAGAGGTGACTAAAATGCCAGGAGCAAGGGGCTAGTAGCCCCTTTTCCTGTATAAATTACTAAATGTGGAAGAAAAGCATTAAAAGGTTTTCTCCTTTTTTGAGTACACTGCCTTGGTGGGAGACAACCACTCATACTAATTTTTGTTATATGTTGATTGCTTGTAACTGGTAATGAAAGCAAATCTGCTAAAAAAAAAAAATATATATATATATATATAGAAAAAATGGATAAATGGTTTTTAGGACTTGACGTGCTGTTGGAGTGGGAGCAGGATAATATTTATGAAGGGATTCAGGGAAACCGGCAGGCCGGACTTGAGTTCTGGAGATGGGAAGTACAGTGCCGGCACTCTGAAGGAGGGGTGTTAATGTTGCAGTTTTATAATTGTAGTGTAAGTGCGCCTCTGGCAGGACAGTGATGGAGTGAATGATGGTGAAAGTGTTTCTTTTTCAGGCCACGCTGCCTGGGAAATGGCTGATGTGTTAATAAAATTAAAGAAAAACGTTTACCTTATGTGGTTGATCAAGCCTTGATCTACTGTGAGACCTGGTCATGGAATGGGCCACGGGGACATTGACCCCCGAAACCCCCTCCAGGTGTACAGGGCATTTCAAAAGGATGGATCCAATTTCATTGATAGTTGAATTTCAAATTGGGATTATCTTTTTGAAACACCCTGTACTCCAGGTAAGAGGAGAATTGGATAATCTTTGAATTAGTTCAAACTAAGCTGCTGTAATATTTGTAAACCTTTACCACTGTAAATAATATCGCTTTGTATCCTTACATAATGTCATTTTTGTATTTCAGGTGTGCAAAAAGGCCTTTGCCAATATCCATGGGATATCAGATAAGAAAATCCGAACTCTTTGTATCAAACATGAACAAAACATCTTATTCCCGAGAGACAATCGAGGAAGACATCGGAATCGACCCAAAAAGGTTTTTACTCACGTTTCTTGTGCAGCCACACCCCTACATACGAACATTAGTGTTGCAAACTTTCGATAATACGAACACCGTCTGTTTTATTAAATTTACGTTATCTCGCCATTTGTTTTATTAAATTTACATCTACAAACTTTTAAAAACATTTTAAACTGTTTCATTTATAACATTTGGAACAAGATAGATATGCAACATGTTTATTGGTGTATTTTTCCAAGATTTTTGTTGCATTTACCATAGCATACCTCTGTTATTTTTTTTTTTTTTTTTTAATTTTTCAGGTAACCCCTGAGTTAGTAACTCTGATCAAGCACCACATACTAAAAATGCTGTCGGGGCCCAATGGTAGTGATTACATCAAGACTGACAAGAATCAAGGTCCTGATGTCAATATATCTAAACTTCATAAGAGCTTCCTTCAGCAGTATGAACCTGAAGCCATCGATCCAGAGACTGGTGAGTGTTGTTCTAGTACTGGTACTGTACGTGAAGCTATCAGTGTTCAGACCGGTAAGTGTTGTGACTGGTACTGTACGTGAAGCTATCAGTGTTCAGACTGGCGAGTGTTGTTATTAACTGGTACTGAACCTGAGGTCATTGATCCTGAGACTGGAACACAAGAAAGGAGGAGCACTACTGGTCCCTGTTAGGCAGGTCCATGGTAAGGCAGCCATTCCAAGAAAAGGAAGGAGGGAGGGGTGCCTTAATGATGGGCTCTTGATCATAGGCAATGGAGCCACCCTGCCCTTTCTCCAATCAAACCTGATTGCTTCCCCATTATTATATTGCTTCTCAGATTTTCAGAGAATCATATGTTGCAGTAAGTTGTACACCATGAAATATATTGTTCAGTATTGGTAGTAGGTTGGTAGACAGCAACCACCCAGGGAAGTACTACCGTCCTGCCAGATGACTGTGAAACAGAAACCTGTAACTGTTTTGCATGATGGTAGGATTGCTGGTTTCTTTTTCTGTCTCATAAACACGCTAGATAACAGGGATATCTTGCTACTCCTACTTACACTTTGGTCACACTTCACAGACACGCACATGCATATATATATATACATACATCTAGGTTTTTCTCCTTTTTCTAAATAGCTCTTGTTCTTCTTTATTTCTTCTATTGTCCATGGGGAAGTGGAAAAGAATCTTTCCTCCGTAATCCATGCGTGTCGTATGAGGCGACTAAAATGCCGGGAGCAATGGGCTAGTAACCCCTTCTCCTGTAAACACTTACTAAAAAAGAGAAGAAGAAAAACTTTATAAAACTGGGATGCTTAAATGTGCGTGGATGTAGTGCGGATGACAAGAAACAGATGATTGCTGATGTTATGAATGAAAAGAAGTTGGATGTCCTTGGCCCTAAGCGAAACAGAGCTGAAGGGGGTAGGAGAGTTTCAGTGGGGGGAAATAAATGGGATTAAATCTGGAGTATCTGAGAGTTAGAGCAAAGGAAGGGGTAGCAGTAATGTTAAATGATCAGTTATGGAAGGAGAAGAGAGAATATGAATGTGTAAATTCAAGAATTATGTGGATTAAAGTAAAGGTTGGATGCGAGAAGTGGGTCATAATAAGCGTGTATGCACCTGGAGAAGAGAGGAATGCAGAGGAGAGAGAGAGATTTTGGGAGATGTTAAGTGAATGTATAGGAGCCTTTGAACCAAGTGAGAGAGTAATTGTGGTAGGGGACCTGAATGCTAAAGTAGGAGAAACTTTTAGAGAGGGTGTGGTAGGTAAGTTTGGGGTCCCAGGTGTAAATGATAATGGGAGCCCTTTGATTGAACTTTGTATAGAAAGGGGTTTAGTTATAGGTAATACATATTTTAAGAAAAAGAGGATAAATAAGTATACAAGATATGATGTAAGGCGAAATGACAGTAGTTTGTTGGATTATGTATTGGTAGATAAAAGACTGTTGAGTAGACTTCAGGATGTACATGTTTATAGAGGGGCCACAGATATATCAGATCACTTTCTAGTTGTAGCTACACAGAGTAAAAGGTAGATGGGATACAAGGAGAATAGAAGCATCAGGGAAGAGAGAGGTGAAGGTTTATAAACTAAAAGAGGAGGCAGTTAGGGTAAGATATAAACAGCTATTGGAGGATAGATGGGCTAATGAGAGCATAGGCAATGGGGTCGAAGAGGTATGGGGTAGGTTTAAAAATGTAGTGTTAGAGTGTTCAGCAGAAGTTTGTGGTTACAGGAAAGTGGGTGCGGGAGGGAAGAGGAGCGATTGGTGGAATGATGATGTAAAGAGAGTAGTAAGGGAGAAAAAGTTAGCATATGAGAAGTTTTTACAAAGTAGAAGTGATGCAAGGAGGGAAGAGTATATGGAGAAAAAGAGAGGTTAAGAGAGTGGTGAAGCAATGTAAAAAGAGAGCAAATGAGAGAGTGGGTGAGATGTTATCAACAAATTTTGTTGAAAATAAGAAAAAGTTTTGGAGTGAGATTAACAAGTTATGAAAGCCTAGAGAACAAATGGATTTGTCAGTTAAAAATAGGAGAGGAGAGTTATTAAATGGAGAGTTAGAGGTATTGGGAAGATGGAGGGAATATTTTGAGGAATTGTTAAATGTTGATGAAGATAGGGAAGCTGTGATTTCGTGTATAGGACAAGGAGGAATAACATCTTGCAGGAGTGAGGAAGAGCCAGTTGTGAGTGTGGGGGAAGTTCGTGAGGCAGTAGGTAAAATGAAAGGGGGTAAGGCAGCCGGGATTGATGGGATAAAGATAGAAATGTTAAAAGCAGGTGGGGATATAGTTTTGGAGTGGTTGGTGCAATTATTTAATAAATGTATGGAAGAGGGTAAGGTACCTAGGGATTGGCAGAGAGCATGCATAGTTCCTTTGTATAAAGGCAAAGGGGATAAAAGAGAGTGCAAAAATTATAGGGGGATAAGTCTGCTGAGTATACCTGGTAAAGTGT
Source organism: Cherax quadricarinatus (assembly GCF_038502225.1). Taxonomy (NCBI): domain Eukaryota; kingdom Metazoa; phylum Arthropoda; class Malacostraca; order Decapoda; family Parastacidae; genus Cherax; species Cherax quadricarinatus. The sequence continues at coordinate 3,118,784 of NC_091366.1, forward strand.
ATGGTAGAGTTATTATTGAAAGAATTAAGAGTAAGACGGAGAATAGGATAGCAGATGAACAAGGAGGCTTTAGGAAAGGTGGGGGGTGTGTGGACCAGGTGTTTACAGTGAAACATATAAGTGAACAGTATTTAGATAAGGCTAAAGAGGTCTTTGTGGCTTTTATGGATTTGGAAAAGGCGTATGACAGGGTGGATAGGGGGGCAATGTGGCAGATGTTGCAAGTGTATGGTGTAGGAGGTAGGTTACTGAAAGCAGTGAAGAGTTTTTACGAGGATAGTGAGGCTCAAGTTAGAGTATGTAGGAAAGAGGGAAATTATTTCCCAGTAAAAGTAGGCCTTAGACAAGGATGTGTGATGTCACCGTGGTTGTTTAATATATTTATAGATGGGGTTGTAAGAGAAGTAAATGCGAGGGTCTTGACAAGAGGCGTGGAGTTAAAAGATAAAGAATCACACACAAAGTGGGAGTTGTCACAGCTGCTCTTTGCTGATGACACTGTGCTCTTGGGAGATTCTGAAGAGAAGTTGCAGAGATTGGTGGATGAATTTGGTACAGTGTGCAAAAGAAGAAAATTAAAGGTGAATACAGGAAAGAGTAAGGTTATGAGGATAACAAAAAGATTAGGTGATGAAAGATTGAATATCAGATTGGAGGGAGAGAGTATGGAGGAGGTGAATGTATTCAGATATTTGGGAGTGGACGTGTCAGCGGATGGGTCTATGAAAGATGAGGTGAATCATAGAATTGATGAGGGAAAAAGAGTGAGTGGTGCACTTAGGAGTCTGTGGAGACAAAGAACTTTGTCCTTGGAGGCAAAGAGGGGAATGTATGAGAGTATAGTTTTACCAACGCTCTTATATGGGTGTGAAGCATGGGTGATGAATGTTGCAGCGAGGAGAAGGCTGGAGGCAGTGGAGATGTCATGTCTGAGGGCAATGTGTGGTGTGAATAAAATGCAGAGAATTCGTAGTTTGGAAGTTAGGAGGAGGTGCGGGATTACCAAAACTGTTGTCCAGAGGGCTGAGGAAGGGTTGTTGAGGTGGTTCGGACATGTAGAGAGAATGGAGCGAAACAGAATGACTTCAAGAGTGTATCAGTCTGTAGTGGAAGGAAGGCGGGGTAGGGGTCGGCCTAGGAAAGGTTGGAGAGAGGGGGTAAAGGAGGTTTTGTGTGCGAGGGGCTTGGACTTCCAGCAGGTATGCATGAGCGTGTTTGATAGGAGTGAATGGAGACAAATGGTTTTTAATACTTGACGTGCTGTTGGAGTGTGAGCAAAGTAACATTTATGAAGGGGTTCAGGGAAACCGGCAGGCCGGACTTGAGTCCTGGAGATGGGAAGTACAGTGCCTGCACTCTGAAGGAGGGGTGTTAATGTTGCAGTTTAAAAACTGTAGTGTAAAGCACCCTTCTGGCAAGACAGTGATGGAGTGAATGATGGTGAAAGTTTTTCTTTTTCGGGCCACCCTGCCTTGGTGGGAATCGGCCAGTGTGATAATAATAATAATAACAAATACAGTGAGTCCTCAACTTGCAAACACAATGGGACCTTCTGAATTGTGTATATTCATAAGGGAAGACCTCAACTTACGAACATGTTGGAAATCTTGATTTATGTATATTATATAATAATGATATTGTACACCATAATGATGTAATAATGATAGTGTACACGGTACAGATGATTCTTAATGTGTTTGCAAGTCAAGGACTTACTGTAGTCTATTAAAAAAAAAAATAAGTATTTTTTGTAATGTGTAAAACCAGGATTAATCTTTTAACTAATTTTAATTTATTTTTTACAGATAAAGTCATCAAAGATTACGATGCCAAGGTGAAATCATGGTTATATTTTAAAGTATTCCACGAAGAGTTCAAGTCTATGGACTTCAACACAGTGAAGCGCAAACTGTCTGACCTGCGCAAGAGTTTAGAAGCTTCAGGAGCACTCCAAGCTACCAAAAAGAAGGCTAGCAAACAGTCGCGTCCACGACCACGTCCACATGAGAACCAGGTTGCTCGCAATGCCGCAACTAATGATGCCTCCACGTCTTCAGGTGTGGCGGTGTCGGCTGCACCCACCACACAGATGGGCGGTTACATGGGTAGTCAGCAACCGCCACCACTTCACCCTAATCTCCAGTTGAGCGTTCTTGGTCTTCAACACCTGGGAAATAACGCTCATGCTGGAGCCGCTTTTAATCCAGCGGCAGCTCAACAGCCACAGCAACAGCCTCTCAATCTCCAGACTGGTGGTAGCGGGGGTCAAGGTGGTGAGCAACCGCAGCCGCAACCTCTCCCACTCAACCTACATTCCATGGGTGGACACGTGCCTTCGTACTACCTCTCTCTAGGCCACATGTCAAACCTTATATCTCTTCCTGTGTCATCTGGAGGAGGAGTACAAACAAATACTCAGACTGGCAACTTCCCTGCCCAGCATAACATGCAGCACTTTAACCCAGGCACCATTATACCCAGTCATTCCCTTTCACAAACTGCCCCCGGTCCAGGAGGACAACCGCACCTGCTTCAAGGTGGTGTAGGAGTTACGTACACTGGCCCACAACACAACCACACTATGTACTGACAATCTTAGCAGATAGTATATTCACAATTTTAATTAGTAATCCATTACTAATACCAAATGCGTGCGTGTGTAACGTTACATGTACAGTACTGTATTCATATTTGAATTTTGTCCAAATAAAACATCTAAAAAGAAATTTGGTGCTGACAATGGAAATGTTAGAGAGTCAAGAAGCATATTTTTGATCCTTAATCGACATGATACACTATACATTAGGTTCCTGACTTCTGATACTCTGTACTTACGATTGTGGCACTCGCAATAGTGGCGCTCTGGAACCAGTTAATTATGAATGCTGATCTGCAGTTATAGTCATTGCAGATATTCAAAAATTTTAAATATATATTTTCATTTTTTTACCAAATGCATCTATTTTATACACAAGTATGATTGAGGATTATAGATTTGTCTATTATGTTCTCAAGGCCATATTATAGATTTTTTTTCCTTGTTTAGTTTTTAACAAATGTATTCAATTAGTCTTCAAGGGGGGGGGATACCTTGCTAGAGTGAAGAGGCTCTTGATCTAAGGAATTAGAGCTTTTAGTCTTCTTTGGATTAAGCCTAACTGACTCCTCCACTCCTTTCCCCACCCCATCTTTCCCTACATTAGGCCTTTGGGAATCTCTTCTCTGAAATTACATCTCCTGGGTCAAAGAAAGTGTGTCACTGTCCATCCCATTCCATCGAGGTCCTCTGTGGTGGTGTCTGCCGTGGAATCTGGATCAACTGGGGATTTGCTAATGTGCCCTGGAGTCTCAGAGGGTGGCTTAGGGGGTCCTTAAGGTGATTGATTCATCTCGAGGTTCCAGGAGGTGGCGACTAAAGGGGGTATGCCTTGCGGCATGCTTCCGACCACCCTCTCTACTGTCTGCCGAGGTGGCTCGGTGGATGAGAGATTGCTATCATGGATTGCTGTTTAACCAGCACGAAGGGTAGGGTTGGGCACAGGTTCCATGCTACATTTGCACTACCAGGCACACCAAGGGTCTTCTTTGAAGCAGAAGGGGATATATGGTCCCTTTTATCTCTCCTGGGAGCTCTCCCTCTACACCCAGTTTACTCTGACCCTTTTCTCCTCATATTCACTCTTGGCTTCTCTGCAATTTAACATACCAGCCATCTCCCCAAAAAATTCATTATACAGTCAGTAATTTATACAGAAGAAAGGGTTATGAGCCCCTTGTTTCCCTTCTCTACTCCTTTATATGTTCATCCCACATTGACTTTCCCCTTTGGAAAACTCCGACAATTCGTGCGTTCTTCCCCACTGCCATGTGTGAAGGCTTATTTACCTACTCTAGCTTCTCACTCACTTTTTCTTAACCCCTTCCAGTCTCACTCATGCATTCACAGTTGATGCTGCTGGTTCTAAATCCTCTGACAGTGTCAGGTTTGCAGCAGTTTTTCCATCTGACTCTGTCAGTGACAACTTTATTACACCAATTTTCATTGTTTTTCCTTTACCATTTCCCATTACCCCTACTGACTACCTCTTGCATAATTCTAACCCTCTGATCTTCACATATTTCATCTTTATCACATCCTGCCCTGTAGTGCTATAAGACCCGTGTGGGTTTAGCATTGTTTTGATTGTAATAATAATCAATTCATACTTTGTGTGTAATCACGTACGTATTAAAGTTTTGCATGTGACATCACAGATCAGACTCGACGCTGAACATGAAACTACATTGACCACCACATACAGATGGTGCATACATGTAAATCTTATCTGATTTTTCTAAGACTGCACAATGGTGGTTGTTCGTGCTGTCAGGTGCAGCACTTGGCAAGTTGGTGTGTTAAATCAAAACATTTTACTGATTCCCCCAAGGATTTTGAAAGGTGAAAAGTAAGGGATTGCTATAAACAGATAACCCACACATTTAAGAAAGAAACTCCCCTCAAGGAAGGCTCCTTGACGCTGGTGAGGGGCTCTTGATCTAGGGAATTGGATCTGTGTTCCAGTTCCCTGAATTAAGCCTGAATGCCTTCCATCCCCCCATAGGCGCTGTATAATCCTACGGGTTTAGTGCTTCCCCCTTGATTATAATAATAATAATAAACTTATGATGTTATGGTCCACTGACACGAAGGAGAAGGAGCCATTATATATATACAGCGTCTCCTCAGTTAGCAACGTACTCATTTACTGACGACTCGGACTTACGATGGGCACTCACCAGTATGCATACCTAAATAATGTATATTAGAGCTGATTTCTTCTATTCTGTTTATCACAATATACAGTACACTACTGTATAAACATTTAAAAATATACTAAAAATCTTATAAATGATGCAAAGGTGACATTAAAACAATATCGAAGATGGTTGACACAAACCCACAACCATTATAGTATGCTGCTTGCTTAGTGACAAATTCGTTTACTGACGTGGTCTTAGGAACGCAACCCCGTCGTTAATCGAGGAGTGGATGTATAGTGGCTCCCTTACCTTCGTGTGTCAGTGTGACTTGTTAACCCTTAAACTGTCCAAACGTAGATCTACGTTCATGTGTCCCCTCAAGGAAGGTTCCTTGATGTTGGTGAGGGGCTCTTGATTTAGGGAATTGGATCTGTGCTCCAGTTCCCCGAATTAAGCCTGAATGCCTTCCACATCCCCCCCCAAGGCGCTGTATAATCCTCCGGGTTTAGCCCTTCCCCCTTGATTATAATAATAATACATTCATGTGTGTAGCGCTCCGACCTTGATTTTCCCCATTTGAAAGCATGTAAAAAACAACGTAGATCTACGTTCAGAGCCCCTCACACATGGACGTAGATCTACATTTGGACAGTTTAAGGTTAAAGGTCAAAGTCAGACTGAAATGTCGTCATAAGTTTCTTTCATTTGTGGGTGTTATTTGTGTTATGTTCCAGTCGTGGTATTGTGACTTTTCTGCCTTTTTGTTCTTTAATGGATTACTTCCACGAGGCAGTGATGAAAATGGTTTTGAAAACTGACGATTGAAGAATGAGACTTGTGCAGCATTTGGGAATCTTTATTGAGGAACCTGTCAGTCAGTGGCTTCTTCAGTCCATTACAGAGAACAGTGATAGATGAGGAGGGACTGACCACCACAAACTCCATCTACTACTATTCTCTGTACTGGACTGAAGAAGCCACTGGCTGGCAAAACATTTCCTCAATAAAGACTTCCACATGCTGCTCAAGTCTCTCATTCCACAAGGCAGAAATGTCAGAAAATGCCTCCAACAACCCCTGGACAGGCACCTGAAGTCAGCACTTGACCATCCGGGCTGTGGTTCATACGTTGGTTTACGTGCTGCCAGCAGTAACAACTTGGTTGATCAGACCCTGATCCACCATGAGGCCTGGTCACAGACCGGACCACAGGGGTGTATACCTCCCATACCCTGGCATTATACGAGATTTATGGATATAGTACAGCCTTAGGAAGTGTTTACAGTAATACAGAAAAAATAATTACTGCAAATCTAGAATACAATTGTCTGTTGTGAAAATTAGTTATTTAAATTCTGTTTTAAAGGTTAATTGATTATGTTGTGTATTTTCAGTTTGACAAGATGGTTAAAAATTATTATGGGGAGCAGTAAACTCGTAGGGATTATATAATGCCTGTGGGGAGGGGATTATGGAAGACACTCCGACTTAATTCAGGGACCTGGAGCACAGATCCAATTCCCTAGATCAAGACCCTCCCACCAGCATCAAGGAACTTCCCTTGAGGGGCTCTTGATCTAGGGAATTGGATCTGTGCTCCAGGTCTCTGAATTAAGCCTGAGTACCTTCCATCTCCCCCCCCCACAGGCATAATTATAATAACGAGGGGATGGTTACAGGTGTAGGTTAAACCTTCACATCAGTTGACATGGATGGATTACCATTTATAGGGAATATCCCTAGTGGTTACTTAACCTTGCGAATATTAACAGTCACGAGATGGTGTGGTGTAGCCCCAGGTAGTCAGAACGAGGTACAGTAAGGCCTTGACCTACAAACACATTGGGGACCTACTGAATTGTGTATAATATTCATAATACAGGAAATCTTCAACTTATGAACATGTTGGGGACCTTTTGTATCATGTATAATAATGATATACAGTGGACCCCCGGTTAACGATATTTTTTCACTCCAGAAGTATGTTCAGGTGCCAGTACTGACCGAATTTGTTCCCATAAGGAATATTGTGAAGTAGATTAGTCCATTTCAGACCCCCAAACTTACACGTACAAATGCACTTAAATAAAATACACTTACATAATTGGTTGCATTGGGAGCTGATCGTTAAGCGGGGGTCCACTGTACTTACACAATAATAATAACGATATACACAGTACAGAAGATCATGAATGTGTTTGTAAAATGAGGATTTGCTATACTTATTCAACGAGTGCTGAAAAAACCCTAATGACAAAACCAGACCTTATATTAAATACGATGGTTTGCTTACACTAGACCTTATAAAATATATTTTGTAAAGCCTCTCAAAGACTAGCTGTCATATATAATAAAGTTTGTGTGTCTGATTTACACACCTTTTTCCAACACCGAGCGCGTATCATTGTTACTAACTGCAAACAAGCACTAGCATTTATTAAGGTTTTCGTAGGCTTCGAGATTTTTTTCCAGCAAAAGGGCCCCTCAGGGAAGGTTCCTTGATGTTGGTGAGGGGCTCTTGATTTAGGGAATTGGATCTGTGCTCCAGTTCCCCAAATTAAGCCTGAATGCCTTCCACATCCCCCCCCCCAGGCGCTGTATAATCCTCCGGGTTTAGCGCTTCCCCTTGATTATAATAATAATCCAGTAAAAGGAGTGATGATATTCAACTTAATATAACTCGTGCATTATTATATGCGGTGATGAATACAAGTTCATTCGGAGTCGTATGCAACATGACAGACAAGAGTAAATCACCTGACTTAATTATGATTATAAAACCTCACTACAGGACTCGCATTTGATTGTTGAAGATTAGTAAAGTCTTGACCTGATATTTAAATTTTTCTTCGAGGTTGAATTATTATTTTCTCGGTTAATTATGTTGATAAATGCATTGTTATTTTGTGTGTATGTGGAAAGTTCACTTTCTTGGGTAGAGATTGGTTAAGATAAGATTTCGGTCGAATTTTTAGCCCTGGAGGGTTAGCCACCCCGGATAGCCCAAGAAAGTCAATGCGTCATTGAGGACTGTCCGACTTATTTCCATTGGGGTCCTCAATCTTGTCCCCCAGGATGCGACCCACACCAGTTGACTAACACCCAGGTACCTATTTGCTACTAGGTGAACATGATAACAGGTGTAAGGAAATGCATAAAAATGTTTCTACCCCACTGGGAATCAAACCCGGGCCCTCCATGTGTGAAGCGAGAGCTTTGCCAGCCAGGCCACAGGGTCTCCATGGGGTTAAGAAGCATACAACTTTTTTCCACCACAATAGTGTTTATACAGAAATGGGCGATATTTGAGTGCATAATGAAAGTTCAGAGTTATGCAGAGTATTTCAGACAAGCTTAAATACAGCACTGGGGTGAGCTGTGGTTACTGTGTCTACTGTTAGTACTGGAGGTATTAGTAGCAGAGCCTATGAGGATGGAGGGGAGGGTCAGCCGGTACATTGGTCCGGGACCCGGCTGTGATTCTCTGAAAGGGCCCCATAGCCACAGAAGTTTTATTTTTATTATTCATTTGATTTTTTGGAATAATTTAAAATATTTTTAGCTTATTTAGAAAAATAATTATGTAAAATTTACTTCAACTGGGGCCCCTCAGCCAGGCCCCTCAACCTGCCCCCAGGGGCCCCAAAGCAGTCTTGTCCCACACTTGCAAAATTTCTCTCGGAGGCCCTGGGTGGTAAATAGTCGCTGTTGTCCCAGGTGTGGGACAACAGCGACTATTTATATCAAACTGCCCTACCCTTTTCCCCCTCACAATTATCCTCACCATTACCTCCCACTAGGCACTATACATCAAGGACCCCAGTGGAAACACGTCACTGACTTTTCTAGCTTATCCTAGGTAACTTATAATATTTTATTTCAGTATGATACAATGTTTGTACAGAGATGGGTGACAATCGTACATGCAGGAAGCCCATAGTTATTCAAAGCATTTTGGGCATACGTAAGCCTAAATAAATTTACACTGGGGCACGTGATATCCCAGTCATTGTAAAGTCAGCAGCGCTGTATAACCCTGGCGGGCTTAGTTCATGGTTTTGATAATAATAATATGTAAAGAATCTTGAGGTAGGATCCCCTTAAGGGAGGTTCCTTGATGCTGGTGAGGGGCTCTTGATCTAGGGAATCGGATCTGTGCTTCAGTTCCCTGAATTAAACATGAGTACCTCCCCCCCCCAACATGCACTGTATAATCCTATGGGTTTAGCGCTTCCTTCATAATTAAAATTATAAAAAATAATTGAGGTAGGATGCAAGACAAGGTATTATGTTGCTTTTCCTTTTATATACAAGTTTAAGATAAGATAAGATAAGATTTCGTTCGGATTTTTAACCCCGGAGGGTTAGCCACCCAGGATAACCCAAGAAAGTCAGTGCGTCATCGAGGACTGTCTAACTTATTTCCATTGTGGTCCTTAATCTTGTCCCCCCAGGATGCGACCCACACCAGTCCACTAACACCCAGGTACCTATTTGCTGCTAGGTGAACAGGACAACAGGTGTAAGGAAACGTGTCGGAATGTTTCCACCCGCCGGGAATCGAACCCGGGCCCTCCGTGTGTGAAGCGGGAGCTTTAGCCACCAGGCCACAAATATATATCAAGTGGATAAGTATTTACAGAATGTACGTATATACGACTATTAGTGTTGCCCAGCACTCACATTAACAACAAGGAATTAGTATCGACCAGTGAAGAGGCAGGGCCAGGAGCTGTGACTCAACCCCTGCTGCCACAACATGGCCGCCACTCACTTTTAAACTTACCTGGAAACAATCACTCCATATCTGGTCACCTTAACCCAGTGTTTTGTTACACTGTAGCAACCCTGGGGCATCAATGTTACAATAGACCTCAGTTATAAGTCTTACCTCCTGGGGGGGGGGGGGAGGCAGCTCCTGACCAGAAGACAGGAGGTGTTGCTGTCAGTCTGTCTTGTACAAGACTGGCTGACCCAGCTTGACCTGACCCTCACACACAACAGTTGTTAACTAGAGAGCATCACCATGCACACTAGTTCTCAACTAATACATTACCATATGTTCTTCCTCTCCCATAGTGCTGTATAGCCCTTGTGGTTTAGCGCTTCTTGATTATAATAATAATTCCTCTCCCACAATACCACAATTCAAAATTATACATCTAAAATACTATAACTACAATATAATACAAAATTACTGGAATTCTGTGTACAACAGCTGTTTCTATTGAAATTATTATCAAAACTAAATGCTAAACCCACATGGGTCATACAGCTTTCTATTGAAATATAGCAGCACTGTATAGCCCTTGTGGCTTAGTGCTTCATTTTGATAATAATAATAATAATATTGAAATATAATTTGAATTAACACAATCTCTTCCCATAATTGATCATTTTTTTATGGCAGAATCCAGCCAGTTGTGCCACCAACAGCTCAGTATAACTAGACATTGCAAATAAGTCATTTCTGGCAAGGCAGTGATTGTGCGAATGATGGTGAAAGTTTTTTTTTTTTTTTGGGGTCACACTGCCTCGGTGGGAGACAACCAGAGTTTTTAAGAAATTCTGTGTAGGCATTTACTCCAGCACACAACTAGGGTTTTATTGTAGGACCCTAGTGGGTTTAGTGCTTAGTTTTGATTGTAATAATAATTATTAGGTCTTGTGTAGCGTTGTACGACCCTAGTGGGTTTAGCACTTCTTTTTTGAGTTGTAATCCCAATGGAAATAAATTCTGACTTTTTTGGGTTATCCTGGGGGTAATTTACACATGTTACTATGTATGATAATTTGTGTAACTGGACCCCTCAGGGAAGGTTCCTTGATGTTGGTGAGGGGCTCTTGATTTAGGGAATTGGATCTGTGCTCCAGTTCCCCGAATTAAGCCTGAATGCCTTCCACATCCCCCCCCCAGGCGCTGTATAATCCTCCGGGTTTAGCGCTTCCCCCTTGATTATAATAATAATAATGTGTAAATGGATTTGTGTAGTTGTACCTAAATAAACTTACTTAATAAAGGTTAAGATCAAATAAGGGAGTGAATAAGATAGTGAACAGGAGAGTGAATGAGTGAATAAGAGTCACTACTGAGGAAATACTGACCACATATAAAGAGTATCGTGTTAAAAAATGCGGAACAGGTGGGAATTGAAGGTATTCTAAGAGGCTTTCTGAATGCACACCAAAATACCACCCATCTCTGTACAAACAATTTGCCAGGTTGAAATATAGAACCTAATCTAATGATTATTATTATAATCAAGGGGGAAGCACTAAACCTGTAGGATTATACAGTGCCTGTGGGAGACGTGGAAGGTATTCAGGTTTAATTCAGGGAACTGTAGCACAGATCCAATTCCCTAGATCAAGAGCCCCTGACCAACATCAAGGAACCTTGAGAGGTGAAGACAAAATAATGTAGCTTCTCCCTTCCATCACACATCTCCAGTATTATTTTTTTATCAAGGCACCGACTGTCTCACTGAGGTTGGGTGACCTAAAAACCAGTTTTTCTTCTTTTTACATATAGTAATTTATACAGGAGAAGGGGGGTTACTAGCACCTTGCTCCCGGCATTTTAGTCGCCTCTTATGACACACATGGCTTACAGAGGATGGATTCTAACCCACTTCTCCACAGAGAAATCAGCACTGTGTGGCCCTAGTAGGTTTAGCGCTTTGTTCTAATTATAATAATAACCCATGGAGAAATGATAATTAAAGTGGACCCCCACATAACGATCACCTCCGAATGCGACCAATTATGTAAGTGTATTTATGTAAGTGCGTTTGTACGTGTATGTTTGGGGGTCTGAAATGGACTAATGTACTTCACAATATTCCTTATGGGAACAAATTCGGTCAGTACTGGCACCTGAACATACTTATGGAGTGAAAAAATATCGTTAACCGGGGGTCCACTGTATTATTATCATTACTGTACGTACTAACACAGTATGAAAAACTTTTCAAAATGCCACTACATATATATTAATTAAGGAAACAATGGCGGTGCTAGAATAGAAGACAAAACTGTTTCAGTGATCTTTTATCTTAGGTTTAGGTAATGTAGTTTTAATGATATCATATATAACAGGGCTCCGGTAACCTACTTGAGATGAAATATATTGGAAATTACTCAGTTATTGCTAGACTTGATACTATTTTCCTAGTTTGTCTAAATCATATTTAACAAAAAAATTCTGGTTTTATAATTTGTCTAAATCGTATTTGTCTTAATAAATTTTTGTTTTATAATTTTGTAATTGACATTTGGATAAAGAAGATATTAATGTGTTTGGTTTTATATTTATTACTTGAAAATCAATGCATACCTGCATTTGATTTTTGCATCAAAGGGGACCGGAGACACAGTTCAACCCACCTTGATTTTTGGGGAGTGAAACTTGCAAGTGTAACTCTAAATTGGTTAGCACGGGGCCCATACTAACCTTCCTAATGTGAATATAAATACGGCTAGTTGGAAGTCTTATTAGGGTGTGGTTAAGTCCTTGGCTGGGTGGATACACTGGGCTTGTTACCATGTACCTGCTGTCACTGTTCATCTAGCAGTAAGTAGGTACCTGGGTGTTAGTGGACTAGTGTAGGTGGCATCCTGGGGGACAAGATTGAGGACCACAATGGAAATAAGACAGACAGTCCTTGATGATGCACTGTATTTCTTGGGTTATCATGGGTGGCTAACACTTTATACCCTGAGCTATTCTGGGTGGCTAACCCTCCAAAGTTAAAAATCCCAACAAAATGTAACTGTAGAGTGGGCTAGTTTTAGGGTGGGTCTACCATAGGTTTCAGCCCCACCCATTCCAGTTACAAGGCATAATGATGCAAGAGGATTATGTTTAAGAGAAGGCACTAAACCCATATGGGTATATACACTGCCTGAGGAATGGTAGGCCATCAGGTTTGATAGAAGGGAAGAGAAAGGCAGTTTAAATTTTAAGCTTGGGAGTTCTCTACGATCACTGGGGCTCCCTCTTTGAAGGGCGATGGAAGAGCCGTACACAGAAAGCAGTGTAAGATAGCATGGTATCCTTGAATGGTTTGAAAATGATGATGAGAGAGTAGCATTTAAAGCAATGAGAAAAGGGGGAAATAAAACCTGGCTAGAATGGATAATAATAAAAAAATGTTCGTAACTGTGAGAGTTATCAAGTTAGACGAGTGTATCAAACTGTGTAATTATTGGACAGGTTAGATTAGTGCACTGAACTGTGTAATGACTGGACAATTTGGAGAATAATTAACCTGGCATTAGTGTTTCCTGATACCTGATGACTGGGATCTATATAGAGCAGTAGTCTCCAGCCTTTTAGTATGAAAGGGTCAATTTGAAAAGCCAAATTTAAAGGAGGGCCACATTTTGATTTTTTTTTCAAATTTTTATGAAATTATTTTGTAATTGACACTGTTCAGTGTGGAACCTACATAAAAGTAAGTTCAAATTTCATGTGAGGGCCACATCCATTTCGTAGAAGGGCCACTTGTGGCCCTCGGACCACAAGTGGCCCTCTGCTATACACAAATAATAACTAAGGCAAATAACTTTTATTTGTCTGGTATTGACAGCTCTATATTATTATTATTATTATAATCAAGGGGAAGCGCTAAACCCGGAGGATTATACAGCGCCTGGGGGGGGAGGGATGTGGAAGGCATTCAGGCTTAATTCGGGGAACTGGAGCACAGATCCAATTCCCTAAATCAAGAGCCCCTCACCAACATCAAGGAACCTTCCCTGAGGGGCAGCTCTATAACTCTGTCAGAAAGCAGCAAATGATGAATTGAAAATACATAGAAATGGCAAGACTTTAATTTCACATTTTGCTTAGGGTGGAGCAGCTGTTTGACCCTAGTGGGTTTAGTGCTTCATTTTGATTATAATAATTAGATTGGAGTTTTTTTCAAGTATTGTACCTGGGAGAAGACAACCCAGAGGATCACCACAGATCTTTATAAACACGGCCAGGTCACGGTTAGTGGGAATTTCGATTTTGCATGAAATTAAATAATGCTAGTTTTTCCCCCTCCAAACTCTTCAAATCATGCACAAAAATTACAAATGATACTCCTCGCTTTACAATAGTTTGATTTACTATATTTCAACTTGACGATGATGCGATATTATTATTATAATAATAAAAAAAGAAGTGCTAAACCACAAGGGCCATACAGCGTTGCACGATGATGTGATAGCACCATCGTAATCACACCATCATAAAGTCAAAATGTCACCATTATACAGATACTGTATATTTAATGATAGGATGAACTTGTATTCATTTATTTACTTGTCAATACTTGTAGTTTCAGTAATTATTTATTTACTTATTGAGTGACAGTATTTATTTATCATATATTCATATTCGGCTTATGATATTTTCAACTTGTGTGTTCATCAGAACATAACCCCTCAGGGAAGGTTCCTTGATGTTGGTGAGGGGCTCTTGATTTAGGGAATTGGATCTGTGCTCCAGTTCCCCGAATTAAGCCTGAATGCCTTCCACATATCCCCCTCCCAGGCGCTGTATAATCCTCCGGGTTTAGCGCTTCCCCCTTGATTATAATAATAATAATAATAATCAGAACATAACCCCATTGTAAGAAGAGGACCACCAAGTAGTGTGAGCTGAATAATTCAGCCGCTCCGCGGGATTCATTATTCACACTAATCGAGACCCGGCTGTATTACCTTGTGGACCCCAGGATGTATCATGTTGACCATTGGTGTTTTATATAATGTTTATGTTACATAGTTCCATGGGTATTCTTATGTTTTGTATTTATGTTTTGTAGTGCCAAAGAGCACTGAGTGATCCCACAGGTGAAAGAGCTCTTCGAATCCTTCAACTTCCTTCCTGTGGGCTGCTAACAGCAAAAGCCAGGTTGATCAGGCAGGCAGCAATGAAGTCTCCGAGTGGAACTCAAGAAACGCATCACAGGTACCTCAAAACTGTAGATTTTTCATAAATCTTCAAAATTTTTTTACCTATGAACTCTGGGCTGCAAATATGCAGTGCTCTCAAAAACACAGTTAACTCTTAACATGTTGTATAATTCCCCTCACACTGTGCCACAATTAATTTAAAAATCATTATTCTTCTCATCATGGGACTTTAGAAGTGCTGGTACAGGGGTGCCCAGCAAGTACAGGATCTTTTTTGGTGCTCCACATTTTCACTGGCTTCAAATTGAGCCGTTGCTAGGTTAGGTTCCCCCCGGCGGGCGACTATCACCAGCGGGGGGAACAGCGGCTCATTTGAAAGCCAATGAAAATGTGGAAACACCAATAAACAGGCGCTGTATGTATATGCAGGGTTCTCATATTTGATTCTTACCTGAGGCATCGACTAGCAAAGGTATTAAATTTTAAATGTTTTAATTTATTGTTAGGGTCAGCAAGAATAATATAGTTTCCTTTGAAGTTGAGTTAAAGGAATGTGTATATTTAACTTCAGGGGCAGTATTATTATTTTATTATTATAATTATGGGGAAGCGCTAAATCCGTAGGATTATACAGCGCCTGTGGGGGGGATGGAAGGTATTCAGGCTTAATTCAGGGAACTGGAGCACAGATCCAATTTCTTAGATCAAGAGCCCCTCACCAACATCAAGGAACCCTCCTTGAGGGGCCTCAGGGGCAGCAATAAAAGCTTAATATCAATCACTGAAATAATCTGGCTCTCGGAAACAGATGCAAATGGCCATAAACCCTCATGATTTTGCTCATATTTTTCTGGGCAAAGATCTGAACTTTTGACAAATCACTTCAAAATGTATCAAATTTGGTTAAAGTTCTCTTTTGATAAACAAAGTACACTTGTTCCTATTGTATTATAATGAAAAAGAAGCACTTAACCTACAAGGGGTCATGCAGTCAGTTGTTCCTACAAATTCATGGACTTACGGTTCAGATCATCCACCGTTCTTACTGACAGGCAACCAGTGGATAGATTCAGTCCATTTATCCAACAACCAGCTTCCTCTCGTCCAAATCTCAGGGTGGAAGAATATTCCGTTTCATCGGTTGAACTGTACACAAAATATGGTTTTGGAGTATCTCTCTGTACATTACCGTACAGTACTGTACTGTACTACACTGTACTGTATTAATGTACATGTCACAAAATTTTTTTGACTTATCGCAATGAAGTTTTCATGCGTGTGCCTTGCTATGGGGGTGGCTGTCATGTTGGTGAAGGGTGCTTGATCCAAGGAACTGGGGCTCCACTTTAATCAAACTTAATACCTCTCACTGCCCAGATGCTGTATGACTCACATGGGTTTAGCGCTTCCCCATAAATAAAATGATTAAATAATATGGACATGAGCAGTATTATTTTATACATGTATTTGTGATAAGATAATGTTTTATATTTTAAGATAATGTACTATATCTTAATAAAATAAGCAGTTTTGTATCCACATTAGTTATGTCTTCAACTAATTAAATGGTTCATTGATGGAAAAAAATTTTTAACTTCACAAAATAAGCTTTTCTTTTCAAATTTAGTTATATTTACAGGAGAAGGGGGTTATTAGTGCCTTGCTCCTGGCATTTTAGTCGCCTCTTATGACACGCACGGCTCACGGAAAAAGAATTGTATCCCACTCACTCATGGAAAATGGTGATATTCTTGCAGGTACAGTACCCCCCCCCCCCAATATCAGCGGTGCGTATGTCCCTCCCGGCTGAGGCACTGATTACCTCAAACTCCTTCTGATCTTCACCATTCTGTGTGGCGAAACGTTTCCTCAATAAAGATACCCAAGTGGTGAACATGCGTCTAATTTATCAATTAAGCTGAACAATGTTGCTGAAGGGAAACAGCAGCAGAAAGTGTTGAGACGCACCTCAGATTATAACTAGAATATTCCACAGAGCAGAGAGCATCCAACATGTCTGCTGTACAACCCTTGTGGGTTTAACACTCAGCTATGTTAATAATCCCAGCCTGTCTCTCACCTATATTATGCCTAAGAACAGGAACAAGCTAACATTCATCTAAATCCTTGAATCAACATTCTCAGGCAGCAGAGTAGACCTGCTGGGCCTTCCACTCTTGGGTCCACCAGCCACTTCAAGGTCACCCAACACACTAACTCCCTCATTACATGTATACACATGAAAACGTCTTCCATATTCTAGATTCACTTGAGAGAGTTTACGATCTATGAATGAAACGTTATACCTTTAATAATGAGAAAGACCCTAGTGGGTTCAGTGTTTATTTATTATTGTAATAATAATAATAGACTCTCATTCTGTCATTCTTTTTTTTTTCTCTCTCTCCTTTCTCTTTTTTTTCTCTGTCAGTATTTTTATCACTACCTGATGGTTCTTGCCGTACTGTCACATTTAGACCTGTTTGAAAAAATCACTAAACAATATCTTTACTTTTTTATTATGAAAACTTACATTTTAAGGATCTGGCCTATTGAAGAAATCAATGTAAAAAAATTATAAGTACATTATATTTTTCAGAACATAGTCAAATGGTGGAAAATCAAATTGAGTAGCAAGAATCCATTAATAAGAAACAAAACTGAAGTTTATGGCATTTTAGCCAGACGTTACACCCACCAGGGACTACAAATTCTCAGAGATGGGTAAAACGAGTATGTCTGAGAGAAGCAAGGTGAAGCGTAGAGATGGGCAGGTGACATCACCGGCAGTAACGCTACTCAACGCAGTGGGAACACAAAAGCTTAAAATTAGGTGATGCACTATACCTTTATGTATGAAGAACAAAAAACATCACAATACTGTGACTGGAATAATACACAAATAACCCACACATAGGAGAGAGAAACTTACAATAATGTTTGGGTCAGACCCAAACATCATCATAAGCTTCTCTCTCATATGTATGGGATATTTGTGTACTCTCCCTGTAGTTTCATGTAAGAGAAATGTCATACATCTTGAAAATAATTTTGGCCAGCGTTCTTGAAATAAGAAATGAACCTGATTTCTGCATGATGGTGGTGATGGTCGTGATAATCAGTGTGTGTGAAAAGGGCACTTATGTAGAGTTCAAGACATTTTTTACAGAAAACATTTTGCCACGAGTGGCTTCATTAGGTCTGGAGAAGTCACTTGTGGTATACCTGGAGAGGGTTTCAGGAGTTAATGCACCCGTGGCCTGGTCTGTGACCAGGCTTTGTGGGCGTTTCCTCTAATAAATGTCCTGAGGTGTACATAAATGCCTTTTTCCACATATTGTCTATCACTATACCATTTTTCAATCACAGGAGACTTGAAGCATGGTTCGTTACATCTGCTTTTTTGATAAAATTGCACTGGAGAAGTTTATAAGGTGGTTCTCTTATGTATGAGGGTGAATAATACAGGTGTCTGTGTTATCTCTGGCAGGCGCCTCTGTGTGTACTGATCACCTTCAAGTCCCTATGTACAACTTGGCACAGCCTCTATGGGTTATATAGATACAGGCACTTTATTTTAGATACCATTTTCTTTTTTGACCAAGTCTTGTATAATGGCAACCCTTAGTTAGGTAAAACGACACAAGTGCAACTAATGTGACACAATAAAATGTCACATTAGCTCCACTTGTGTCCTTTTACATAACATATTATCGGTAATTCTGCCAATATTAATACAACTCTGAAGTTAACTTCAGTTAAAGATCTGGAGAGGTTACTGCTTCTGTTCACATGCAGAAATGTGGATGTACTGAGGTTGGAATCTTATCTGATATTGTGTAGTAGCTTCTCTATTTATTTCCTATGGTCCATTATAAAGTGCAGTGAACAGAATAGTTCAAGGAAGGTTTTATTAATGTAGTCATAGTCTCCTAGAGGAATGCACCATTAACCCTTAAACTGTCCAAACATAGATCTACATTCAGAGTGCTATGCACGTGAACGTAGATCTACGTTTGGACAGTTGAAGGGTTAAGAAAACATTTAAATTTTGCTCTCCATAACACTGTGAGAAGGAGTAGAGATATTACATAATACCAGACACGATTCCAAATCCAGTAGTAGATACAGTGAAACCTCAAATATCGAACTTTCTTCAGTCCAGAAGGCTGTTCGAGTGCCTTTACCGAATGAATTTATTCCCATCAGGAATAATGTAAATTAGATTAGTCCATTTCAGACCCTCAAAAATACACTTATAGAAGCACTAACAAAAATACACTTACATAATTGGTTGTTGGAAGCAGTTCGATTTTTGAGGTTCCACTGTACATGGTTCTACCTGTCAACCAGCAATAACCTCTCCAACTCCTTAGCCAAGAGCACTGTTAGGGCTGCCATTATAGCTTCCAACACGGTAAAGACTTAACAAAAAGAACATAGCCCCCAAAACACCGCTGCCTGCATCTATATAAACTTATGGAGGTTGTGACAAGTTTTACGAAGGTAAAACATCAAGGGTGTTGAATACGAGGCTCAGCAAACATGGAAACACCTGCCACAGGGATGACATGACTGTGCTGATCAAAGCAAAATAGAAAATGATTAAAACTTTTCTGGCACTAAATTTATTATCAAAGAAGTATCCCTGGCACTAAATTATTATCAAAGAAGTATCCCTGGCACTAAATTATTATCAAAGAAGTATCCCTGGCACTAAATTATTATCAAAGAAGTATCCCTGGCACTAAATTATTATCAAAGAAGTATCCCTGGCACTAAATTATTATCAAAGAAGTATCCCTGGCACTAAATTATTATCAAAGAAGTATCCCTGGAACTAAATTATTATCAAAGAAGTATCCCTGGCACTAAATTATTATCAAAGAAGTATCCCTGGCACTAAATTATTATCAAAGAAGTATCCCTGGCACTAAATTATTATCAAAGAAGTATCCCTGGCACTAAATTTATTACCAATGAAGTAGATGGAACCAATCCTGCTTGGAATCTGCTCAGACTGCCATAACTAGTACAATCACACACAAATCCCATTCACTGCTATTAAATAAACCTATATGAAGAACAACTGACGTCACCCTACTGGCTCACCTAATTTTAAATGTTTACATTTTCACTTGAGTGAATAATATTGCTAGAGGTTATGTCCCACTGGCCATCTCTACTTCACCTTAATTCTCTCCAACATAAACATCCTCTTTAACCTGCCTCTATGGCAACTGATAATCTCTCCTGCACAAAACTTCTCATTAAAATACAGTGGACCCCCACATAACGATTACCTCCAAATGTGACCAATTATGTAAGTGTATTTATGTAAGTGTGTTTGTATGTGTATGTTTGGGGGTCTGAAATGGACTAATCTACTTCTCAATATTCCTTATGGGAACAAATTCGGTCAGTACTGGCACCTGAACATACTTCCGGAGTGAAAAAATATCGTTAACCGGGGGTCCACTGTACTACCATAAACTGAGCACTGTCTGCTTGACATTATCAGTATATTTTACCAATGATGCAGTATATAGATAAAGGATGTATTTCAGAATTTTGAGATCTTCAGCAGACAAGTGACCTGTATTAGACTAAGGTTCATAGGCAAGTGATGTAGAGCAGCGAGAGTTTACCTTTCCTACACATAGCCAGGTATACCTCCTGCAGAGCTCCCCCTGTTCCTCTTGTAGGCAAATTTTGCATGTCCTCTCACAAGGATATTGAAAACTAGATGCCGGTACAGGAAGGCCCAGTATATACAGCACATTGCTGGTGTTTCAAATTTTTGTTGGCTTTCAACTGAGCCATTGTTCCACCTGCTGATAGTCACAGGCAGGTGGAACATAATTAACAATGGTTCAGTTTGAAGCCCAGCTGTTTATGCTGGGTCCTCCTGTATTTCATTTCGCAAAAATTTACATCTCAGCACAAAATTTACCAACAGTAAGAACTGGAGAAAGGAAACTGTACCAGAGTATACTTAGCTCTTAGCAGCTGAGGTAAACTCTATGGTACTCCACTTCAAATCTCCTACTTGCTGATCAACCTTTCCCTACTACAAGTATCCCATCTCTTAACAGTCTCAAAATATACAAATCCTTTTAAATCTGTTTAATTTTCCCACCCATGTGGGATTTTCTATTTAGTTTTTAATGTTTATGACACAACGACAGCATGCTAGAAAAAAAAAAAAAAATAGAGTCAAACACTGGCGTCACGGATCTCTGTGTACAACACCAGCTCCAATGGCAATACAAAAAATACAATAAGAAAATCATACACTGGTATCATGGATCTATATACAACACCAGCTCCAATGATAATACAAAAAATACAATAAGAAAATCATACACTGGTATCATGGATCTATATACAACACCAGCTCCAATGACAATACAAAAAAAATTATACATTCCAGAAATACATTTGGTATCCACACATAGAAAAAGTGTCTCTCAGTAAGCAAGCTTCTTCATCAAGAGGTAGATGTGCTTATCCACTTCAAAGCCATGCAAGTTGTTGGCGTCGCCCTGAAGGCGCATCAACAGCCCTCCGTATGACACGTATGCTGACCTGCAAAACATAGGCAGTAGTTAGTGAATACTGATCAAATATTTAGATCTAAAAATGTTATTAGTTATGAATTAGCAATGTGTGGAGCACAGTAAGACCCATTCAGGTTTAGTGTCTTCCATCTGAATACACAAGTTAAATATTGATGATATAAGCAACAAATTTGGGCACAGTAGGGCCCCCATATCTGCAGGTCCGGTATCCACGGTATCAGTTGTCCATGGTCTCGGTTATCTGCAGTTCACCATGGCCTGAAAATAACACTTAATTTTGCTTAACACATATTCACATTTGACTTATAATGGGTTCATCAGAATGTAACCCCATTGTAAGATGAGGAGCACTGATATATATACTTGATATGCTGTTGGAGTGTGGGCAAGGTAGTTCTCCAGGTGGTGGAGGACCCTGGGCTGCAGCACCTGGAGGCCCTCCAGTTGGTGGAGGACCCTGGGCTCTAGCACCTGGAGGCCCTCCAGTTGGTGGAGGGCCCTGGGCTGCAGCACCTGGAGGCCCTCCAGTTGGTGGAAGACCCTGGGCTGTAGCACCTGGAGGCCCTCCAGTTGGTGGAAGACCCTGGGCTGCAGCACCTGGAGGCCCTCCAGTTGGTGGAAGACCCTGGCCTGCAGCACCTGGAGGCCCTCCAGTTGGTGGAAGACCCTGGGCTGCAGCACCTGGAGGCCCTCCAATTGGTGGAGGACCCTGGCCTGCAGCACCTATAACCCATGCTTTGATCCAGCTCTGTCTAGTACCTGTACAACTTTGTGTGTACGTATATACAATAGTCGCCCTGTATCCGCGAGGGATACGTTCCAAGACCTACCATAGATACCTGAAACCGTGGAGAGTAATGATCCCTATATGTCATTTTTTGTTTACATACCTATTACGTGTAACGTTTCATTGATAAATTATGCACAGTAAGTCTAAAATTATAATTTTTTCACTGATGGGAAGCAGTTCATGGCTTCTCTTAGTCTCTGAGGAACTGTTGTCATCACTACTTTTGTGCTTTGCTGTCATTATTAAATGAATAAGGAAACAAATAACTACTGTAACTGGTATTGAAAAGTAAATAAATGAATATAAGTTATGGACTAACCGCCTTCATACCGGGTAATTATCTTAAGGAACGACTAAGTTAAGAAGCATCTGTACTTTGCAATGATACATAAACACAATAGTGAGCTATTAAACTAATGAATCATAGTGTATGAACCAGTGGGGATGGTGACACAGAACTGCAAAAAAGCCATCAATGACTGAATGTTAATAGTAAAATTTATAATATATTATTAGAGACGAGAGAAGCAATAAAGTGTGGATCGCAGACGAAGAGATGTGATGTTCGCATCGGTGGTGGCAGATGGTTGAGGGGACGGGTTGATGGGTGGTGGCGGGGGAGAGGGCTGTGTGGAGGGAGCAGTGCAGATAGTGGTTGTGATCCACACACACAACCAGCTAACCACACTGCCACATCCACACGCCAACACTTGCATACACACTTATTACCCACACTAAGCCGCTTCACAATATTTTCCGTACTGTAAGTTATTTAGGTACAGGTCCACATAAGTATGATTATCATACATAGTTTAATGTGTAAAAATACCACAGTGAAAATAGGAAACAAAACTTGAGCACTTTTATGTGCTCACACACACGTCTTCTGAAGATGTGTGTGTGTAACCCCATGAAAGTGCTCAGGTTATATTTCCTCTTTTCACTGTGGTATTTTTACGTATTTGCAATCACACATTTTTTTGTGATTTCTTCCATAGTTTATCACATACAATACTGCAACTGACTGGGGATAGAACCCCATGACATTTATGCAGCCTCTCAGGACACTAGATAAATTTCTTGAGGCCTTTATCCACTAGGCCACCATGCTACCTTGGTAGCCTAGTGGAAATAAAGGCATCATCGAGACATTTACCTAGTGTCCGGGAGGCTCATAAAAGGCTCATAAGCTCCCTGTACTTCACTGAAATAACCAAGGGCAAACTGAAAGGAAGAACGGCACTGACTCCAGTAGGAAGGTTAAACGATTACTGCTGTGTCAGTCCAGAAAAATATATCTAAAAGCAAAATCAAGTAAATTTCTCTATGAATTATAAATAGAATTCTGCCTAGTACACCCTGCTATGCTTTGTAGTCGGAGACAGCGGCAGCCCTACATTTTTGGGGCCCTGAAGCTTGAACTGTTATAGGGGCCCCTTTGCAACCCCTTCTCATACAGTGGACTCAAAATTTTTAAGCACTGTGAGGCCTGTCACAGACCGAACCACAGGGGCATTGACCCCCGAAACCCTCTCCAGGAATACTTCAGGTATAGTCACTTCTGGGGCCCCTTCAGGATTGGGGCCCTGAAGTTTAAGCTTAATTAGTTTCATACTAGATCTGTTCCCCTGGTTGGGGATTTATTTAAAAAAAAAAAGATTTCTCTTACAACCTCAGTTTGAGAGTGTTGGATGTCACACAATCTCTGTTCTGTACCAAGTGAAGTTCTGATACACAGAACTGGGACACACAGAGAGGTCTATGCTCAAGAAGACATCTGCATGACCATTACAATACGTCCGGCATCTACCATTCAGGAAGCTAACATCCAAAGGAGTCAGCAAGAACTCTGGAAGAACATCCATCTTTTTCTTTTTCTATGCAAATCAATTCGACCCACACCAGGATGCGACCCACACCAGTTGACTAACACCCAGGTACCTACTTAAAACTCATTCTTGAGGGAGATATGAAGAGTGCATGACTAGGCTGCCTTACAACCTCACCTAGATAGCAACAGCCTCCAGGGCAGAGCCAGATTAAGATTTTGTAGGTCCCTGGGCTACAGGTATGTGAGGCCCATGGGCTATAGGTACTGTGAGGCCCATGGGCTCTAGGTACTGTGAGGCCCATGGGCTCTAGGTACTGTGAGGCCCATGGGCTATAGGTACTGTGAGGCCCATGGGCTATAGGTACTGTGAGGCCCATGGGCTACAGGTACTGTGAGGCCCATGGGCTATAGGTACTGTGAGGCCCATGGGCTACAGGTACTGTGAGGCCTCTGGGCTACAGGTACTGTGAGACCTCTGGGCTACAGATACTGTGAGGCCCATGGACTACAGGTATTGTGAGGCCTCTGGGCTACAGGTACTGTGAGGCCTCTGGGCTACAGGTACTGTGAGGCATCTGGGCTACAGGTATTGTGAGGCCCATGGACTACAGGTACTGTGAGGTCTCTGGGCTACAGGTACTGTGAGGCCTCTGGGCTACAGGTACTGTGAGGCCCATGGACTACAGGTACTGTGAGGACCCTGGGCTACAGGTACTGTGAGGACCCTGGGCTACTGGTACTGTGAGGCCCCTGGGCTACAGGTACTGTGAGGAACCTGGGCTATAGGTACTGTGAGGCCCCTGGGCTACAGGTACTGTGAGGACCCTGGGCTACTGGTACTGTGAGGCCCCTGGGCTACAGGTACTGAGGCCCCTGGGCTACAGGTACTGTGAGGAACCTGGGCTATAGGTACTGTGAGGCCCCTGGGCTATAGGTACTGTGAGGCCCCTGGGCTACAGGTACTGTGAGGACTCTGGGCTACTGGTACTGGGAGGCCCCTATACTACAGGTACTCTGAGGACCCTTGGCTACAGGTACTGTGAAGACCCTGGAATACAGGTACTGTGAGACCCCTGGGCTACAGGTACTGTGAGCACCCTGCACTACAGGTACTGTGAGGACCCTGGACTGCAGCACCTGGAGGCCCTCCAGCTAGTAGAGGCCCTGACTGCAGCACCTGGAGGCCCCCAACTGGCAGAGGCCCCTGGACTGCAGCACCTGAGGCCCTCCAGCTAGTAGAGGCCCTGACTGCAGCACCTGAGGCCCTCCAGCTAGTAGAGGCCCTGACTGCAGCACCTGGAGGCCCCCAACTGGCAGAGGCCCCTGGACTGCAGCACCTGAGGCCCTCCAGCTAGTAGAGGCCCTGACTGCAGCACCTGAGGCCCTCCAGCTAGTAGAGGCCCTGACTGCAGCACCTGGAGGCCTCCAGCTGACAAAGGCCCCTGGACTGCAGCACCTGAGGCCCTCCAGCTAGTAGAGGCCCTGACTGCAGCACCTGGAGGCCTCCAGCTGACAAAGGCCCCTGGACTGCAGCACCTGAGGCCCTCCAGCTAGTAGAGGCCCTGACTGCAGCACCTGGAGGCCTCCAGCTGACAAAGGCCCCTGGACTGCAGCACCTGAGGCCCTCCAGCTAGTAGAGGCCCTGACTGCAGCACCTGGAGGCCTCCAGCTGACAAAGGCCCCTGGACTGCAGCACCTGAACCCCATGTCTTAATCTGGCAGTGCTCAAGGATATAGCAGAGAGGAACCTGAATGTGACAAAGCAGCATGGATCAAGACGAAGAATTCAGACACATGTGCAACATCTGGGTATCTTTATTTGTAGACGTTTCGCCCTCCAGTGGCTTTATCAATACAAGGACATAATGTGAAGACTATAGAACTATATACAAAGACACCCACATCATCCTTGGCAACAGTGCCAGGAGGGAAAGACAGAGTCATAATAATAACAACAGAAAATACTGTTTTCCTTCAGTATACAAGTATGTAATGTGGTTTACATGCAATGAATTTAAAAATATGTAAGTGATTTTAGGAAATATAACCTGAGGGCTTTCATGTTCTTACACATCTTCAGACATCTGAAGATATCTGTGTGTGCAAGCACATGAAGGCAGTCAATTTTTTCTTTTTATATACACATCAACATGCTGTGTGTTGTGGAGAGTTCATCCTGCGAGCATAGTAATGACAGACCACAGTCCTGAAGGATATACAAATACAAAATTTCTTTCTTTGCAAATTTTACAACGTGTGATTACATTTTATAATTTGTAAGGTATAAACAAAGCCGCTATTATGCATTTTGTAAGGTATATACAAAGCCGCTATTATGCATTTTGTAAGGTATAAACAAAGCCGCTATTATGCACGACCATTTCAGGCAGACTAATACTAACACAGCCTCTCCACAGCTTGCTTACTGACGACTCGAACTTATGACGGCTCTCCGACCCGTGTTCATGCCTAAATAGTATATTGAATGCTCATGCAGTCTCAGACTGGTTGGAGGGGTTCAGGGCCTCCAGACAATGACCTCGGGTTACTGGAGGTTCACAGTGACCTCGGGTTACTGGAGGTTCACAGTGACCTCGGGTTACTGGAGGCTCACAGTGACCTCGGGTTACTGGAGGCTCACAGTGACCTCGGGTTACTGGAGGCTCACAGTGACCTCGGGTTACTGGAGGCTCACAGTGACCTCGGGTTACTGGAGGCTCACAGTGACCTCGGGTTACTGGAGGCTCACAGTGACCTCGGGTTACTGGAGGTTCACAGTGACCTCGGGTTACTGGAGGTTCACAGTGACCTCGGGTTACTGGAGGTTCACAGTGACCTCGGGTTACTGGAGGTTCACAGTGACCTCGGGTTACTGGAGGTTCACAGTGACCTCGGGATGCCGGAGGTTCACAGTGACCTTGGGATGCCGGAGGTTCACAGTGACCTCGGGTTACTGGAGGTTCACAGTGACCTCGGAATGCTGGAGGTTCACAGTGACCTCGGGTTGCTGGAGGTTCACAGTGACCTCGGGATGCTGGAGGTTCACAGTGACCTCGGGATGCTGGAGGTTCACAGTGACCTCGGGTTACTGGAGGTTCACAGTGACCTCGGGTTACTGGAGGTTCACAGTGACCTCGGGTTACTGGAGGTTCACAGTGACCTCGGGTTACTGGAGGTTCACAGTGACCTCGGGTTACTGGAGGTTCACAGTGACCTCGGGTTACTGGAGGTTCACAGTGACCTCGGGTTACTGGAGGTTCACAGTGACCTCGGGTTACTGGAGGTTCACAGTGACCTCGGGTTACTGGAGGTTCACAGTGACCTCGGGTTACTGGAGGTTCACAGTGACCTCGGGTTACTGGAGGTTCACAGTGACCTCGGGTTACTGGAGGTTCACAGTGACCTCGGGTTACTGGAGGTTCACAGTGACCTCGGGTTACTGGAGGTTCACAGTGACCTCGGGTTACTGGAGGTTCACAGTGACCTCGGGTTACTGGAGGTTCACAGTGACCTCGGGTTACTGGAGGTTCACAGTGACCTCGGGTTACTGGAGGTTCACAGTGACCTCGGGTTACTGGAGGTTCACAGTGACCTCGGGTTACTGGAGGTTCACAGTGACCTCGGGTTACTGGAGGTTCACAGTGACCTCGGGTTACTGGAGGTTCACAGTGACCTCGGGTTACTGGAGGTTCACAGTGACCTCAAGATGCTGGAGGCTCACAGTGACCTCGGGTTACTGGAGGTTCACAGTGACCTCGGGATGCCGGAGGTTCACAGTGACCTCGGGTTACTGGAGGTTCACAGTGACCTCGGGTTACTGGAGGTTCACAGTGACCTCAGGATGCTGGAGGTTCACAGTGACCTTGGAATGCTGGAGGTTCACAGTGACCTCAGAATGCTGGAGGTTCACAGTGACCTCGGGTTACTGGAGGTTCACAGTGACCTCGGGTTACTGGAGGTTCACAGTGACCTTGGGTTACTGGAGGTTCACAGTGACCTCGGGATGCTGGAGGTTCACAGTGACCTTGGGTTACTGGAGGTTCACAGTGACCTTTGGTTACTGGAGGTTCACAGTGACCTTGGGATGCTGGAGGTTCACAGTGACCTCGGGATGCTGGAGGTTCATAGTGACCTCGGGATGCTGGAGGTTCACAGTGACCTCGGGATGCTGGAGGTTCACAGTGACCTCGGGTTGCTGGAGGTTCACAATGACCTCGAGTTACTGGAGGTTCACAGTGACCTCGGGTTACTGGAGGTTCACAATGACCTCGAGTTACTGGAGGTTCACAATGACCTCGAGTTACTGGAGGTTCACAATGACCTCGAGTTACTGGAGGTTCAGTGACCTCAGGTTACTGGAGGTTCACAATGACCTCGAGTTACTGGAGGTTCATAGTGACCTCGGGTTACTGGAGGTTCACAATGACCTCGAGTTACTGGAGGTTCACAGTGACCTCGGGTTACTGGAGGTTCACAGTGACCTCGGGTTACTGGAGGTTCACAATGACCGAGTTACTGGAGGTTCACAGTGACCTCGGGATGCTGGAGGTTCACAGTGACCTTGGGTTGCTGGATGTTCACAGTGACCTCGAGTTACTGGAGGTTCACAGTGACCTTGGGATGCTGGAGGTTCACAGTGACCTCGGGTTGCTGGAGGTTCACAGTGACCTCGAGTTACTGGAGGTTCACAGTGATCTTGGGTTACTGGAGGTTCACAATGACCGAGTTACTGGAGGTTCACAGTGACCTCGGGTTACTGGAGGTTCACAATGACCTCGAGTTACTGGAGGTTCACAGTGACCTCGGGATGCTGGAGGTTCACAGTGACCTCGGGTTGCTGGAGGTTCACAGTGACCTCGGGTTGCTGGAGGTTCACAGTGACCTCAGGATGCTGGAGGTTGACAGTGACCTCGGGTTACTGAAGGTTCACAGTGACCTCGAGTTACTGGAGGCTCATAATGACCTCGGGTTACTGGAGGTTCACAGTGACCTTGGGATGCTGGAGGTTCACAGTGACCTTGGGTTGCTGGAGGTTCACAGTGACCTCAAGTTACTGGAGGTTCACAGTGACCTTGGGATGCTGGAGGTTCACAGTGACCTCAGGTTGCTGGAGGTTCACAGTGACCTCGAGTTACTGGAGGCTCACAGTGACCTCGGGATGCTGGAGGTTCACAGTGATCTTGGGTTACTGGAGGTTCACAATGACCTTGAGTTACTGGAGGTTCACAGTGACCTCGGGATGCTGGAGGTTCACAGTGACCTCGGGTTACTGGAGGTTCACAATGACCTCGAGTTACTGGAGGTTCACAGTGACCTCGGGATGCTGGAGGTTCACAGTGACCTTGGGTTGCTGGAGGTTCACAGTGACCTTGGGTTACTGGAGGTTCACAGTGACCTCAGGATGCTGGAGGTTCACAGTGACCTTGGGATGCTGGAGGTTCACAGTGACCTTGGGTTGCTGGAGGTTCACAGTGACCTCGGGTTACTGAAGGTTCACAGTGACCTCAGGATGCTGGAGTTTCACAGTGTCCTTTGGCTACTGGAGGTTCATAATGACCTCGGGTTGCTGGAAGTTCACAGTGACCTTAAGTTGACAGAGGTTCACAGTGACCTTGGGTTGATGGAGGTTCACAGTGACCTTGGGTTAATGGGCGTTCACAGTGACCTCGGGTTACTGGAGGTTCACAGTGACTTCGGGTAACTGGAGGTTCACAGTGGCCTCGGGTTACTAGAGGTTCATTGTGGCCTCAGGTTACTGGAGGTTCACAGTGACTTCAGGTTACTGGAGGTTTATCCTCGCCTCAGGTTATTGGAGGTTCATCATGGCCTTAGGTTACTGGAGGTTCATTGTGGCCTTAGTTTACCGGAGGTTCATTGTGGCCTCAGGTTACTGGAGGTTCATCGTGGCCTTAGGTTACTGGAGGTTCATCGTGGCCTCAGGTTACTGGAGGTTCATTGTGGCCTCAGGTTACTGGAGGTTCAACGTGGCCTCAGGTTACTGGAGGTTCAACGTGGCCTCAGGTTACTGGAGGTTCATCGTGGCCCCAGGTTACTGGAGGTTCATCATGGCCCCAGGTTACTGGAGGTTCATCATGGCCCCAGGTTACTGGAGGTTCATCGTGGCCTCAGGTTACTGGAGGTTCAACGTGGCCTCAGGTTACTGGAGGTTCATCGTGGCCCCAGGTTACTGGAGGTTCATCGTGGCCCCAGGTTACTGGAGGTTCATCATGGCCCCAGGTTACTGGAGGTTCATCATGGCCCCAGGTTACTGGAGGTTCATCATGGCCCCAGGTTACTGGAGGTTCATCGTGGCCTCAGGTTACTGGAGGTTCATCGTGGCCTCAGGTTACTGGAGGTTCATCATGGCCCCAGGTTACTGGAGGTTCATCGTGGCCCCAGGTTACTGGAGGTTCATCATGGCCCCAGGTTACTGGAGGTTCATCATGGCCCCAGGTTACTGGAGGTTCATCGTGGCCTCAGGTTACTGGAGGTTCATTGTGGCCTCAGGTTGCTGGAGGTTCATCTACTTCTTGGCCTAAGACAAACTTGACATTCTCACAGACACAAAGCACACCCTATCATTTGCTCATTGCATGACTCTCACCCATGTTGTGGGCAACAGGCAAAATACAGTCGGGCCCTTCCTTATGGTGCTATGCTTTATGGTATTTCACTAATGCAGCAGTTTTTATTTATACCCGTTCTTCGTTTATTCAGACGTTCTACAATAAATATTTTCACCACTCACTATAAGCTAAGGACAAAAATATTTTAAGGTAAGTAATGTGTGTGCTGTATATGAATTTTCTTAGGCCTAACTCTATTGCTCACTTAATATATTATAGTGTAAACATACAGTGGAACCTTGGTATGCGACCTTAATTCATTCCATAAGGCTGTTCGAGTGCCGCTCCGTTTGAGTATCGAACAAGTTCTTCCCAACCAATTTTCTGTCTGGTTGGCTGTTATCACTAATCTTCGTAGGCCCCATGGTGCCTTATTTATACAAATAATACACGAAAACACCAAAAACTGTGAAGAAACGTGAAATAATTAACAGCAAGGTTCTGGCAGGTCGCATTTGTTTGGTCGAGTGCTGAGCTTTTCTCGAGTAGGGAGCTGGCCGTATACCAAGATTCCACTATATTAGGCTTTTATATGCATTTGAGAGTGAAAAAAGGCTATATTTCACTTTACAGTGATTTTCACTTTACAGCAGTAGCCTGGAACCTAACCTGCTGTGTAAGCGGGGCCTGACTGTATACAGTGGACCCCCGCATAACGATCACCTCCGAATGCGACCAATTATGTAAGTGTATTTATGTAAGTGCGTTTGTACGTGTATGTTTGGGGGTCTGAAATGGACTAATCTACTTCACAATATTCCTTATGGGAACAAATTCGGTCAGTACTGGCACCTGAACATACTTCTGGAGTGAAAAAAATATCGTTAACCTTGGGTCCACTGTATACAAAATGGACTCGTCATTTTTATTTTAACACATTAGCTGTTTCCCACTGAGGCAGGATGACCCAAAAAAAGAAGAAATACTTTCACCATCACTCGCTCCATCACTGTCTTGTCAGAGGTGCATGTACACTACAGATCAAAAAACTGCAACCGATCCCCAGAGTTACATATAACTCTCATTATTCTTTTTCTTCCCTCAAAGTATTTTGTGCAATAATTTGAAAATAATTTCTTGTCAGTTTGAACCTTTCTAAGCTGGTT
Source organism: Cherax quadricarinatus (assembly GCF_038502225.1). Lineage (NCBI taxonomy): Eukaryota > Metazoa > Arthropoda > Malacostraca > Decapoda > Parastacidae > Cherax > Cherax quadricarinatus. The sequence continues at coordinate 3,150,367 of NC_091366.1, forward strand.
TATTTTATTATTATTATTACACAGTATTATTGATACAGAGGATGAATAAGACATGTCCAAAACTTGGTAATCTTTATTGTGAAAATGTTTCAAAAGCCATTGGAAGAATGAGATATTTATGCAACATCTGAGGAAACATTTCTTCAGTCCAATACAAAGAACAGAGAAAGATGAGGAGATTGAGGTAATCAGTCCCTCCATTCTTCTCTGTATTGGAATGAAGAAGCCACTGACTGGAGAAATGTCCCTCAGTAAATATTCCCAAATGTTGCTCATGTGTTTCATTTATTAACTTTTGGGTTTGTCAGTGCAATACAGAAAAATACTGGAAACGGTGTAAGACACAAAGAGGTAGTTTGAGAGTATCAGTCGCTCAGCTTTGATCTTATTATATTTAAGTAAGACAGCCGGGGACATACACTCACATCTTTGTTGTTCATAGGTTTGAGCCTAAAGAATTAACGTATTATGATGGGTTAGTTGGAACGTAATCCCATCGCATTCAAATTCAAGCTGGTTACTTTTCCACTTGTTATATTAACCTAATTTAGCTTCAGAAAGAATGGATCAAGCAACAGAATTATTAATACAGGTGCTCCTTGACTTACGATGGGGTTACGTTCCGAAGAACTCATCCTAAGTTGAAAATATTTTAAGTCGAACATGAATGTGATATGGTAAATGTGTAACTAAATAACTACTGTTCCTGAATAAGTAAATAAACAATAATTACTGAACTAAGTGAATACAGTAGAACCCCCACATCTACGGATTCAGTATCAGCTGTTTCAGTTATCCACTGTTTACCGTGGCCCAAAAATAACCCTTCATTTTGCTTAATAATGACACCAAAGTGCAAAAGTAGTGACGGTGACAATTCTTCAAAGCGTAAAGAATCCATAAAGTGCTTCCCATCAGTGAAAAATGATAATTCTAGACTTATTTAATGTAAACGAAAAATGACTTATACATAAGTATCCCCTCGCTGATACAGGGGGCTACTGTACCAGCACTGAAAGGTAATTATATGAATACTAGTTAAGTATCATCTCCAAAGTGATTGTTTTTGCACCATTGTAAAGTCAAAATATTGAAAGTAGAGTGATTATCAAATGGTATACAATACCGACAGGTTGGTAGATAAGACACATAGGCAACATTTAGGCAACTTTATTCCGAAACGTTTCGCCTACACAGTAGGCTTCTTCAGTCGAGTACAGAAAGTAGGCAGGAGCAGTAGAGATGTGAAGACGATGTAATCAGTCCATCACCTACGACATCAAGGGTGATGGACTGATTACATTGTCTTCACATCTCTACTGCTCCCGCCTACTTTCTGCACTCGACTGAAGAAGCCTACTGTGTAGGCGAAACGTTTCGGAATAAAGTTGCCTAAATGTTGCCTATGTGTCTTATCTACCAACCATATTGAAAGTAGAACCATCGTAAATCAAGGAGTGCCTGTATTTGAGTTTATACAATTTTCAAATTGAAATTAAAAAATTTATTTACACAATACATTGTTTTCACAATGCCTTTGGAATGGGAGGCATTTAGATTCATTATAGGAAATGGACGGTTAAGTCCCTGCACCTCCTAGTAATCTCCAAGCTATGGATTTTCTACATAATATTTACACTGCACATTGCCCTCAGACATGACATTTCCATTGCCTCCAGCCTTCTCCTTGTTGCAACATTCACCACCCATAATTCACACCCATGTAAAAAGCATTGTTTATTGGATCAAGAGCTCATCACCAGTGTTATGGGGCTATAGGACCCAACATGTATTTATAAGTAACAGTTACTCTGGAATACCTAATTATATTGAGTTGATGGGGACTCAGTTCTAAATGTCATAAGGACTGATCAACCTTATGACTGAGAGGCAGCTGGGTCAAGCCTTTTTTCTCAATATAGTAGGTTATACTATAGATACACAAACACACAATTTAAATAAGTAGTTTATAAAGTTGTATTTCTTTTTGTAAAAGTAAAATTAAGGTGTGGTAGAATTGTGGTAACTGGAGAATTGTGCTTGGCAACAGTCTTTTGTTTTGGTGGGAGGAGCTTAGCTAGGCTCCTCCCCCTCCCTCTCTCTCTCTCTCTCTCTCTCTCTCTCTCTGTTTTTGTTGACATGAAGGTGGCAGGACCTCTGGGTCCTTCTTTCTATCTTTTTGGGGCATGTATGCTCCAGGGATGAGTTTTTATAACTTAAGTTGTGGCCACCATACCCAGGGTGACTAAAGTGTGTCAAAACACTGGTTAGCCCAGAGTTAGTCAAGAAGAGAGAAGGACAAAGTTGCCGAGATGCACCATGTGGGAGAACAGCTATGGAGTGTGTAGATTTTTGTTTTGAAAATGTGAGGCTCTAATTGTATCTTCTGTACATATCTATTTAGAATACAGTTATATTTTTATAGTAGTAGTTTAAATAACCTGTGAAGAGGGCTGGTGAAAGGATATCAGAGACACTCAAGATGATCAGCCATGATGTAAGTACAGTGGACCCTCGACCAGCGATGGCATCGATTAATGATAAATCTGACTAGCGATACATTTTATCGCAAAAATTTTGCCTCGATTAGCGCTAAAAAACTCGACCAACACTATTCGTTCCGTCTGAGACGCGTCCACTTCTGGCCAGTGTTTAAAAGCCAGCCAGCCACCGCGGTCGCTTCCAAGCATACAATTGGAACATTTCATATTATCACAGCCTTTTTAGTGATTGCACCTGCAAAATAAGTCACCATGGGCCCCAAGAAAGCTTCTAGTGCCAACCCTACAGCAAAAAGGGTGAGAATTACTATGGATATGAAGAAAGAGATCATTGCTAAGTATGAAAGTGGAGTGCATGTCTCCGAGCTGGCCAGGCTGTACACAAAACCCCAATCAACCATCACTACTATTGTGGCCAAGAAAACGGCAATCAAGGAAGCTGTTCTTGCCAAAGGTGCAACCATGTTTTTGAAACTGAGATCGCAAGTGATAGAAGATGTTGAGAGACTGTTATTGGTATGGATAAAAGAAAAACAGATAGCAGGAGATAGCATCTCTCAAGCGATCATATGTGAAAAGGCTAGGAAGTTGCATGACGATTTAATTAGAAAAATGCCAGCAACTAGTGGTGATGTGAGTGAATTTAAGGCCAGCAAAGGTTGGTTTGAGAGATTTAAGAATCGTAGTGGCATACATAGTGTGATAAGGCATGGTGAGGCTGCCAGTTTGGACCAAAAAACAGCTGAAAAATATGTGCAGGAATTCAAGGAGTACATAGTGAAGGACTGAAACCTGAACAAGTGTTTAATGGTGATACTGACAATGTTGTGAAACACTTTAGGAATGTCATAAAGGAACGGGAGGTACAGGCCTCTATGGGCAGATATGTTGTGCGACAGAGGTCCAGTGACTCTCAAGCTGGTCCTAGTGGCATTAAAAGAAGAAGGGAAGTAACCCCGAAAAAGGACTTGCCACCTCAAGTCCTAATGGAAGGGGATTCCCCTTCTAAACACTAAGACCATCAACACACTCCCCTCTTCCCATCCCATCAATCATCACCAGATCTTCAATAAAGGTAAGTGTCATGTAACTGTGCATGTCTTCTTCAGTTTGTGTGTATTAAAATTAATATTTCATGTGTTAAATTTTTTTTTTCAATACTTTTGGGTGTCTTGCACGGATTAATTTGATTTCCATTATTTCTTATGGGGAAAATTAACTTGACTAACGATGAGCTCTCAGGAACGGATTAATAGCGTTAGTCGAGGGTCCACTGTATTACCCCTAGACAGATAAGGGCATTAAAAAGCTATCCCACACTAGAACATGTAGTGAGAACCTTACTATCAAAGTAATAAGGGACAAACCAACATAACAACCAGCAACAAGGCAAAATACCCTCGATGGATTAACTTGAGTGTTTCTTCAGATCGGCTTCAAACCTGCATCAAGAGGCTCATCCTGCATTACTCTTGTGTACATACAAATTTACCATTTTTATAACAAACAAAAGTGTAAATTATATCTTTCACTGGAGCAACATTAGGTCCAACTTTACCAGCTTTATTAAATTGAAGAAAATTAATATTATTCAAGCCTTTAATTTTTTATTAACACATCGGCCGGTTCCCATAGAGGCAGTGTGAATCGAAAAAGAAGAAACACTTTTACCGTCACTCACTCCATCACTGTCTTGCCAGAGGTGCATCTCAACTCCAGTTCAAAAACTGCAACATATCTCCATATTTAAAATGCTGTACACCTTCTTATAATCATAGCTAAGCGCTAAACCCACAAGAGTCATGCAGCGCTGAATGCTGTACATAAATAACCCATGCATAGGAGATAGTAAAGCTTGCAACAGCATTTTGGTCTGACTTAGACCATTTACAGAGTCACACACACACTTTTCTCTCCCCTATGTGAGAGTTATTTGTGTATTGTTCCAGTCATGGTATTTTGTCACTTTGTTCTTCAAAACTGTGTGTTCTAGCACATCCTGCGGAGAACAGCGGCTGCTGTGAGGTTCATTAAGATCAGTCTGCTGGTGTCCGTGGTATGATAGCAACTCCTACACACTTTCAAATTCAAAATATAAATTTGCCTCACGAAATCGTAAACAAACCCCAGAATGGGTGGAGTTGAACCCACGGCAAGCTGGTCCAGTGGTTAAAGTACTGACCTGGGATTTTGCAACTCACTCGCCATGGATTTAAACCCCACCCATTTTGGGGGTTTTCAAATTCATTTCAAGTTATTGTACAAAAATTACAATAAACAGCAGAACCAGTGAGATAAAATCCTGCGTTTGGTCACAGTGGTGGCCCATGCTAACCTCCCTATGGTGTATAAAAATATAACTATTTGGATGAATCCTATTAAAACCAGGTGGCCCAGTGGTTAATGCACTGGCCTGCAGTTTTAAGGCTCACTTGCTATAGTTTCAAACCCTACCTGTTCCATGGATTGTTTACAATCATTATTGTGATTTCACAAGCCATAAAAAATACAATAATTAAAATCCTGTAGGATGCAAATCACCATTTCATCTCTTCTCTCATTTAGTGTACAATTATAGGCAGTGATGTCAGGTATTTCTGTAGAGTGATTGGGTTGAGATGCAGCTCCTGGCCTCTTGGTGCTGAGCTAAAGTTCATGGCTTCATAAGGGTGTTAACTCACAGCTTCTGGGAATTGTGAGTGTGTTAAGGTTCACTTGTTTGGCTTCCTTAGTGCATTGAGGTGAAGGTGTTGAACTCCAGCTCCCTGACTTCTTGAATTAAACGCTCCAGGTCCCTTGGTGGAAACGCTGGAAGAAGTGCAGTATATTGCAATCCTTTATTGACAACGTTTTGTCCGCACAGTGGGTTTTATCACGTCACAAACAGATCTACCAGTATCTTTTACCATTTATTTTCACATCTCTTGATGCAGTTGAGCTGCAGCTCCTCAGCCCCCTTGAGGTACAGTTACTAGGTTTCATACATGGGTTGTGGTACAGGAAGTTGGAGTTATAGATGTGAAATATATTATAATAATAATTAAGCACTAAATCCACAAGATATGGGTGTAAAGGATAAATTTCTCATATACTTTAAGATTATTATTATAATCATTTAGCATCATATGTAATTTAAGTCAATTATAATACTCATCGATGAGCACTAAACCCAATTTTGATCCAAGGGGATGGTAGCTCCAATTCTTCGCTGCAAGAGGACTTCACCAGTATTAAGGCACTAACCTTGAAAGTTATATTAGTGGTGATTGTGGGGCCAGGAGCTATGAATCGACCCCTGCAACCACAAATAGGTGAGTACACACACACTCAGGTAAATGTTCTTATCTTCAATAACTTGATTCACAAACTTGTCTTTGTCCTCTTAAAAATTGTTTAAGACTTTCTTATTACATTAATGGTATAGGGTCGTCCCGTTTTACAGCGCTTCGCTTTACAGTGCTTTGTTTTACAGCGCTTCGCTTTACAGCGCTTCGCTTTACAGCGCTTCGCTTTACAGCGCTTCGCTTTACAGCGCTTCGCTTTACAGCGCTTCGCTTTACAGCGCTTCACTTTACAGCGCTTCACTTTACAGCGCTTCACTTTACAGCGCTTCGCTTTACAGCGCTTCACTTTACAACACTTCACTTTACAGCGCTTCACTTTACAGCGCTTCGCTAATGCAGCAGTTTTCAAGTATACACATTCTTCATTTATTCAGACTTCCTACAATAAATATATTCTCCACTCACAATAAACTAAGGATGAAAATCTTTTAAGTAATATGTGTACTGTATATGCATTTTTTAGGCCTAGCTATATTGCTTACTTATTATAGTACAAATATGTTATCTGATTTTTATATGCATTTCTGCTATGTGCAGGTTAGACAATATTTTCCTGGGATTTTTAACCCCAGTGGGTTAGCCACCCAGGATAATCCACGCAAGTCAGTGCGTCATCGAGGACTGTCTGTCTTGTTTCCATTGGGGTCCTCAATCTTGTCCCCCAAGATGCAACCCACACCAGTCAACTAACACCCAGGTACCTACTTGCTAGGTAAATAGGACAACAAGTGTAAGGAAATGCGTCCAATTTTTCCGCCCTGCCGGGAATCGAACCCGGGCCCTCTGCATGTGAACGAAAGCTTTGCCAGCCAAGCCACAGGGCTGGGTTATTTGCATATTGTTCCAGTCATGGTATTGTGCCTTTTTCTTGTTCCTAAGCTCAATATTGTCCTCCAGTTCTATTAACATCCTTTTAAAGTATTATTATAAGCTGCTGTGCATGCCCGCTGTCACATTCCTTTTACACCATCATCACACTTGTCAAACCTTCAGTCAAACATGTGTGTGTGTATATCACATCAGTATTTTGCTTGTCTTAGTGCATCCAATAACAGCACAGGTTGTCTTGACTTGTGTAAGTTATATTCATGGGTAAGTGTTAAACCCGCAAGGGTCTACAGAGCATTGAAAATTGGAAGTAGAGACAAATGGTTTTCACGACTTGACGTGCTGTTGGAGTGTGAGCAAAGTAACATTTATGAAGGGATTCAGGGAAACTGGTTAGCTGGACTTGAGTCCTGGAGGTGGGAAGTACAGTGTCTGCACTCTGAGGGAAGGGTGGAGATATGTTGCAGATTCTGAACTGTATAGGCACACCTCTGGTATGACAGTGTTAGTGAGTGTTGATAACATTGCTTCATATGTTTTGAGTCAACCTGACTTGGTGGGAAACAGCTGATGAGGTAATAAAATAAATATATCAACATAGAGTACTAAATCCGTATAGATCATCCAGAGCAGGGAAGTGTGAAGGCTTGATCCTCTGTCCTCGAACTGCGAGGCACAAATCCTTTTCTTGCAGTCAGGTTAGGCAAGGTTCGTCAGGAAAGAGGACAAGTGTCTCCTGACGTGGGGGGGTCATAGTTATATGATGACCCACAGCTGGAGCTTTTGGTCATCTGACCGAGGCCTTCCACTGGCTTACCACTCCACCCCTTTAAAAATCATGGTCGTGATAATAACCAATATATAAATTCAATTTAATCATAATTAAAAGGAATACCATCACCAGTAACATCCATCTCGTCCCTCACACCTCAATTATATGCACCTCAGACATATGATTGAGGTGTATAAATGGAAGACAGGAATAAGTCAAGGGGATATAAATACTGTGCTAAAAATATCTAAAGAAAGGTCTCGCAGCAATGGTTCCAACTTGAAAAAAAATTAGATTTAGAAGGATATAGGAAAGCAATGGTTTGGAAATAGAATAAGTGGTAGGCCTGTTACATTGCTTATGTATTTGTGAGACTAAGCTGTCCCACTCTTCCAGATGCAAGAGATAACAACAACAGCCTGGTTGACCAGGCCGGCAAAAGACAAGCCTGACCTAGCACTAGACAAGCCTGATCCAGCACCAGACAAGCCTGAACCAGCACCAGACAACCCTGACCCAGCACCAGACAAGCCTGACCCAGCACCAGACAACCCTGACCCAGCACCAGACAAGCCTGACCTAGCACCAGACAAGCCTGACCCAGCACCAGACAAGCCTGACCCAGCACCAGACAACCCTGAACCAGCACCAGACAAGCCTGATCCAGCACCAGACAACCCTGACCCAGCACCAGACAACCCTGACTCAGCACCAGACAACCCTGACTCAGCACCAGACAACCCTGACCCAGCACCAGACAAGCCTGATCCAGCACCAGACAACCCTGACCCAGCACCAGACAACCCTGACCCAGCACCAGACAAGCCTGACCTAGCACCAGACAAGCCTGACCCAGCACCAGACAAGCCTGACCCAGCACCAGACAACCCTGAACCAGCACCAGACAAGCCTGATCCAGCACCAGACAACCCTGACCCAGCACCAGACAACCCTGACTCAGCACCAGACAACCCTGACCCAGCACCAGACAAGCCTGATCCAGCACCAGACAACCCTGACCCAGCACCAGACAACCCTGAACCAGCACCAGACAACCCTGAACCAGCACCAGACAACCCTGACCCTGCACCAGACAACCCTGAACCAGCACCAGACAAGCCTGATCCAGCACCAGACAACCCTGACCCAGCACCAGACAACCCTGACTCAGCACCAGACAAGCCTGACCCAGCACCAGACAACCCTGACTCAGCACCAGACAAGCCTGACCCAGCACCAGACAACCCTGACCCAGCACCAGACAACCCTGACCCAGCACCAGACAAGCCTGAACCAGCACCAGACAAGCCTGATCCAGCACCAGACAACCCTGACTCAGCACCAGACAAGCCTGACCCAGCACCGACAACCCTGACCCAGCACCAGAGAACCCTGACTCAGCACCAGACAACCCTGACCCAGCACCAGACAACCCTGACCCTGCACCAGACAACCCTGACTCAGCACCAGACAACCCTGACCCAGCACCAGACAACCCTGACCCAGCACCAGACAACCCTGACCCAGCACCAGACAAGCCTACCCAGCACCAGACAACCCTGACCCAGCACCAGACAACCCTGACCCAGCACCAGACAACCCTGACTCAGCACCAGACAACCCTGACCCAGCACCAGACAACCCTGACCCAGCACCAGACAACCCTGACCCAGCACCAGACAACCCTGACCCAGCACCAGACAACCCTGACCCTGCACCAGACAACCCTGACCCTGCACCAGACAACCCTGACTCAGCACCAGACAACCCTGACCCAGCACCAGACAACCCTGACTCAGCACCAGACAACCCTGACCCAGCACCAGACAACCCTGACCCAGCACCAGACAACCCTGACCCTGCACCAGACAACCCTGACCCAGCACCAGACAACCCTGACCCTGCACCAGACAACCCTGACCCAGCACCAGACAACCCTGACCCTGCACCAGACAACCCTGACCCTGCACCAGACAACCCTGACCCAGCACCAGACAACCCTGACCCTGCACCAGACAAGCCTGACCCAGCACCAGACAACCCTGACCCAGCACCAGACAACCCTGACCCAGCACCAGACAACCCTGACCCAGCACCAGACGAGCCTGACCTAGGGCCGGGCTCCGGCAGTCCGAACACACCTGCAACTCGTCACTATATCAAAGGCTATTATCCAGTGAGGCACTAAACCCACAGGGGTCACAGAGTGCCCACAGACCAACAACAAGCCATTCTTGATCCCCACATCAAGAGCGCCTTGAAAAGAATCAAGGGACACCCAAGAAATAAGGGGATAACACCAATAATAACACTAATAATACTAACAATAACAGCAATAATAATTATTATCAGGAGACAAACAATAGTCTCTTAAAGTGGTCAATAAAACAATAGTAAAAACAGAGGTATTAAAGATATATTTAATACACAGATTTATAACGAAAGTGGCACAGATACAACAACAGATAATGATATAACAGATATATTGAAAATATAGTCATTATCACTAGAGATGGATCACAATCACGTACAATCACTAGAGATGGCTCACAATCACGTACAATCACTAGAGATGGCTCACAATCACGTACAATCACTAGAGATGGCTCACAATCACATACGTACAATCACTAGGGATGGCTCACAATCACGTACGTACAATCACTAGAGATGGCTCACAATCATGTACAATCACTAGAGATGGCTCACAATCACGTACAATCACTAGAGATGGCTCACAATCACGTACGTACAATCACTAGAGATGGCTCAATCACGTACGTACAATCACTACAGATGGCTCAATCACGTACGTACAATCACTAGAGATGGCTCACAATCACGTACAATCACTAGAGATGGCTCACAATCACGTACAATCACTAGAGATGGCTCACAATCACTAGAGATGGATCACAATCAGGTACAATCACTAGGGATGGCTCACAATCACGTACGTACAATCACTAGGGATGGCTCACAATCACGTACGTACAATCACTAAAGATGGCTCACAATCATGTACAATCACTAGAGATGGCTCAAAATCACGTACAATCACTAGAGATGGCTCACAATCACGTACAATCACTAGAGATGGCTCACAATCACGTACAATCACAAGAGATGGCTCACAATCACGTACAATCACTAGAGATGGCTCACAATCACGTACAATCACTAGAGATGGCTCACAATCACGTACGTACAATCACTAGAGATGGCTCAATCACGTACGTACAATTACTACAGATGGCTCAATCACGTACGTACAATCACTAGAGATGGCTCACAATCACGTACAATCACTAGAGATGGCTCACAATCACGTACAATCACTAGAGATGGCTCACAATCACGAACGTACAATCACTAGAGGTGGCTCAATCACGTACGTACAATCACTAGAGATGGCTCACAATCACGTACAATCACTAGAGATGGCTCACAATCACGTACAATCACTAGAGATGGCTCACAATCACGTACAATCACTAGAGATGGCTCACAATCACGTACAATCACTAGAGATGGCTCACAATCACGTACGTACAATCACTAGAGATGGCTCAATCACGTACGTACAATCACTAGAGATGGTTCACAATCACGTACGTACAATCACTAGAGATGGCTCACAATCACGTACAATAATTAGAGATGACTCACAATCACTAGAGACGGCTCACAATCACTAGAGATGGCTCACAATCACGTACGCACAATCACTAGAGATGGCTCACAATCACGTACGTACAATCACTAGAGATGGCTCACAATCACGTACGTACAATCACTAGAGATGGCTCACAATCACGTACGTACAATCACTAAAGATGGCTCACAATCACGTACGTACAATCACTAGAGATGGCTCACAATCACGTACGAACAATCACTAGAGATGGCTCTCAATCACGTACGTACAATCACTAGAGATGGCTCACAATCACGTACGTACTATCACTAGAGATGTCTCAGAATCACGTACGTACAATCACTAAAGATGGCTCACAATCACGTACAATTTCAATAAAGATGGCTCACAATCACGTACGTACAATCAGTAAACATGGCTCACAATCACGTACGTACAATCACTAGAGATGGCTCACAATCACGTACAATCACTAGAGATGGCTCTCAATCACGTACGTACAATCACTAGAGATGGCTCACAATCACGTACGTACAATTACTAACGATGGTTCTCAATCACGTACGTACAATCACTAGAGATGGCTCACAATCACGTACGTACTATCACTAGAGATCTCACAATCACGTACGTACAATCACTACAGGTGGCTCACAATCACGTACGTACAATCAGTAAAGATGGCTCACAATCACGTACGTACAATCACTAAAGATGGCTCACAATCACGTACGTACAATCACTAAAGATGGCTCACAATCACGTACGTACAATCACTAAAGATGGCTCACAATCACGTACGTACAATCATTAAGATGGCTCATAATCACGTACGTACAATCACTAGAGATGGCTCACAATCACGTACAATCACTAAAGATGGATCACAATCACGTACGTACAATCAGTAAAGATGGCTCACAATCACGTACGTACAATCAGTAAAGATTGTTCACAATCACGTATGTACAATCAGTAAAGATGGCTCACAATCACGTACGTACAATCAGTAAAGATGGCTCAATCACGTACGTACAATCAGTAAAGATGGCTCACAATCACGTACAATCAGTAAAGATGGTTCACAATCACGTACGTACAATCACTAAAGATGGCTCACAATCTCGTACGTACAATCACTAAACATGGCTCACAATCACGTACGTACAATCAGTAAAGACATGCCACAGTAAGAAAATAAATCTTTACAATACCAAGGTACAGAGCAAAATAAAGTACAGAGCTTTATTACCTAACGTGAAAGTACACTGTGTACAGACACAATGTACAGTACTTAGGTGTACTTGGTACGACGTTTTACCTCGCAATAAAGCCAGGTTAAGCCAGATTTGGTGAAAACTTACTTTATCAAAGCTTAAAGCCAGATCTTATTAGTGTAGCTTTATCCTGGCTTAATAAAGCCAGACCTGCGGCTTTATATTCGTACATCTGGGTTTACAGAAAGCCTGACTGTACTTGTCGCATGTACACCTATGTACTCTCGTCTGCATGTACACATATACGTCAGATTACATGCCGTACATGTACAGTATCACATGAAGCTCAGTGTACAGTATCACATGAAGCACAGTGTACAGTATTACATGAAGCACAGTGTACAGTATCACATGAAGCACAGTGTACAGTATCACATGAAGCTCAGTGTACAGTATCACATGAAGCTCAGTGTACAGTATCACATGAAGCACAGTGTACAGTATCACATGAAGCTCAGTGTACAGTATCACATGAAGCACAGTGTACAGTATTACATGAAGCACAGTGTACAGTATCACATGAAGCACAGTGTACAGTATTACATGAAGCACAGTGTACAGTATCACATGAAGCTCAGTGTACAGTATTACATGAAGCACAGTGTACAGTATCACATGAAGCTCAGTGTACAGTATCACATGAAGCTCAGTGTACAGTATCACATGAAGCTCAGTGTACAGTATCACATGAAGCACAGTGTACAGTATCACATGAAGCACAGTGTACAGTATCACATGAAGCTCAGTGTACAGTATCACATGAAGCACAGTGTACAGTATCACATGAAGCTCAGTGTACAGTATCACATGAAGCACAGTGTACAGTATCACATGAAGCACAGTGTACAGTATCACATGAAGCTCAGTGTACAGTATCACATGAAGCTCAGTGTACAGTATCACATGAAGCACAGTGTACAGTATCACATGAAGCTCAGTGTACAGTATCACATGAAGCACAGTGTACAGTATCACATGAAGCTCAGTGTACAGTATTACATGAAGCACAGTGTACAGTATCACATGAAGCTCAGTGTACAGTATTACATGAAGCACAGTGTACAGTATTACATGAAGCACAGTGTACAGTATCACATGAAGCACAGTGTACAGTATTACATGAAGCACAGTGTACAGTATCACATGAAGCTCAGTGTACAGTATTACATGAAGCACAGTGTACAGTATTACATGAAGCACAGTGTACAGTATCACATGAAGCACAGTGTACAGTATTACATGAAGCACAGTGTACAGTATCACATGAAGCACAGTGTACAGTATCACATGAAGCACAGTGTACAGTATCACATGAAGCACAGTGTACAGTATTACATGAAGCACAGTGTACAGTATCACATGAAGCACAGTGTACAGTATTACATGAAGCACAGTGTACAGTATCACATGAAGCTCAGTGTACAGTATTACATGAAGCACAGTGTACAGTATTACATGAAGCACAGTGTACAGTATCACATGAAGCACAGTGTACAGTATTACATGAAGCACAGTGTACAGTATCACATGAAGCACAGTGTACAGTATCACATGAAGCACAGTGTACAGTATCACATGAAGCACAGTGTACAGTATCACATGAAGCTCAGTGTACAGTATTACATGAAGCACAGTGTACAGTATTACATGAAGCACAGTGTACAGTATCACATGAAGCTCAGTGTACAGTATCACATGAAGCTCAGTGTACAGTATCACATGAAGCACAGTGTACAGTATCACATGAAGCACAGTGTACAGTATCACATGAAGCACAGTGTACAGTATCACATGAAGCACAGTGTACAGTATCACATGAAGCACAGTGTACAGTATCACATGAAGCTCAGTGTACAGTATTACATGAAGCACAGTGTACAGTATCACATGAAGCTCAGTGTACAGTATTACATGAAGCACAGTGTACAGTATCACATGAAGCACAGTGTACAGTATCACATGAAGCTCAGTGTACAGTATTACATGAAGCACAGTGTACAGTATCACATGAAGCACAGTGTACAGTATCACATGAAGCACAGTGTACAGTATCACATGAAGCACAGTGTACAGTATCACATGAAGCTCAGTGTACAGTATCACATGAAGCACAGTGTACAGTATCACATGAAGCTCAGTGTACAGTATCACATGAAGCTCAGTGTACAGTATCACATGAAGCACAGTGTACAGTATCACATGAAGCTCAGTGTACAGTATCACATGAAGCACAGTGTACAGTAACACATGAAGCTCAGTGTACAGTATCACATGAAGCACAGTGTACAGTAACACATGAAGCACAGTGTACAGTATCACATGAAGCTCAGTGTACAGTATCACATAAAGCTCAGTGTACAGTATCACATGAAGCTCAGTGTACAGTATCACATGAAGCACAGTGTACAGTATCACATGAAGCACAGTGTACAGTATCACATGAAGCACAGTGTACAGTATCACATGAAGCTCAGTGTACAGTATCACATGAAGCACAGTGTACAGTATCACATGAAGCACAGTGTACAGTATCACATGAAGCTCAGTGTACAGTATTACATGAAGCACAGTGTACAGTATCACATGAAGCACAGTGTACAGTATCACATGAAGCACAGTGTACAGTATCACATGAAGCTCAGTGTACAGTATCACATGAAGCACAGTGTACAGTATCACATGAAGCACAGTGTACAGTATCACATGAAGCTCAGTGTACAGTATTACATGAAGCACAGTGTACAGTATCACATGAAGCTCAGTGTACAGTATTACATGAAGCACAGTGTACAGTATCACATGAAGCTCAGTGTACAGTATCACATGAAGCACAGTGTACAGTATCACATGAAGCACAGTGTACAGTATTACATGAAGCACAGTGTACAGTATTACATGAAGCTCAGTGTACAGTATCACATGAAGCACAGTGTACAGTATCACATGAAGCACAGTGTACAGTATCACATGAAGCTCAGTGTACAGTATCACATGAAGCACAGTGTACAGTATCACATGAAGCACAGTGTACAGTATTACATGAAGCACAGTGTACAGTATTACATGAAGCAGTGTACAGTATTACATGAAGCACAGTGTACAGTATCACATGAAGCACAGTGTACAGTATCACATGAAGCACAGTGTACAGTATTACATGAAGCACAGTGTACAGTATTACATGAAGCACAGTGTACAGTATCACATGAAGCACAGTGTACAGTATTACATGAAGCACAGTGTACAGTATCACATGAAGCACAGTGTACAGTATCACATGAAGCACAGTGTACAGTATCACATGAAGCACAGTGTACAGTATTACATGAAGCACAGTGTACAGTATTACATGAAGCAGTGTACAGTATTACATGAAGCACAGTGTACAGTATCACATGAAGCACAGTGTACAGTATCACATGAAGCACAGTGTACAGTATTACATGAAGCACAGTGTACAGTATCACATGAAGCACAGTGTACAGTATCACATGAAGCACAGTGTACAGTATTACATGAAGCACAGTGTACAGTATTACATGAAGCACAGTGTACAGTATCACATGAAGCTCAGTGTACAGTATCACATGAAGCTCAGTGTACAGTATCACATGAAGCTCAGTGTACAGTATCACATGAAGCACAGTGTACAGTATCACATGAAGCACAGTGTACAGTATCACATGAAGCTCAGTGTACAGTATTACATGAAGCACAGTGTACAGTATCACATGAAGCTCAGTGTACAGTATTACATGAAGCACAGTGTACAGTATCACATGAAGCTCAGTGTACAGTATCACATGAAGCACAGTGTACAGTATCACATGAAGCACAGTGTACAGTATTACATGAAGCACAGTGTACAGTATTACATGAAGCTCAGTGTACAGTATCACATGAAGCACAGTGTACAGTATCACATGAAGCACAGTGTACAGTATCACATGAAGCACAGTGTACAGTATCACATGAAGCTCAGTGTACAGTATCACATGAAGCACAGTGTACAGTATCACATGAAGCACAGTGTACAGTATTACATGAAGCACAGTGTACAGTATTACATGAAGCAGTGTACAGTATTACATGAAGCACAGTGTACAGTATCACATGAAGCACAGTGTACAGTATCACATGAAGCACAGTGTACAGTATTACATGAAGCACAGTGTACAGTATTACATGAAGCACAGTGTACAGTATCACATGAAGCACAGTGTACAGTATTACATGAAGCACAGTGTACAGTATCACATGAAGCACAGTGTACAGTATCACATGAAGCACAGTGTACAGTATCACATGAAGCACAGTGTACAGTATTACATGAAGCACAGTGTACAGTATTACATGAAGCAGTGTACAGTATTACATGAAGCACAGTGTACAGTATCACATGAAGCACAGTGTACAGTATCACATGAAGCACAGTGTACAGTATTACATGAAGCACAGTGTACAGTATCACATGAAGCACAGTGTACAGTATCACATGAAGCACAGTGTACAGTATTACATGAAGCACAGTGTACAGTATTACATGAAGCACAGTGTACAGTATCACATGAAGCTCAGTGTACAGTATCACATGAAGCTCAGTGTACAGTATCACATGAAGCTCAGTGTACAGTATCACATGAAGCACAGTGTACAGTATCACATGAAGCTCAGTGTACAGTATCACATGAAGCTCAGTGTACAGTAACACATGAAGCTCAGTGTACAGTATCACATGAAGCACAGTGTACAGTATCACATGAAGCACAGTGTACAGTATCACATGAAGCACAGTGTACAGTATCACATGAAGCACAGTGTACAGTATCACATGAAGCTCAGTGTACAGTATCACATGAAGCACAGTGTACAGTATCACATGAAGCACAGTGTACAGTATCACATGAAGCTCAGTGTACAGTATCACATGAAGCACAGTGTACAGTATCACATGAAGCACAGTGTACAGTATCACATGAAGCTCAGTGTACAGTATCACATGAAGCACAGTGTACAGTATCACATGAAGCACAGTGTACAGTATCACATGAAGCTCAGTGTACAGTATCACATGAAGCTCAGTGTACAGTATCACATGAAGCACAGTGTACAGTATTACATGAAGCACAGTGTACAGTATCACATGAAGCTCAGTGTACAGTATCACATGAAGCTCAGTGTACAGTATCACATGAAGCACAGTGTACAGTATCACATGAAGCACAGTGTACAGTATCACATGAAGCTCAGTGTACAGTATCACATGAAGCACAGTGTACAGTATCACATGAAGCACAGTGTACAGTATCACATGAAGCTCAGTGTACAGTATCACATGAAGCTCAGTGTACAGTATCACATGAAGCACAGTGTACAGTATTACATGAAGCACAGTGTACAGTATCACATGAAGCTCAGTGTACAGTATCACATGAAGCTCAGTGTACAATATCACATGAAACAGAGTGTACAGTATCACATGAAGTAGAGTGTACAGTATCACATGAAGCACAGTGTACACTGCAGTATGTGATGCACATTGACAAACATCACACCAGAAGGGTGTACAGAACACATCACATGCACGAGGTCACAACACTGTACACGTTACATCACACATGGTACACAGAAATGTACACTTTCACGGGAGCTGGACACACACAATCCTATCTGTACACTGATGGTCTATTATCCTGGCTAGTTGAGTGACAAGACGTGTACATCACTGGGTATCACGTACAACACCCGAGTATCACGTACATCATTGGGTATCACGTACATCACTGGGTAGAGTGTACAACACCCGGGTATCACGTACAACGCTGAGTATCACGTACATCACTGGGTATAGTGTACAACACCCGGGTTTTAATTTACAACATCTGGTTGTAATGTACAACGCCCGGGTGTAGTGTACAACACCTAGGTGCAGTGTACAACGCCTGGGTATCAACACCTGGGTATCACGTACAACACCAGTGGCTGTTTCTAATCCTATGCTGACATTATGTACTGGTGACCGATGTAGAGAGGGAATTCTGCGGTGGTCAGTCCCTCAGTCTTAAATTGGTGGTCACTCCCGTAGGCTTGATAAAACCCAAGACTGAGGGACTGATCACCTTCTATCAAGACTGAGGGACTGATCACCTTCTATCATGACTGAGGGACTGATCACCTTCTATCATGACTGAGGGACTGATTACCTTCTATCATGACTGAGGGACTGATTACCTTCTATCAAGACTGAGGGACTGATTACCTTCTATCATGACTGAGGGACTGATCACCTTCTATCAAGACTGAGGGACTGATTACCTTCTATCATGACTGAGGGACTGATTACCTTCTATCATGACTGAGGGACTGATTACCTTCTATCAAGACTGAGGGACTGATTACCTTCTATCATGACTGAGGGACTGATCACCTTCTATCAAGACTGAGGGACTGATTACCTTCTATCATGACTGAGGGACTGATTACCTTCTATCATGACTGAGGGACTGATTACCTTCTATCAAGACTGAGGGACTGATTACCTTCTATCATGACTGAGGGACTGATCACCTTCTATCAAGACTGAGGGACTGATTACCTTCTATCAAGACTGAGGGACTGATTACCTTCTATCATGACTGAGGGACTGATCACCTTCTATCAAGACTGAGGGACTGATTACCTTCTATCATGACTGAGGGACTGATTACCTTCTATCATGACTGAGGGACTGATTACCTTCTATCAAGACTGAGGGACTGATTACCTTCTATCATGACTGAGGGACTGATCACCTTCTATCAAGACTGAGGGACTGATTACCTTCTATCATGACTGAGGGACTGATCACCTTCTATCAAGACTGAGGGACTGATTACCTTCTATCATGACTGAGGGACTGATTACCTTCTATCATGACTGAGGGACTGATTACCTTCTATCAAGACTGAGGGACTGATTACCTTCTATCATGACTGAGGGACTGATCACCTTCTATCAAGACTGAGGGACTGATCACCTTCTATCAAGACTGAGGGACTGATTACCTTCTATCATGACTGAGGGACTGATTACCTTCTATCAAGACTGAGGGACTGATTACCTTCTATCATGACTGAGGGACTGATTACCTTCTATCATGACTGAGGGACTGATTACCTTCTATCAAGACTGAGGGACTGATTACCTTCTATCATGACTGAGGGACTGATTACCTTCTATCAAGACTGAGGGACTGATTACCTTCTATCATGACTGAGGGACTGATCACCTTCTATCATGACTGAGGGACTGATCACCTTCTATCATGACTGAGGGACTGATCACCTTCTATCAAGACTGAGGGACTGATCACCTTCTATCAAGACTGAGGGACTGATCACCTTCTATCATGACTGAGGGACTGATCACCTTCTATCAAGACTGAGGGACTGATCACCTTCTATCATGACTGAGGGACTGATCACCTTCTATCATGACTGAGGGACTGATCACCTTCTATCAAGACTGAGGGACTGATCACCTTCTATCATGACTGAGGGACTGATCACCTTCTATCAAGACTGAGGGACTGATCACCCCCAAAATGACCTCTCCAATTCCACTGTCTCCAGTACACAACCTCTGTATTGGACTGAGAAAACCGCTGGAGGGCGAAACGTCTCTATTAAGATACCCAGGTATTGCATGTTTTATTCAATAACTCTAGTTTAAAGAGAGAAAGAGAGAGAGAGAGAGAGAGAGAGAGAGAGAGAGAGAGAGAGAGAGAGAGAGAGAGAGAGAGAGAGAGAGAGGTGCACTTATTCTTCCCAGAGATGCAACTAAGTATGATCGCGTTTATTTAGGTCTTCAGCAGTGGAAGACAGGAGACAGTGTAGGTAGGGCAGCAGAAACAGGAACAGCAGTAGAAACAGCAGTAGGAACAGCAGCAGCAACAGCAGCTATGATCCGAGCCAGGATGACATACCAGACAATGCATTTACAGAATCACAACGGGGGTACCACATGTAAACGCACTTCTGGTACGCAACCGTGCTGGACGCAGCAGCCCCCTGAAGGACGCAGCAGCAGCAGCAGCCCCCCTGAAGGACGTGTGCAGTGACCGTGGGGCTGTGCAGCCCACACGCCCCCACATACACGCATCGTATACCAAAGCTTCGCACTTTAAATGTCCAAAGTGGTGAAACTGTTTTCATTTGGATGGGGACCTCGGGTATTCTCGTTCACGGGTACACTTCTCGTCCCTCTCAATTGCGAGTTCCGGAGACAGAATGAAGTCTATATTAGTTGAGGGTTGATGGGAGTTGAGTGTGAGTGTGTGTGAGTGTTGCCTGAGTGTGTATGTGAGGAGACAGTATTGTTGTGGATGGTACACGGTTGTACGAGATACTGTCTTGTGTGGTGTTAAGGAAGCGAGCAAGCAACCCACACTTACTTACGTCACCAACACTACCACCAACCACCACAATCAACCACCATTACCACCACCAACCACCAATCACCACCATTAACCACTACCACACACCACCACGAACCCTACCTTTACCAACCCCTCTAACATACACTCGTCTAACTCCCCCCACACACACACCAACCCCACCTCTCCCAACACCACCCCCACCTCTCCCACACATACCAATCACCAACTCAGTAAAAAAACACTATCCCATGAGAATCTCCAAAAATATGGGTGTCCATGGGAGAGACATTAACGAAATAGATGTATACAATCTACCTTCTCCATGACCTCCCAGACTATCTGCCCTTCCATGACCTCCCAGACAATACACCATATACACATGCACCTTTCCTCCTGTATTTTGAATTAGAAATACTGAGAGACCACTAGTGTGTGTTTGAGAGATAGTAGACAGTAGTGGACCAGTACCATTTCTGTGGGAGATGGTAGACACAGTAGTGGACCAGTGCCACTACTGTGAGAGATGGTAGACACAGCAGTGGACTAGTGCCACTAGTGTGAGAGATGGTAGACACAGCAGTGGACCAGTGCCACTACTGTGAGAGATAGCCACAGCAGTGGACCAGTGTCACTATGAGAGATGGTAGACAGTAGTGGACCAGTGCCACTACTGTGAGAGATAGCCACAGCAGTGGACCAGTGTCACTATGAGAGATGGTAGACAGTAGTGGACCAGTGCCACTACTGTGAGAGATAGCCACAGCAGTGGACCAGTGTCACTATGAGAGATGGTAGACAGTAGTGGACCAGTGCCACTACTGTGAGAGATAGCCACAGCAGTGGACCAGTGTCACTATGAGAGATGGTAGACAGTAGTGGACCAGTGCCACTACTGTGAGAGATAGCCACAGCAGTGGACCAGTGTCACTATGAGAGATGGTAGACAGTAGTGGACCAGTGCCACTACTGTGAGAGATAGCCACAGCAGTGGACCAGTGTCACTATGAGAGATGGTAGACAGTAGTGGACCAGTGCCACTACTGTGAGAGATAGCCACAGCAGTGGACCAGTGTCACTATGAGAGATGGTAGACAGTAGTGGACCAGTGCCACTACTGTGAGAGATGGCACAGTAGTGGACCAGTGCCATCACCACCCAGCCAGTGTCAGGAAATACTTAGGTCCACAAGGGTTGAAATATTTTGGTCCATAGCTGACTCACCATGACTCACAGCTATGATACACAACCTCACCTATGATTCTAAGACTCACCATGTACTCACCCACGTCCTCCCATGGTGATACTCATCCCCCTACCCATGGTAATGCCCCTACCATGCAAGTCCTCACGCACCCCTCTCATTTACGACATAATCACCATGCCACTACCACACAGTTGTCATTCCCTTTATACCCACAACACGACCTCCTACCATACATACCCACTCATTATCACCCCCCATCAAATCCTACCACACCACCTTCAATTCCTCACATACATCTAGCCACCTCTCTCCTTCCTCGCAATCCTCCCTTACATCTAATGTTTATTCATCCTGTATACCCCAGGTAAATAAACATTAAACCTAAACATCATCCAAATATTAACACTGCTGTTAAAGGCCACTAGAATTCACGCCTTATATTGTCTGAGGTACCTCAAGGAAGTAGCTTGGCCCCTCTAGTGGTTTCAAGTGTCGTTAGCCTTTCCAAGATGCTAGAAAATCTACATTAGGCAGTTCCAGTGGATGTCTAAGCAATGACTGGGTCCTCGTGTGAGCTGACACCAGCGTCAGGAGGCACTGTCGTATTTCCTGACGTACAAAACACAACGGTAAAGCTGGTTTAGTGTTGTTCTTTTGAGTAATCAAGTTTCTGCTGAAAAGTGCCATGGTACGATGCAACACTTGGCTCTCAGAGTCCAATGAGGGCAAAATGTTTCAGTGTTTGTTGGTAACGTGTATTTCCTTTAGTGGTTCTGTGCAACACTTAGATCTCTGAGTTGTGTTGGCTAGTGTTGTACTCCATCACTCCACAACACTTACTGGCTAGTGTTGCACTCCCTCAAAGTACCTCATTGACGACACTTGAAATCACCAGAGGAACCAAGGTACATGCTGCAGGTACCTCAGTAACCACACTTAAAATCACCAGAGGAACCAAGGTACCAGCTGTAGGTACCTCAGTAACCACACTTAAAATCACCAGAGGAACCAAGGTACGTACCTGCTGTAGGTACCTCAGTAACCACACTTAAAATCACCAGAGGAACCAAGGTACATGCTGTAGGTACCTCAGTAACCACACTTAAAATCACCAGAGGAACCAAGGTACCTGCTGTAGGTACCTCAGTAACCACACTTAAAATCACCAGAGGAACCAAGGTACCTGCTGTAGGTACCTCAGTAACCACACTTAAAATCACCAGACGGACCAAGGTACCTGCTGTAAGTACCTCAGTAACCACACTTAAAATCACCAGAGGGACCAAGGTACCTGCTGCAGGTACCTCAAGGCAGTACCTTTCTCATGTTGGTAGTTAAGTTTGTGTAAGTTCTGTTTGTGTAAGTGAGCACAGTGTGTTTCTCTACGTGAGAGGTAGAGAGAGTGATAGAGGTAGAGATAGACAGATAGATAGATATAGAGAGAGAAAAGGCAGAGGTAGAGAGAGTTCTACAAGTCAATCTGGTGGTGCTGAGAGGGAAGCTAAGGGAGAAATAATGTGTATAGCTTGGCTCCAGGTTATATGTGGGTGTGTGTGTGGGTGTGGGGGTGTGTGGGTGTGTCCCCCACCTCCCCACCGTGGGAGACTGAACTTCCTCCCCCATCTCCACTGTCTAGGGGCAATGCTGGCCATCATTTCGCCCAGCAGTGACAAGTGACCGTCTGGCTATAGCACCTCCACACCACAGCTGTGACTTTAAAGGCCCAGCAGACACATACACAGACATAATACATAACATATACCACGTGAGGAATGTGTATCATGTATGTTTCTCACGGAGGGGGGAGAGGGGGTGACCTAATCTCTCCCCCCTCCCCTGTATCATATGTCACTCACCTGACAGGTAGCAACCACCTCCTACCCACACCCCTACCCAACCACCCCCTCCCTAGGCAACCACAACCCCCCTCCCCACCACCACAATTACCACTACCAAATTCACTCTAAACACCTGCAACACCAGCACACAACTGTACACACCTGCAACACCAGCACACACCTGCAACACCAGCACACACCTGCAACACCAGCACACACCTGCAACACCAGCACACACCTGCAACACCAGCACACACCTGCAACACCAGCACACACCAGCAACACCAGCACACACCTGCAACACCAGCACACACCTGCAACACCAGCACACACATGCAACACCAGCACACACCTGCAACACCAGCACACACCTGCACCAGCAACACCAGCACACACCTGCAACACCAGCACACACCTGCACCAGCAACACCAGCACACACCTGCAACACCAGCACACACCTGCAACACCAGCACACACCTGCAACACCAGCACACACCTGCAACACCAGCACACACCTGCAACACCAGCACACACCAGCAACACCAGCACACACCTGCAACACCAGCACACACCTGCAACACCAGCACACACATGCAACACCAGCACACACCTGCAACACCAGCACACACCTGCACCAGCAACACCAGCACACACCTGCAACACCAGCACACACCTGCAACACCAGCACACACCTGCAACACCAGCACACACATGCAACACCAGCACACACCTGCAACACCAGCACACACCTGCACCAGCAACACCAGCACACACCTGCAACACCAGCACACACCTGCAACACCAGCACACACCTGCAACACCAGCACACACCTGCAACACCAGCACACACCTGCAACACCAGCACACACCTGCAACACCAGCACACACCTGCACCAGCAACACCAGCACACACCTGCAACACCAGCACACACCTGCAACACCAGCACACACCTGCAACACCAGCACACACATGCAACACCAGCACACACATGCAACACCAGCACACACCTGCAACACCAGCACACACCTGCACCAGCAACACCAGCACACACCTGCAACACCAGCACACACCAGCAACACCAGCACACACCTGCACACACCTGCAACACCAGCACACACCTGCAACACCACTCCACAATCCTCCTCACACAGTACAGCTGGTCTTGAAACAAGTAAGGATATATCTGATTCAGTCACGGAATATTAAAACAAAGGTAAACCAAGAAAAACCAAGATAAACCAAGAAAACCCAAAGTAAACCAAGAAAAACCAAGATAAAAGAAGGTAAACCAAGATAAACCAAGGAAAACCAAGTAAAATCAAGGTAAACCAAGAAAAAAGAAAATAAACCAAGAAAAAACAAGGTAAACCAAGAAAAACAAGGTAAACCAAGAAAAACAAGGTAAACCAAGATAAACCAAGAAAAAAGGTAAACCAAGAAAAAAACAAGGTAAACCAAGGAAAACCAAGATAAACCAAGATAAACCAAGAAAAGCCAAGATAAACCAAGGAAAACCAAGGTAAACCAAGAAAAACCAAGATAAACCAAGAAAAACCAAGGTAAACCAAGGAAAACCAAGATAAACCAAGAAAAACCAAGGTAAACTAAGGAAAACGAAGATAAACCAAGGTAACCCAAGGAAAACCAAGAAAAACCCAGGTAAACCAAGGAAAACCCAGGTAAACCAAGAAAACCCAAATTAAACCAATGAAAACCAATAAAAACCAATAAAAACAACAATAAAAACCAATAAGAACTAATAAAAACCAATAAGAACTGGTTTAATTGCTTGTTTTAGAGACCTTCGGTTTATTTCATTAGTTTGTTCAAACACAAGACGGTCTTGGTTTTAATTATTGGTTTATAGTGGTTTTTATTAGCTTTTATTTTTGTTATAGTAGTTTTTATTGGTTTTTAATTGGATTAAAAACCAATAAAAACCACTATAAACCAATAACAATTAAAACCAAGACCGTCTTGGATTTGAACAAACTAATTATGAGGAAGTAAACCGAAGGTCTCTAAAACAAGCAATTAAACCAGATCTTTGAAAATAAGCAGTTAAACCAGGCTTTTAAAACAAGAAATTAAACCAGACATTTGAAAATAAGCAGTCAAACCAGGCTTTTAAAACAAGCAATTAAACCAGACCTTTGAAAATAAGCAATTAAACCAGGCTTTGAAACAAGCAATTAAACCAGGTATTTAAAAGAAGCAATTAAACCAGGCTTTGAAACAAGCAATTAAACCAGGCATTAAAACGCTATTAAACCAGGTATTTAAAACAATTAAACCAGGTATTTAGAACAATTAAACCAGGCATTTAATACAAGCAATTAAACCAGGCTTTGAAACAAGCAATTAAGCCAGGCTTTGAGACAAGTCAGGCTTTTGAAGCAATTAAACCAGGCCTTTAAAACAATTACACCAGGCCTTTGTGACAAGCAATTAAACCAAGCCTTTGTTATAAACCAGGCCTTTAAAACAATTAAACCAGGCCTTTAAAACTAAACCAGGCCTTTGTTAAAGGCAATTAAACCAGGCCTTTCTTATAAACCAGGCCTTTAAAACAATTAAACCAGGCCTTTGTTACAAGCAATTAAACCAGGTTTTAGAGAGACAAAAGTCTCGGGTTTACTAACATAGAAAATAATGACTGTACAAATACAAGCAAATAATCCATCTTAGTGAGGTGCCAAGGGTGCCAGCTGTACCAAGGGTGCCAGCTGTACCAAGGGTGCCAGCTGTGCCAAGGGTGCCAGCTGTACCAAGGGTGCCAGCTGTGCCAAGGGTGCCAGCTGTACCAAGGGTGCCAGCTGTACCAAGGGTGCCAGCTGTACCAAGGGTGCCAGCTGTGCTAAGGGTGCCAGCTGTGCCAAGGGTGCCAGCTGTACCAAGAGTGCCAGCAGTAACAAGAGTGCCAGCTGTGCCAAGGGTGCCAGCTGTGCCAAGGGTGCCAGTTATACCAAGGGTGCCAGCTGTAACAAGAGTGCCAGCAGTAACAAGAGTGCCAGCTGTACCAAGGGTGCCAGCTATACCAAGGGTGCCAGCTGTAACAAGGTTGCCAGCTGTGCCAAGGGTGCCAGCTGTACCAAGAGTGCCAGCTGTAATAAGGGTGCCAGCTGCACCAAGGGCGCCAGCTGTACCAAGGGTGCCTGCTGTACCAAGGGTGCCAGCTTTGCCAAGAGTGCCAGCTGTATCAAAGGTTCCAGCTGTACCAAGGGTGCCAGCTGTATCAAGGGTGCCAGCTGTGCCAGGTTTCAAGGGTGCCAGCTGTGCCAAGAGTGCCAGCTGTACCAAGGGTGCCAGCTGTGCCAAGGGTGCCAGCTGTAACAAGGGTTTCAAGGATGCCAGCTGTACCAAGGATGCCAGCTGTGCCAAGGGTGCCAGCTGTAACAAGGGTTTCAAGGATGCCAGCTGTACCAAGGATGCCAGCTGTGCCAAGGGTGCCAGGTGTAACAAGGGTTTCAAGGATGCCAGCTGTGCAAAGGGTTTCAAGGATGCCAGCTGTGCCAAGAGTTTCAAGGATGCCAGCTATACCAAGGGAGCCAGCTGTACCAAGGATGCCAGCTGTAACATGAGTTTCAAGGATGCCAGCTGTACCAAGGATGCCAGCTGTGCCAAGGGTGCCAGCTGTAACAAGGGTTTCAAGGATGCCAGCTGTGCAAAGGGTTTCAAGGATGCCAGCTGTGCCAAGAGTTTCAAGGATGCCAGCTATACCAAGGGAGCCAGCTATACCAAGGATGCCAGCTGTACCAAGGATGCCAGCTGTAACGTGAGTTTCAAGGATGCCAAGGATGCCAGCTGTACCAAGGGTGCCAGCTGTATCAAGGGTGCCAGGTATACCAAGGGTACCAGCTGTAACTAGGACTGACCACCTTCAATCAAGACTAGGGGACTGACCACCTTCAATCAAGACTAGGGGACTGACCACCTTCAATCAAGACTAGGGGACTGACCACCTTCAATCAAGACTAGGGAACTGGCCACCTTCAATCAAGACTAGGGGACTGACCACCTTCAATCAAGACTAGGGGACTGACCACCTTCAATCAAGACTAGGGGACTGACCACCTTCAATCAAGACTAGGGGACTGACCACCTTCAATCATGACTAGGGAACTGACCACTTTCAATCATGACTAGGGGACTGACCACCTTCAATCAAGACTAGGGGACTGACCACCTTCAATCAAGACTAGGGGACTGACCACCTTCAATCATGACTAGGGAACTGACCACCTTCAATCAAGACTAGGGGACTGACCACCTTCAATCATGACTAGGGAACTGACCACCTTCAATCAAGACTAGGGGACTGACCACCTTCAATCAAGACTAGGGAACTGGCCACCTTCAATCAAGACTAGGGAACTGGCCACCTTCAATCAAGACTAGGGGACTGACCACCTTCAATCAAGACTAGGGGACTGACCACCTTCAATCATGACTAGGGAACTGGCCACCTTCAATCAAGACTAGGGAACTGGCCACCTTCAATCAAGACTAGGGAACTGGCCACCTTCAATCAAGACTAGGGAACTGGCCACCTTCAATCAAGACTAGGGAACTGGCCACCTTCAATCAAGACTAGGGGACTGACCACCTTCAATCATGACTAGGGAACTGGCCACCTTCAATCAAGACTAGGGAACTGGCCACCTTCAATCAAGACTAGGGAACTGGCCACCTTCAATCAAGACTAGGGAACTGACCACCTTCAATCAAGACTAGAGAACTGACCACCTTCAATCAAGACTAGGAGGGAGATAGTATATTCCAAAGTATCTGTCATGTCATGATCACATCTCTACATTCCAAAGTATCTAATATGTCGTGATCATATCCCCACTCTCGCATCATCGTACTAAGATAGAGAAACAGCTAGCTAGCTCTTCCGCCCACAAGTCACCCCCGAACCGGCCTGGCATCTTGGGCGGGGGTGGTGGTGGGTGGCTGTGGGCGTGGGAGAGAGTGGGGGTGTGGGCGTGTAAGCATGCGGAAAGTGTGGCGTGGTGGGCGTGTGAAGTCACAATGCTATGTGACCCCCTACCCACCAGCCCCCCTGCCCCCTACCCCCCCAGGGGGCCACCAACTATGCACAAATCTTAAAATAGCAGGATGCCAGGCAGTCACTGCAGCTGTGTGTGTGCTGACACCTGTTGACACCCTGGCTCCAAGCACACACACACCTGCTGACACCCTGGCTCAAAGCACACACACACACACCTGCTGACACCCTGGCTCCCAGCACACACACCTGCTGACACATTGGCTCCCAGCATACACACCTGCTGACACCCTGGCTCCGAGTACACACACACACACCTGGTGACACCCTGGCTCCCAGTACTCACACACACACACACACACACACCTGCTGACACCCTGGCACACACACCTGACACCCTGGCTCCCAGCACACACACACACACATACACAAACACCTGCTGACACCCTGGTACACACGCCTGCTGACACCCTGGCTCCAAGCACACACACACACATCTGCTGACACCCTGGCTCCCAGCACACACACACACACACCTGTTGACACCCTGGCACACACACCTGACACCCTGGCTCCCAGCACAAACACACACCTGCTGACACCCTGGCTCCAAGCAAGTACACACACACACCTGCTGACACCCTGGCACACACACCCGACACCCTGGCTCCAAGCACACACACACACACACCTGCTGACACCCTGGTACACACACCTGCTGACACCCTGACTCCAAGCACACACACACACACACACCTGCTGACACCCTGGCTCCGAGCGTACACACACACACACACACCTGCTGACACCCTGGCTCCGATTACATACACACAAACACACCTGCTGACACCCTGGCTCCCAGCACACACACCCACACACCTGCTGACACCCTGGCTCCAAGCACACACACACACACCTGCTGACACCCTGGCACACACACCTGACACCCTGGCTCCCAGCACACACATACACACACACCTGCTGACACCCTGGCTCCAAGCACACACACACACACACCTGCTGACATCCTGGTACACACACCTGCTGACACCCTGGCTCCAAGCACACACACACACACACACACACACACACGCGCGCGCACACACACACACACACACACACACACACACACACACACACCTGCTGACACCCTGGCTCCAAGCGCACACACACCTGCTGACACCCTGGATCTCAGCACACACACCTGCTTACACCCTGGCTCCGAGCACACACACCTGCTGACACCCTGGCTCCGAGCACACACACACCTGCTGACACCCTGGCTCCGAGCGCACACACCTGCTGACACCCTGGCTCCCAGCACACACACCTGCTGACACCCTGGCTCCCAGCACACACACACCTGCTGACACCCTGGCTCCCAGCAAACACACACCTGCTGACACTCTGGCTCCGAGCACACACACACCTGCTGACACCCTGGCTCCGAGCACACACACACCTGCTGACACCCTGGCTCCGAGCACACACACACACCTGCTGACACATCCTGACACCCTAAGATCACGGGTATACTAGTTGAAGGATCTGTTGGGCGTGCCACGGAGGGGGTGCCATGGAGGGGGTGCCACGGAGGGGGCGCAATGGAGGGCGTGCCACGGAGGGGGTGCCATGGAGGGGGTGCCACAGAGGGAGTGCCATGGAGGGGATGCCACGGAGCGGGTGCCATGCAGGGGGGTGCCATGGAGGGGATGCCACGGAGGGGGTGCCACTGAGGGAGTGCCACGGAGGGGGTGCCACGGAGGGGGTGCCACAAGGCGTTCCACGGAGGGCGTGCCACGGACGGGGTGCCACGGAGGGCGTGCCACAGAGGGGTGCCACGGAGGGGGTGCCAAGGACGGGGTGCCACGGAGGGGGTGCCATGGACGGGGTGCCACGGAGTGCCACAAGGCGTTCCACGGAGGGCGTGCCACGGAGGGGGTGCCACGGAGGGGGTGCCATGGACGGGGTGCCACGGAGTGCCACAAGGCGTTCCACGGAGGGCGTGCCACGGAGGGAGTGCCACAGAAGGGGTGCCACGGAGGGGGTGCCATGGAGGTGCCACGGAGGGGGTGCCATGGAGGGCGTGCCACGGAGGGGTGCAACGGAGGGGGTGCCACGAAGGGCATGCCACGGAGGGCGTGCCACGAAGGGCGTGCCACGGAGGGGGTGCCACGGAAGGGGTGCCACGGAAAGCGTGCCACGGAGTGCCACGGAGGGCGTGCTACGGAGGGCGTGCCACGAAGGGCGTGCCACGGAGGGGGTGCCACGGAAGGGGTGCCACGGAAAGCGTGCCACGGAGTGCCACGGAGGGCGTGCTACGGAGGGCGTGCCACGGAGGGGGTGCCAAGGAGGGCGTGCCACGGAGGGGGTGCCAAGGAGGGCGTGCCACAAAGGGGGTGCCACGGAGGGCGTGCTACGGAGGGCGTGCCACGGAGGGGGTGCCAAGAAGGGCGTGCCACGGAGGGGGTGCCAAGAAGGGCATGCCACGGAGGGCGTGCCACGGAGGTGGTGCCACGGAGAGGGTGCCACGGAGGGCGTGCCACGGAGGGGGTGCCACGTAGGGTGTGCAACGGAGGGGGTGCCACGGAGGGCGTGCTACGGAGAGGGTGCCACGGAAGGCGTGCAACGGAGGGCGTGCTACGGACAGGGTGCCACGGAGGGCGTGCTAAGGAGTGGGTGCCATGGAGGGTGTGCCACGGAGAACGTGCCACCGAGGGAGTGCCATGGAATGGTGCCACGGAGGGCGTGTCGTGGAGGGTGTGCCGTGGAGAACGTGCCACGGAGGGCGTGCCATGGAGGATGTGCCATGGAGGGCGTGCCATGAAGGGCGTGCCACTGAGGGCGTGCCATGGAGGGCATGCCACGGAGGAAGGAGGGCGTGCGTGTCAGGCGTGGCGACAATGTGAATCACGCGTTGCTTCACGGTGCCAAATGCCAACTGGGCCAGGCACTGGTGACAACCCCCCCTCTCCCCCTGTATTACTATCCCCCCTCCCCCTACTTTAAGCACTGTGTAATACCAGCACTGCAGTAAATCCTTGTTCTTCTGTACTCTTGGTACAACCTTCCTTGTACTATTGTACTCTTGGTACAACCTTCCTTGTACTACTGAACTCTTGGTACAACCTTCCTTGTACTACTGTACTCTTGGTACAATCTTCCTTGTACTACTGTACTCTTGGTACAATCTTCCTTGTACTACTGTACTCTTGGTACAACCTTCCCTGTACTACTGTACTCTTGGTACAACCTTCCTTGTACTACTGTACTCTTTGTACAACCTTCCCTGTACTACTGTACTCTTGGTACAACCTTCATTGTACTACTGTACTCTTGGTACAACCTTCCCTGTACTACTGTAGTCTTGGTACAACCTTCCCTGTACTATTGTACTCTTGGTACAACCTTCCCTGTATTATTGTACTCTTGGTACAACCTTCCTTGTACTATTGTACTCTTGGTACAACCTTCCTTGTAATATTGTACTCTTGGTACAACCTTCCCTGTAATATTGTACTCTTGGTACAACCTTCCCTGTAATATTGTACTCGTGGTACAACCTTCCCTGTAATATTGCACTCTTGGTACAACCTTCCCTGTAATATTCTCTTGGTACAACCTTCCCTGTACTACTGTACTCTTGGTACAACCTTCCCTGTACTACTGTACTCTTGGTACAACCTTCATTGTACTACTGTACTCTTGGTACAACCTTCCCTGTACTACTGTAGTCTTGGTACAACCTTCCCTGTACTACTGTACTCTTGGCTCAACCTCCCCTGTATTATTGTACTCTTGGTACAACCTTCCTTGTACTACTGTACTCTTGGTACAACCTTCCCTGTACTACTGTACTCTTGGTACAACCTTCCCTGTACTATACTTTTGGTACAATCTTCCCTGTACTACTGTACTCTTGGTACAACCTTCCTTGTACTATTGTACTCTTGGTACAACCTTCCCTGTACTATTGTACTCTTGGTACAACCTTCCCTGTACTACTGTACTCTTGGTACAACTTTCCCTATACTATTGTATTCTTGGTACAACCTTCCTTGTACTATTGTACTCTTGGTACAACCTTCCCCGTAATATTGAACTCTTGGTACAACCTTCCCTGTACTATTGTACACTTGGTACAACCTTCCCCGTAATATTGTACTCTTGGTACAACCTTCCCCGTAATATTGTACTCTTGGTACAACCTTCCCTGTACTATTGTACTCTTGCTACAACCTTCCCTGTACTATTGTACTCTTGGTACAACCTTCCCTGTAACATTGTACTCTTGGAACAACCTTTCCTGTACAACTGTACTCTTGGTACAACCTTCCCCGTAATATTGTACTCTTGGTACAACCTTCCCTGTACTATTGTACTCTTGGTACAACCTTCCCCGTAATATTGTACTCTTGATACAACCTTCCCTGTACTATTGTACTCTTGGTACAACCTTCCCTGTAACATTGTACTCTTGGTACAACCTTCCCTGTAACATTATACTCTTGGTACAACCTTCCCTGTACTATTGTACTCTTGGTACAACCTTCCCCGTAATGTACTCTTGGTACAACCTTCCCTGTACTATTGTACTCTTGCTACAACCTTCCCTGTACTATTGTACTCTTGGTACAACCTTCCCTGTAATATTGTACTCTTGGTACAACCTTCCCTGTACTATTGTACTCTTGGTACAACCTTCCCTGTAACATTGTACTCTTGGTACAACCTTCCCTGTACTATTGTACTCTTGGTACAACCTTCCCTGTACTATTGTACTCTTGGTACAACCTTCCCTGTACTATTGTACTCTTGGTACAACCTTCCCCATATTGTACTCTTGGTACAACCTTCCCTGTACTATTGTACTCTTGGTACAACCTTCCCTGTACTATTGTACTCTTGGTACAACCTATCCTGTACTACTGTACTCTTGGTACAACCTTCCCCGTAATATTGTACTCTTGGTACAACCTTCCCCGTAATATTGTACTCTTGGTACAACCTTCCCTGTACTATTGTACTCTTGCTACAACCTTCCCTGTACTATTGTACTCTTGGTACAACCTTCCCTGTAACATTGTACTCTTGGTACAATCTTTCCTGTACTACTGTACTCTTGGTACAACCTTCCCCGTAATATTGTACTCTTGGTACAACCTTCCCTGTACTATTGTACTCTTGGTACAACCTTCCCCGTAATATTGTACTCTTGGTACAACCTTCCCTGTACTATTGTACTCTTGCTACAACCTTCCCTGTACTATTGTACTCTTGGTACAACCTTCCCTGTAATATTGTACTCTTGGTACAACCTTCCCTGTACTATTGTACTCTTGGTACAACCTTCCCTGTAACATTGTACTCTTGGTACAACCTTCCCTGTACTATTGAACTCTTGGTACAACCTTCCCTGTACTACTGTACTCTTGGTACAACCTTCCCTGTACTACTGTACTCTTGGTACAACTTCCCTGTACTATTGTACTCTTGGTACAACCTTCCCTGTACTATTGTACTCTTGGCACAACCTTCCCTGTACTACTGTACTCTTGGTACAACCTTCTCTGTACTACTGTACTCTTGGTACAACCTTCCCTGTAATATTGTACTCTTGGTACAACCTTCCCTGTAACATTGTACTCTTGGTACAACCTTCCCTGTAATATTGTACACTTGGTACAACCTTCCCTGTACTACTGTACTCTTGGTACAACCTTCCCTGTACTACTGTACTCTTGGTACAACCTTCCCTGTACTATTGTACTCTTGGTACAACCTTCCCTGTACTATTGTACTCTTGGTACAACCTTCCATGTACTATTGTACTCTTGGTACAACCTTCCATGTACTATTGTACTCTTGGTACAACCTTCCCTGTACTACTGTACTCTTGGTACAACCTTCCCTGTACTACTGTACTCTTGGTACAACCTTGCCTGTACTACTGTACTCTTGGTACAACCTTCCCAGTACTACTGTACTCTTGGTACAACCTTCCCTGTAATATTGTACTCTTGGTGCAACCTTCCCAGTACTACTGTACTCTTGGTACAACCTTCCCTGTAATATTGTACTCTTGATACAACCTTCCCTGTACTACTGTACTCTTGGTACAACCTTCCCTGTAACATTGTACTCTTGGTACAACCTTCCCTGTACTACTGTACTCTTGGTACAACCTTCCCTGTAACATTGTACTCTTGATACAACCTTCCCTGTACTACTGTACTCTTGGTACAACCTTCCCTGTAATATTGTAGTTTTCTCGATTATTGACTAGTAGGCACCTACACTAGTAAAATAGGTGATTTAGCATGACTCAAGAAATCGTAATGACACGATTGCAACCAAACCATACCCCGGCCGGGATTGAACCCGCGGTCAGAGAGTCTCAAAACTCCAGCCCGTCGTGTTAGCCACTAGACCAGCTAGCCACAATAAGATTCATCCATACATACTAGCAGGCCAGCAGACTAGCAGTTCAGCAAGCTAGCATACTAGCAGTCCAGCAGGCTAGCATACTAGCAGGCCAGCAGTCTAGCAGGCTAGCATACTAGCAGGCCAGCAGACTAGCATACTAATAGGCCAGCAGACCAGCAGGCCAGAAGACTAGCAGGCCAGCAGACTACCATACTAGCAGGCCAGCAGACTAGCAGGCCAGCAGACTACCATACTAGCAGGCCAGCAGACTAGCAGGCCAGGAGACTACCATACTAGCAGGCCAGCAGACTAGCAGGCCAGCAGACTAGCAGGTCAGCAGTCGTGCAGGCTAGTAGTCTAACAGACAAGCAGACTAGCAATCTAACTAGCACTCTAGCGGGTCTGACCACGGGTATAGCTCACACGGGTTCGGGTGACATCGTACCCGGGGTCGCACGGTGTCACCCAATACCTTGGGAAAGCCAGTCAGGGACATAACCCGGTGGACCGGTCCAGCCAGGTCCACCCCACTCCTTTAGACACCCTAATCCAAGGGATTGGGGCCACTCCCTCGCCTTGGATCAAATTTTTATTTGCACTCTGACACGATCACTGAAATCTTGCCTAAACACGTAGGTAAATCTAGCCTTAAACACGTACCCAAATCCTACATAAACGAGTACGTTATTCTCCCGTTAGTTCAGGCCGTGGTGGACTGGTTGCTTGGCTGGTTGAGTGGTTGCTTGGCTGGCTGCTTGGCTGGTTGCTTGACTGGTTGAGTGGCTGCTTGGCTGGCTGAATGGTTGCTTGACTGGTTGAGTGGTTGCTTGGCTGGTTGAGTGGTTGTTTGGCTGGTTGCTTAGCTGGTTGAATGATTGCTTGACTGGTTGCTTAGCTGGTTGAATGGTTGCTTGGCTGGTTGCTTAGCTGGTTGAATGGTTGCTTGACTGGTTGAGTGGTTGCTTGGCTGGTTGAGTGGTTGTTTGGCTGGTTGCTTAGCTGGTTGAATGGTTGCTTGACTGGTTGCTTAGCTGGTTGAGTGGTTGCTGGCTGGCTGAGTGGTTGCTTGGCTGGTTGAGTGGTTGCTTGGCTGGTTGAGTGGTTGCTTGGCTGGTTGAGTGGTTTCTTGGCTGAACGGTTGCTTGACTGGTTGAGTGGTTGCTTGGCTGGTTGAGCGATTGCTTGGGTGGTTGCTTAGCTGGTTGAATGGTTGCTTGGCTGGTTGAGTGGTTGCTTGGGTGGTTGCTTAACTGGTTGAATGGTTGCTTGGCTGGTTGAATGGTTGCTTGGCTGGTTGCTTAGCTGGTTGAGTGGTTGCTTAGCTGGTTGAGTGGTTGCTTAGCTGGTTGAGTGGTTGCTTGGCTGGTTGATTGGTTGCCTGGCTGGTTGCTTAGCTGGTTGAATGGTTGCTTGGCTGGTTAAATGGTTGCTTGGCTGGTTGAATGGTTGCTTGGCTGGTTGAGTGGTTGCTTAGCTGGTTGAATGGTTGCTTGGCTGGTTGAGTGGTTGCTGGTTGAGGGGTTGCTTGGCTGGTTGAGTGGTTGTTTAGCTAGTTGAGTGGTTGCTTGGCTGGCTGAATGGTTGCTTAGCTGGTTGAATGGTTGCTTGGCTGGTTGAGTGGTTGCTTGGCTGATTGCTTAGCTGGTTGAATAGTTGCTTGGCTGGTTGAGTGGTTGCTTAGCAAGTTGAGTGGTTGCTTGGCTGGTTGCTTAGCTGGTTGAGTGGTTGCTTGGCTGGTTGCTTAGCTGGTTGAGTAGTTGCTTGACTAGTTGAATGGTTGCTTGGCTAGTTGAATGGTTGCTTGGCTGGTTGCTTAGCTGGCTGAATGGTTGCTTGGGTGGTTGAACGGTTGCTTGGCTGGTTGCTTGGCTGGTTGCTTAGCTGGTTGAGTGGTAGCTTGGGTGGTTGAATGGATGCTTGACTGGTTGAGTGGTTGCTTGGCTGGTTGACTGGTTACTTGGGTTTAAAGTCTATCTACTGCACCAGGGGTCATTAAGGCTGCTCATCACCTGTCAAGAATAATTTAATAACTAAAATATCCATTAATGTAAACTACTAGTGTATAGTATACCCTGAGAGGTGTATATCTCAGTGTATAGTATACACTGAGAGGTGTATATCTCAGTGTATAGTATACCTTGAGAGGTGTATATCTCAGTGTATAGTATACCTTGAGAGGTGTATATCTCAGTGTATAGTATACACTGAGAGGTGTATATCTCAGTGTACAGTATACACTGAGAGGTGTATATCTCAGTGTATAGTATACACTGAGAGGTGTATATCTCAGTGTATAGTATACACTGAGAGGTGTATATCTCAGTGTATAGTATACACTGAGAGGTGTATATCTCAGTGTATAGTATACACTGAGAGGTGTATATCTCAGTGTATAGTATACACTGAGAGGTGTATATCTCAGTGTATAGTATACACTGAGAGGTGTATATCTCAGTGTATAGTATACACTGAGAGGTGTATATCTCAGTGTATAGTATACACTGAGAGGTGTATATCTCAGTGTATAGTATACCCTGAGAGGTGTATATCTCAGTGTATAGTATACACTGAGAGGTGTATATCTCAGTGTATAGTATACACTGAGAGGTGTATATCTCAGTGTATATCTCAGTACACAGTACACACTGAGAATTTAATTTATGTTTACGTCATAAATGTATTCTCGTCTGGTGGTGGACAGGTCACAAGCAGCCTTAATGACCACAGTGTAGTAGATAGCCTTTTAAATCCCATTAAACCACCATCACTGCTGGTGCAAGAATGTGGTATACCTGACCCTCCCTCCCTCCAACTCTTTCTCATACACACACACACACACACACACACACACACACACACACACACACACACACACACACACGTAAACTAGAGAAAGTGCAAAGGTTTGCAACAAGACTAGTCCCAGAGCTAAGGGTTATCTCCTACGAGGAGAGGTTAAGGGAACTCAACCTGTCAACACTGGACGACAGGACCACAAATAGGAACACACACATTGGACAGGAGGGACAGAGGGGACATGACAGCGACGTATAAAATATTGAGGGGAATTGACAAGGTGGATAGGGACAGAATGTTCCAGAGATGCGATACAGCAACAAGGGGATACAGCAACAAGGGGACACAGCAACAAGGGGACACAGCAACAAGGGGACACAGCAACAACGGGACACAGCAACAAGGGGACACAGCAACAAGGGGACACAGCAACAAGGGGACACAGCAAAAAGGGGACACAGCAACAAGGGGACACAGCAACAAGGGGACACAGCAACAAGGGACACATCAACAAGGGGACACAGCAACAAGGGGACACAGCAACAAGGGGACACAGCAACAAGGGGACACAGCAACAAGGGGACACAGCAACAAGGGGACACAGCAACAAGGGGGCACAGCAACAAGGGGACACAGCAACAAGGTGATACAGAAACAAGGGGATAGAGCAACAAGGGGACACAGCAACAAGGGGACACAACAATAAAGGGGCACAGCAACAAGGGGACACAACAATAAAGGGGCACAGCAACAAGGGGTCACAAGGGAACACAGCAACAAGGAGTCACAAAGGGACACAGCAACAAGGGGTCACAAGGGGACACAGCAACAAGGGGTCACAAGGGGACACAGAAACAAGGGGCCACAAGGGGACACAGCAACAAGGGGTCACAAGGGGACACAGCAACAAGGGGTCACAAGGGGACACAGCAACAAGGGGTCACAAGGGGACACAGCAACAAAGGGTCACAGAGACACAGAAACAAGGGGTCACAAGGGGACACAGCAACAAGGGGTCACAAGGGGACACAGCAACAAGGGGTCACAAGGAGACACAGCAACAAGGGGTCACAAGGGGACACAGCAACAAGGGGTCACAAGGGGACACAGCAACAAGGGGTCACATAGGGACACAGCAACAAGGGGTCACATAGGGACACAGCAACAAGGGGTCACATAGGGACACAGCAACAAGGGGTCACATAGGGACACAGCAACACGGGGTCACATAGGGACACAGCAACAAGGGGTCACATAGGGACACAGCAACAAGGGGTCACATAAGGACACAGCAACAAGGGGTCACATAGGGACACAGCAACAAGGGGTCACATAGGGACACAGCAACAAGGGGTCACATAGGGACACAGCAACAAGGGGTCACACAGGGACACAGCAACAAGGGGTCACAAAGGGACACAGCAAGGGGTCACATAGGGACACAGCAACAAGGGGTCACAAAGGGACACAGCAACAAGGGGTCACAAAGGGACACAGCAACAAGGGGTCACAAAGGGACACAGCAACAAGGGGTCACAAAGGGACACAGCAACAAGGGGTCACAAAGGGACACAGCAACAAGGGATCACAAAGGGACACAGCAACAAGGGGTCACAAAGGGACACAGCAACAAGGGGTCACAAAGGGACACAGCAACAAGGGGTCACAAAGGGACACAGCAACAAGGGGTCACAAAGGGACACAGCAACAAGGGGTCACAAAGGGACACAGCAACAAGGGGTCACAAAGGGACACAGCAACAAGGGGTCACAAAGGGACACAGCAACAAGGGGTCACAAAGGGACACAGCAACAAGGGGTCACAAAGGGACACAGCAACAAGGGGTCACAAAGGGACACAGCAACAAGGGGTCACAAAGGGACACAGCAACAAGGGGTCACAAAGGGACACAGCAACAAGGGGTCACAAAGGGACACAGCAACAAGGGGTCACAAGGGGACACAGAAACAAGGGGCCACAAGGGGACACAGCAACAAGGGGTCACAAGGGGACACAGAAACAAGGGGCCACAAGGGGACACAGCAACAAGGGGTCACAAAGGGACACAGCAACAAGGGGTCACAAAGGGACACAGCAACAAGGGGTCACAAAGGGACACAGCAACAAGGGGTCACAAGGGAACACAGCAACAAGGAGTCACAAAGGGACACAGCAACAAGGGGTCACAAGGGGACACAGCAACAAGGGGTCACAAGGGGACACAGAAACAAGGGGCCACAAGGGGACACAGCAACAAGGGGTCACAAAGGGACACAGCAACAAGGGGTCACAAGGGGACACAGCAACAAGGGGTCACAAGGGGACACAGCAACAAGGGGTCACAAAGGGACACAGCAACAAAGGGTCACAAAGGGACACAGCAACAAAGGGTCACAAAGGGACACAGCAACAAAGGGTCACAAAGGGACACAGCAACAAAGGGTCACAAAGGGACACAGCAACAAGGGGTCACAAAGGGACACAGCAACAAGGGGTCACAAAGGGACACAGCAACAAGGGGTCACAACATTAAGTTGAAGACTCAGAAGTATTTCTTCAGTCACAGAGTTGTGGAACAATGTTGAGTGATGCAGTGGGGGCAGGATCAACACACAGCTTTAAGAAAAGGCACGATAAAGCTCATGGAGCAAAAAGAGTGACCTAGTAGCGACCAGTTAAAAGGGAAGAACCAGGAGCTGTGACGTGGCCCCTGCAACCACAACTAGGTGCACACACACACACACACACAGCACCAGTTTGGAATCCACACCTAGTCAAGCACGTCAAGAAATTAGAGAAAGTGCAAAGGTTTGCAACAAGACTAGTCCCAGAGCTACGGGGATTGTCCTATGAAGAAAGGTTGAGGGAAATCGGCCTGACGACACTGGAGGACAGGAGGGTCAGGGGAGACATGATAACGACATATAAAATACTGCGCGGAATAGACGAGGTGGACAAAGACGGGATGTTCCAGAGATGGGACACAGACACAAGAGGTCACAATTGGAAGTTGAAGACTCAGATGAATCAAAGGGATGTTAGGAAGTATTTCTTCAGTCATAGAGTAGTCAGGCCATGGAATAGCCTAGAAAGTGACGTAGTGGAGGCGGGAACCATACATAGTTTTAAGGCGAGGTATGATAGAGCTCATGGGGCAGGGAGAGAGAGGACCTAGTAGCAATCAGCGAAGAGGCGGGGCCAGGAGCTGTGAATCGACCCCTGCAACCACAAATAGGTGAGTACAAATAGGTGAGTACACACACACACTAAAATCTGCGTACATGACTGGCCAGGTTTCAGTAAGAAGGTCACACTTGGTCACTAACACTTGAAGCACAAAACCCAGACATAACTTCTGTGACCCCATCAACACACAGCACTAGTTGTATTATACAACACAACCCAGGTATTGTATTACACATCACTAGTTGTATAATACAACACAACCCAGGTGTTGTATTACACATCACTAGTTGTATTATACAACACAACCCAGGTGTTGTATTACACATCACTAGTTGTATTATACAACACAACCCAGGTATTGTATTACACATCACTAGTTGTATTATACAACACAACCCAGGTATTGTATTACACATCACTAGTTGTATAATACAACACAACCCAGGTATTGTATTACACATCACTAGTTGTATTATACAACATAACCCAGGTATTGTATTACACATCACTAGTTGTATTATACAACACAACCCAGGTATTGTATTACACATCACTAGTTGTATAATACAACACAACCCAGGTGTTGTATTACACATCACTAGTTGTATTATACAACACAACCCAGGTGTTGTATTACACATCACTAGTTGTATTATACAACAACCCAGGTATTGTATTACACATCACTAGTTGTATAATACAACACAACCCAGGTGTTGTATTACACATCACTAGTTGTATAATACAACACAACCCAGGTGTTGTATTACACATCACTAGTTGTATTATACAACACAACCCAGGTATTGTATTACACATCACTAGTTGTATTATACAACACAACCCAGGTATTGTATTACACATCACTAGTTGTATAATACAACACAACCCAGGTGTTGTATTACACATCACTAGTTGTATTATACAACACAACCCAGGTGTTGTATTACACATCACTAGTTGTATTATACAACACAACCCAGGTGTTGTATTACACATCACTAGTTGTATTATACAACACAACCCAGGTGTTGTATTACACATCACTAGTTGTATTATACAACACAACCCAGGTATTGTATTACACATCACTAGTTGTATAATACAACACAACCCAGGTGTTGTATTACACATCACTAGTTGTATAATACAACACAACCCAGGTGTTGTATTACACATCACTAGTTGTATAATACAACACAACCCAGGTGTTGTATTACACATCACTAGTTGTATTATACAACACAACCCAGGTGTTGTATTACACATCACTAGTTGTATTATACAACACAACCCAGGTGTTGTATTTCTCGCCATAATGTTAATACAACACCACATACAACAATATTCACCTCTAACTACGTCTGTTGTTGTTTGTGCAGATCACGGCCCTCATGACACAAATATTGCTACGTTATCGTAGTTATTGTAGTTATCGTAGTTATTGTACTTGTGATAGTTACTGTAGTTATCGTAGTTATTGTACTTGTGGTAGTTACTGTAGTTATCGTAGTTATTGTACTTGTCGTAGTTACTGTAGTTATCGTAGTTATTGTACTTGTGGTAGTTACTGTAGTTATCGTAGTTATTGTACTTGTCGTAGTTACTGTAGTTATCGTAGTTATTGTACTTGTCGTAGTTACTGTAGTTATCGTAGTTATTGTACTTGTCGTAGTTACTGTAGTTATCGTAGTTATTGTACTTGTCGTAGTTACTGTAGTTATCGTAGTTATTGTACTTGTCGTAGTTACTGTAGTTATCGTAGTTATTGTACTTGTGGTAGTTACAGTAGTTATCGTACTTGTCGTAGTTACTGTAGTTATCGTAGTTATTGTACTTGTCGTAGTTACTGTAGTTATCGTAGTTATTGTACTTGTCGTAGTTACTGTAGTTATCGTAGTTATTGTACTTGTGGTAGTTACTGTAGTTATCGTAGTTATTGTACTTGTGGTAGTTACTGTAGTTATCGTAGTTATTGTACTTGTGATAGTTACTGTAGTTATCGTAGTTATTGTACTTGTGGTAGTTACTGTAGTTATCGTAGTTATTGTACTTGTGGTAGTTACTGTAGTTATCGTAGTTATTGTACTTGTCGTAGTTACTGTAGTTATCGTAGTTATTGTACTTGTGATAGTTACTGTAGTTATCGTAGTTATTGTACTTGTGATAGTTACTGTAGTTATCGTAGTTATTGTACTTGTGGTAGTTACTGTAGTTATCGTAGTTATTGTACTTGTGGTAGTTACTGTAGTTATCGTAGTTATTGTACTTGTGGTAGTTACTGTAGTTATCGTAGTTATTGTACTTGTCGTAGTTACTGTAGTTATCGTAGTTATTGTACTTGTCGTAGTTACTGTAGTTATCGTAGTTATTGTACTTGTGGTAGTTACAGTAGTTATCGTAGTTATTGTACTTGTCGTAGTTACTATAGTTATCGTAGTTATTGTACTTGTCGTAGTTACTGTAATTACCGTAGTTAT
Source organism: Cherax quadricarinatus (assembly GCF_038502225.1). Classification (NCBI taxonomy): domain Eukaryota; kingdom Metazoa; phylum Arthropoda; class Malacostraca; order Decapoda; family Parastacidae; genus Cherax; species Cherax quadricarinatus. The sequence continues at coordinate 3,194,106 of NC_091366.1, forward strand.
TGTACTTGTCGTAGTTACTATAGTTATCGTAGTTATTGTACTTGTCGTAGTTACTGTAATTACCGTAGTTATTGTACTTGTCGTAGTTACTGTAATTACCGTAGTTATTGTACTTGTCGTAGTTACTGTAGTTATCGTAGTTATTGTACTTGTCGTAGTTACAATAGTTATCGTAGTTATTGTACTTGTCGTAGTTACTATAGTTATCGTAGTTATTGTACTTGTCGTAGTAACTGTAGTTACCGTAGTTATTGTACTTGTAGTTACTGTAGTTACCGTAGTTATTGTAATTGTGGTACTGTAGTTATCGTAGTTATTGTACTTGTGGTAGTTACTGTAGCTATCGTAATTGTACTTGTCGTAGTTACTGTAGTTATTGTAATTGTGGTAGTTACTGTAGTTACCGTAGTTATTGTAATTGTGGTAGTTACTGTAGTTACCGTAGTTATTGTAATTGTGGTAGTTACTGTAGTTATCGTAGTTATTGTACTTGTGGTAGTTACTGTAGTTATCGTAATTGTACTTGTCGTAGTTACTGTAGTTATCGTAGTTATTGTACTTGTCGTAGTTACTGTAGTTATCGTAGTTATTGTACTTGTAGTTACTGTAATCGTAGTTATTGTACTTGTCGTAGTTACTGTAGTTACCGTATTGTAATTGTGGTAGTTACTGTAGTTATCGTAGTTATTGTAATTGTGGTAGTTATTGTAATTGTGGTAGTTACTGTAGTTATCGTAGTTATTGTAATTGTGGTAGTTATTGTAATTGTGGTAGTTACTGTAGTTATCGTAGTTATTGTACTTGTCGTAGTTACTGTAGTTATCGTAGTTATTGTACTTGTAGTTAGTGTAATCGTAGTTATTGTACTTGTCGTAGTTACTGTAGTTACCGTAGTTATTGTAATTGTGGTAGTTACTGTAGTTATCGTAGTTATTGTAATTGTGGTAGTTATTGTAATTGTGGTAGTTACTGTAGTTATCGTAGTTATTGTACTTGTCGTAGTTACTGAAGTTATCGTAGTTATTGTACTTGTGGTAGTTATTGTACTTGTCGTAGTTACTGTAGTTATCGTAGTTATTGTACTTGTCGTAGTTACTGTAGTTATCGTAGTTATTGTACTTGTCGTAGTTACTGTAGTTATCGTAGTTATTGTACTTGTCGTAGTTACTGTAGTTATCGTAGTTATTGTACTTGTCGTAGTTACTGTAGTTATCGTAGTTATTGTACTTGTCGTAGTTACTGTAGTTATCGTAGTTATTGTACTTGTCGTAGTTACTGTAGTTACCGTAGTTATTGTACTTGTAGTTACTGTAGTTATCGTAGTTATTGTACTTGTGGTAGTTACTGTAGTTACCGTAGTTATTGTACTTGTGGTAGTTACTGTAGTTATCGTAGTTATTGTACTTGTCGTAGTTACTGTAGTTATCGTAGTTATTGTACTTTTGGTAGTTACTGTAGTTACCGTAGTTATTGTACATGTGGTAGTTACTGTAGTTACCGTAGTTATTGTACATGTGGTAGTTACTGTAGTTATCGTACTTGTCGTAGTTACTGTAGTTATCGTACTTGTCGTAGTTACTGTAGTTATCGTACTTGTGGTAGTTACTGTAGTTATCGTACTTGTCGTAGTTACTGTAGTTATCGTACTTGTGGTAGTTACTGTAGTTATCGTACTTGTCGTAGTTACTGTAGTTATCGTACTTGTGGTAGTTACTGTAGTTATCGTACTTGTCGTAGTTACTGTAGTTATCGTACTTGTGGTAGTTACTGTAGTTATCGTACTTGTCGTAGTTACTGTAGTTATCGTACTTGTCGTAGTTACTGTAGTTATCGTAGTTATTGTACTTGTGGTAGTTACAGTAGTTATCGTACTTGTCGTAGTTACTGTAGTTATCGTAGTTATTGTACTTGTCGTAGTTACTGTAGTTATCGTAGTTATTGTACTTGTCGTAGTTACTGTAGTTATCGTAGTTATTGTACTTGTGGTAGTTACTGTAGTTATCGTAGTTATTGTACTTGTGATAGTTACTGTAGTTATCGTAGTTATTGTACTTGTGGTAGTTACTGTAGTTATCGTAGTTATTGTACTTGTGGTAGTTACTGTAGTTATCGTAGTTATTGTACTTGTGGTAGTTACTGTAGTTATCGTAGTTATTGTACTTGTCGTAGTTACTGTAGTTATCGTAGTTATTGTACTTGTCGTAGTTACTGTAGTTATCGTAGTTATTGTACTTGTGGTAGTTACAGTAGTTATCGTAGTTATTGTACTTGTCGTAGTTACTATAGTTATCGTAGTTATTGTACTTGTCGTAGTTACTGTAATTACCGTAGTTATTGTACTTGTCGTAGTTACTATAGTTATCGTAGTTATTGTACTTGTCGTAGTTACTGTAATTACCGTAGTTATTGTACTTGTCGTAGTTACTGTAATTACCGTAGTTATTGTACTTGTCGTAGTTACTGTAGTTATCGTAGTTATTGTACTTGTCGTAGTTACAATAGTTATCGTAGTTATTGTACTTGTCGTAGTTACTATAGTTATCGTAGTTATTGTACTTGTCGTAGTAACTGTAGTTACCGTAGTTATTGTACTTGTAGTTACTGTAGTTACCGTAGTTATTGTAATTGTGGTACTGTAGTTATCGTAGTTATTGTACTTGTGGTAGTTACTGTAGCTATCGTAATTGTACTTGTCGTAGTTACTGTAGTTATTGTAATTGTGGTAGTTACTGTAGTTACCGTAGTTATTGTAATTGTGGTAGTTACTGTAGTTACCGTAGTTATTGTAATTGTGGTAGTTACTGTAGTTATCGTAGTTATTGTACTTGTGGTAGTTACTGTAGTTATCGTAATTGTACTTGTCGTAGTTACTGTAGTTATCGTAGTTATTGTACTTGTCGTAGTTACTGTAGTTATCGTAGTTATTGTACTTGTAGTTACTGTAATCGTAGTTATTGTACTTGTCGTAGTTACTGTAGTTACCGTATTGTAATTGTGGTAGTTACTGTAGTTATCGTAGTTATTGTAATTGTGGTAGTTATTGTAATTGTGGTAGTTACTGTAGTTATCGTAGTTATTGTAATTGTGGTAGTTATTGTAATTGTGGTAGTTACTGTAGTTATCGTAGTTATTGTACTTGTCGTAGTTACTGTAGTTATCGTAGTTATTGTACTTGTAGTTAGTGTAATCGTAGTTATTGTACTTGTCGTAGTTACTGTAGTTACCGTAGTTATTGTAATTGTGGTAGTTACTGTAGTTATCGTAGTTATTGTAATTGTGGTAGTTATTGTAATTGTGGTAGTTACTGTAGTTATCGTAGTTATTGTACTTGTCGTAGTTACTGAAGTTATCGTAGTTATTGTACTTGTGGTAGTTATTGTACTTGTCGTAGTTACTGTAGTTATCGTAGTTATTGTACTTGTCGTAGTTACTGTAGTTATCGTAGTTATTGTACTTGTCGTAGTTACTGTAGTTATCGTAGTTATTGTACTTGTCGTAGTTACTGTAGTTATCGTAGTTATTGTACTTGTCGTAGTTACTGTAGTTATCGTAGTTATTGTACTTGTCGTAGTTACTGTAGTTATCGTAGTTATTGTACTTGTCGTAGTTACTGTAGTTACCGTAGTTATTGTACTTGTAGTTACTGTAGTTATCGTAGTTATTGTACTTGTGGTAGTTACTGTAGTTACCGTAGTTATTGTACTTGTGGTAGTTACTGTAGTTATCGTAGTTATTGTACTTGTCGTAGTTACTGTAGTTATCGTAGTTATTGTACTTGTGGTAGTTACTGTAGTTACCGTAGTTATTGTACATGTGGTAGTTACTGTAGTTACCGTAGTTATTGTACATGTGGTAGTTACTGTAGTTATCGTACTTGTCGTAGTTACTGTAGTTATCGTACTTGTCGTAGTTACTGTAGTTATCGTACTTGTGGTAGTTACTGTAGTTATCGTACTTGTCGTAGTTACTGTAGTTATCGTACTTGTGGTAGTTACTGTAGTTATCGTACTTGTCGTAGTTACTGTAGTTATCGTACTTGTGGTAGTTACTGTAGTTATCGTACTTGTCGTAGTTACTGTAGTTATCGTACTTGTGGTAGTTACTGTAGTTATCGTACTTGTCGTAGTTACTGTAGTTATCGTACTTGTCGTAGTTACTGTAGTTATCGTAGTTATTGTACTTGTGGTAGTTACAGTAGTTATCGTACTTGTCGTAGTTACTGTAGTTATCGTAGTTATTGTACTTGTCGTAGTTACTGTAGTTATCGTAGTTATTGTACTTGTCGTAGTTACTGTAGTTATCGTAGTTATTGTACTTGTGGTAGTTACTGTAGTTATCGTAGTTATTGTACTTGTGGTAGTTACTGTAGTTATCGTAGTTATTGTACTTGTGATAGTTACTGTAGTTATCGTAGTTATTGTACTTGTGGTAGTTACTGTAGTTATCGTAGTTATTGTACTTGTGGTAGTTACTGTAGTTATCGTACTTGTCGTAGTTACTGTAGTTATCGTAGTTATTGTACTTGTCGTAGTTACTGTAGTTATCGTAGTTATTGTACTTGTGGTAGTTACTGTAGTTATCGTAGTTATTGTACTTGTGGTAGTTACTGTAGTTATCGTACTTGTCGTAGTTACAGTAGTTATCGACACTCATCGTAGCTGTATAATTCTTAACGTGAGAGCAACACCTGACTGGGTTATCCTGAGTGGCTTATATCCAGTAGTTACTGTAACTTACTGGGTTATCCTGAGTGGCTTATATCCAGTAGTTACTGTAACTTACTGGGTTATCCTGAGTGACTTATATCCAGTAGTCACTGTAACTTACTGGGTTATCTTGAGTGACTTATATCCAGTAGTTACTGTAACTTACTGGGTTATCTTGAGTGACTTATATCCAGTAGTTACTGTAACTTACTGGGTTATCCTGAGTGACTTATATCCAGTAGTTACTGTAACTTACTGGGTTATCTTGAGTGACTTATATCCAGTAGTTACTGTAACTTACTGGGTTATCCTGAGTGGCTTATATCCAGTAGTCACTGTAACTTACTGGGTTATCCTGAGTGGCTTATATCCAGTAGTTACTGTAACTTACTGGGTTATCCTGAGTGGCTTATATCCAGTAGTTACTGTAACTTACTGGGTTATCCTGAGTGACTTATATCCAGTAGTCACTGTAACTTACTGGGTTATCTTGAGTGACTTATATCCAGTAGTTACTGTAACTTACTGGGTTATCCTGAGTGGCTTATATCCAGTAGTTACTGTAACTTACTGGGTTATCCTGAGTGACTTATATCCAGTAGTTACTGTAACTTACTGGGTTATCTTGAGTGGCTTATATCCAGTAGTTACTGTAACTTACTGGGTTATCCTGAGTGGCTTATATCCAGTAGTTACTGTAACTTACTGGGTTATCCTGAGTGACTTATATCCAGTAGTTACTGTAACTTACTGGGTTATCCTGAGTGACTTATATCCAGTAGTCACTGTAACTTACTGGGTTATCTTGAGTGACTTATATCCAGTAGTTACTGTAACTTACTGGGTTATCCTGAGTGGCTTATATCCAGTAGTTACTGTAACTTACTGGGTTATCCTGAGTGACTTATATCCAGTAGTTACTGTAACTTACTGGGTTATCCTGAGTGGCTTATATCCAGTAGTTACTGTAACTTACTGGGTTATCCTGAGTGGCTTATATCCAGTAGTTACTGTAACTTACTGGGTTATCCTGAGTGACTTATATCCAGTAGTCACTGTAACTTACTGGGTTATCTTGAGTGGCTTATATCCAGTAGTCACTGTAACTTACTGGGTTATCCTGAGTGGCTTATATCCAGTAGTTACTGTAACTTACTGGGTTATCCTGAGTGACTTATATCCAGTAGTCACTGTAACTTACTGGGTTATCTTGAGTGGCTTATATCCAGTAGTCACTGTAACTTACTGGGTTATCCTGAGTGACTTATATCCAGTAGTTACTGTAACTTACTGGGTTATCCTGAGTGACTTATATCCAGTAGTTACTGTAACTTACTGGGTTATCCTGAGTGACTTATATCCAGTAGTTACTGTAACTTACTGGGTTATCCTGAGTGGCTTATATCCAGTAGTTACTGTAACTTACTGGGTTATCCTGAGTGGCTTATATCCAGTAGTTACTGTAACTTACTGGGTTATCCTGAGTGGCTTATATCCAGTAGTTACTGTAACTTACTGGGTTATCCTGAGTGGCTTATATCCAGTAGTTACTGTAACTTACTGGGTTATCCTGAGTGGCTTATATCCAGTAGTTACTGTAACTTACTGGGTTATCCTGAGTGGCTTATATCCAGTAGTTACTGTAACTTACTGGGTTATCCTGAGTGACTTATATCCAGTAGTCACTAACTTACTGGGTTATCCTGAGTGACTTATATCCAGTAGTTACTGTAACTTACTGGGTTATCCTGAGTGACTTATATCCAGTAGTTACTGTAACTTACTGGGTTATCCTGAGTGACTTATATCCAGTAGTTACTGTAACTTACTGGGTTATCCTGAATGGCTTATATCCAGTAGTCACTGTAACTTACTGGGTTATCCTGAGTGGTTTATATCCAGTAGTCACTGTAACTTACTGGGTTATCCTGAGTGACTTATATCCAGTAGTTACTGTAACTTACTGGGTTATCCTGAGTGGCTTATATCCAGTAGTTACTGTAACTTACTGGGTTATCCTGAGTGGCTTATATCCAGTAGTTACTGTAACTTACTGGGTTATCCTGAGTGGCTTATATCCAGTAGTTACTGTAACTTACTGGGTTATCCTGAGTGACTTATATCCAGTAGTCACTAACTTACTGGATTATCCTGAGTGACTTATATCCAGTAGTTACTGTAACTTACTGGGTTATCCTGAGTGACTTATATCCAGTAGTTACTGTAACTTACTGGGTTATCCTGAGTGACTTATATCCAGTAGTTACTGTAACTTACTGGGTTATCCTGAGTGGCTTATATCCAGTAGTCACTGTAACTTACTGGGTTATCCTGAGTGGTTTATATCCAGTAGTCAGTGTAACTTACTGGGTTATCCTGAGTGACTTATATCCAGTAGTTACTGTAACTTACTGGGTTATCCTGAGTGGCTTATATCCAGTAGTTACTGTAACTTACTGGGTTATCCTGAGTGGCTTATATCCAGTAGTTACTGTAACTTACTGGGTTATCCTGAGTGGCTTATATCCAGTAGTTACTGTAACTTACTGGGTTATCCTGAGTGGCTTATATCCAGTAGTTACTGTAACTTACTGGGTTATCCTGAGTGGCTTATATCCAGTAGTTACTGTAACTTACTGGGTTATCCTGAGTGGCTTATATCCAGTAGTTACTGTAACTTACTGGGTTATCCTGAGTGGCTTATATCCAGTAGTTACTGTAACTTACTGGGTTATCCTGAGTGGCTTATATCCAGTAGTTACTGTAACTTACTGGGTTATCCTGAGTGGCTTATATCCAGTAGTTACTGTAACTTACTGGGTTATCCTGAGTGGCTTATATCCAGTAGTTACTGTAACTTACTGGGTTATCCTGAGTGGCTTATATCCAGTAGTTACTGTAACTTACTGGGTTATCCTGAGTGGCTTATATCCAGTAGTTACTGTAACTTACTGGGTTATCCTGAGTGGCTTATATCCAGTAGTTACTGTAACTTACTGGGTTATCCTGAGTGGCTTATATCCAGTAGTTACTGTAACTTACTGGGTTATCCTGAGTGGCTTATATCCAGTAGTTACTGTAACTTACTGGGTTATCCTGAGTGGTTTATATCCAGTAGTCACTGTAACTTACTGGGTTATCCTGAGTGGCTTATATCCAGTAGTTACCGTAACTTACTGGGTTATCCTGAGTGACTTATATCCAGTAGTTACTGTAACTTACTGGGTTATCCTGAGTGACTTATATCCAGTAGTTACTGTAACTTAATGGGTTATCCTGAGTGGCTTATATCCAGTAGTTACTGTAACTTACTGGGTTATCCTGAGTGACTTATATCCAGTAGCCACTAACTTTACTGGGATATTCCGAGTGGCTTATATCCAGTGGTCACTAACTTCACTGGGTTATCGTGAGTGGCTTATATCGAGTAGTTACTGTAACTTACTGGGTTATCCTGAGTGGTTTATATCCAGTAGTCACTGTAACTTACTGGCTTATCCTTAGTGACTTATATCCAATAGTTACTGTAACTTACTGGGTTATCCTGAGTGACTTATATCCAGTAGTTACTGTAACTTACTGGGTTATCCTGAGTGGCTTATATCCAGTAGTCACTGTAACTTACTGGGTTATCCTGAGTGGTTTATATCCAGTAGTCACTGTAACTTACTGGGTTATCCTTAGTGACTTATATCCAGTAGTTACTGTAACTTACTGGGTTATCCTGAGTGGTTTATATCCAGTAGTCACTGTAACTTACTGGGTTATCCTTAGGGACTTATATCCAGTAGTTACTGTAACTTACTGGGTTATCCTGAGTGGCTTATATCCAGTAGTCACTGTAACTTACTGGGTTATCCTTAGTGACTTATATCCAGTAGTTACTGTAACTTACTGGGTTATCCTGAGTGGCTTATATCCAGTAGTCACTGTAACTTACTGGGTTATCCTTAGTGACTTATATCCAGTAGTTACTGTAACTTACTGGGTTATCCTGAGTGGCTTATATCCAGTAGTCACTGTAACTTACTGGGTTATCCTTAGTGACTTATATCCAGTAGTTACTGTAACTTACTGGGTTATCCTGAGTGGCTTATATCCAGTAGTCACTAACTTACTGGGTTATCCTGAGTGGCTTATATCCAGTAGTTACTTTAACTTACTGGGTTATCCTGAGTGGCTTATATCCAGTAGTTACTGTAACTTACTGGGTTATCCTGAGTGGCTTATATCCAGTAGTTACTGTAACTTACTGGGTTATCCTGACTGGCTTATATCCAGTAGTCACTGTAACTTACTGGGTTATCCTGAGTGGCTTATATCCAGTAGTCACTAACTTACTGGGTTATCCTGAGTGGCTTATATCCAGTAGTTACTGTAACTTACTGGGTTATCCTGAGTGGCTTATATCCAGTAGTCACTGTAACTTACTGGGTTATCCTGAGTGGCTTATATCCAGTAGTCACTGTAACTTACTGGGTTATCCTGAGTGGCTTATATCCAGTAGTCACTGTAACTTACTGGGTTGTCCTGAGTGGCTTATATCCAGTAGTCACTGTAACTTACTGGGTTATCTTGAGTGGCTTATATCCAGTAGCCACTAACTTACTGGGTTATCCTGAGTGACTTATATCCAGTAGCCACTTAACTTACTGGGTTATCTTGAGTGGCTTATATCCAGTAGCCACTTAACTTACTGGGTTATCTTGAGTGGCTTATATCCAGTAGTCACTGTAACTTACTGGGTTATCTTGAGTGGCTTATATCCAGTAGTCACTTAACTTACTGGGTTATCTTGAGTGGCTTATATCCAGTAGCCACTGTAACTTACTGGGTTATCTTGAGTGGCTTATATCCAGTAGTTACTGTAACTTACTGGGTTATCTTGAGTGGCTTATATCCAGTAGTCACTGTAACTTACTGGGTTATCTTGAGTGGCTTATATCCAGTAGTCACTGTAACTTACTGGGTTATCTTGAGTGGCTTATATCCAGTAGTCACTGTAACTTACTGGGTTATCTTGAGTGGCTTATATCCAGTAGTCACTGTAACTTACTGGGTTATCTTGAGTGGCTTATCTCCAGTAGTCACTGTAACTTACTGGGTTATCTTGAGTGGTTTATCTCCAGTAGTCACTTAACTTACTGGGTTATCCTGAGTGGCTTATCTCCAGTAGTCACTTAACTTACTGGGTTATCCTGAGTGGCTTATATCCAGTAGTCACTGTAACTTACTGGGTTATCTTGAGTGGCTTACATCCAGTAGTTACTGTAACTTACTGGGTTATCCTGAGTGGCTTATATCCAGTAGTCACTGTAACTTACTGGGTTATCCTTAGTGACTTATATCCAGTAGTCACTTAACTTACTGGGTTATCTTGAGTGGCTTATCTCCAGTAGTCACTGTAACTTACTGGGTTATCTTGAGTGGCTTATATCCAGTAGTCACTGTAACTTACTGGGTTATCTTGAGTGGCTTATATCCAGTAGTCACTGTAACTTACTGGGTTATCTTGAGTGGCTTATATCCAGTAGTCACTGTAACTTACTGGGTTATCTTGAGTGGCTTATCTCCAGTAGTCACTGTAACTTACTGGGTTATCTTGAGTGGCTTATCTCCAGTAGTCACTTAACTTACTGGGTTATCTTGAGTGGCTTATATCCAGTAGCCACTTCAGTGGGTTATATTCTAATTATTAAAATCTAAACTGGTATAAGTACCGCAGGTTAACAGTGACTTACTAGCCGCACTGTTATGTTAAAAGTCTGGTGCTAGTTGGCAACTCACTTCCGGTGTTGTTATTTACATCAGTGTGTCTGTGTGATTGGTCAATCACACGCAACACGCTGCAACAACTTTCAACATGTTTGATACCAGTTTCTAGATTGTGAGAGGTAATGTATGATTACGTTAATCTATGTTAGGTTAGGTTAAGTTAGACACAGTTTAGTTAGGTTAGGTTAAGTTAGTTAGGAAACTGGACAAGTGTTTCGTGACGCTGATCTTAATGATGACCCACAGCTGGAGCTTTTGATCATCTGATCGAGATCTTCCACTGGCTTACCCCTCCACCACTATAAAAGTGATGTGTATGATTATAACCACTAAGACATGGCAGATGTAAGAGAGAGAGAGAGAGAGAGAGAGAGAACGAGAGGAAAGGGTTAGAATAACACACAGACACACATGTACAACACCTGTCTCCCTTTACTGATAAAGAAGACACGTGTGAAACATCTGGGTATCTTTACTGACGAATAAAACACACGTCACCTGAGTACTTTTATTGATAAGTTACACATGACTACCTTTACTCTGACGACGTCTCGACAACCAGTGACAAACTGTCGCCAGTCTCTACAACCAGTGACTAAAGCTGTCGTCAGTCTCGACAACCAGTGACTAAAACTGTCGCCAGTCTCGACAACCAGTGACAAACTGTCGCCAGTCTCGACAACCAGTGACAAACTGTCGCCAGTCTCGACAACCAGTGACAAACTGTCGCCAGTCTCGACAACCAGTGACAAACTGTCGCCAGTCTCGACAACCAGTGACAAACTGTCGCCAGTCTCGACAACCAGTGACAAACTGTCGCCAGACTCGACAACCAGTGACAAACTGTCGCCAGTCTCGACAACCAGTGGCTAAAACTGTCGCCAGTCTCGACAACCAGTGGCTAAAACTGTCGCCAGTCTCGACAACCAGTGACAAACTGTCGCCAGTCTCGACAACCAGTGACAAACTGTCGCCAGTCTCGACAACCAGTGACAAACTGTCGCCAGCCTCGACAACCAGTGACAAACTGTCGCCAGTCTCGACAACCAGTGGCTAAAACTGTCGCCAGTCTCGACAACCAGTGACAAACTGTCGCCAGTCTCGACAACCAGTGACAAACTGTCGCCAGTCTCGACAACCAGTGACAAACTGTCACCAGTCTCGACAACCAGTGGCTAAAACTGTCGCCAGTCTCGACAACCAGTGACAAACTGTCGCCAGTCTCGACAACCAGTGACAAACTGTCGCCAGTCTCGACAACCAGTGGCTAAAACTGTCGCCAGTCTCGACAACCAGTGACAAACTGTCGACAGTCTCGACAACCAGTGACAAACTGTCGCCAGTCTCGACAACCAGTGGCTAAAACTGTCGCCAGTCTCGACAACCAGTGACAAACTGTCGCCAGTCTCGACAACCAGTGGCTAAAACTGTCGCCAGTCTCGACAACCAGTGGCTAAAACTGTCGCCAGTCTCGACAACCAGTGACAAACTGTCGCCAGTCTCGACAACCAGTGGCTAAAACTGTCGCCAGTCTCGACAACCAGTGGCTAAAACTGTCGCCAGTCTCGACAACCAGTGGCTAAAACTGTCGCCAGTCTCGACAACCAGTGGCTAAAACTGTCGCCAGTCTCGACAACCAGTGACAAACTGTCGCCAGTATCGACTACCAGTGGCTTAAACTGTCGCCAGTCTCGACAACCAGTGGCTAAAACTGTCGCCAGTCTCGACAACCAGTGGCTAAAACTGTCGCCAGTCTCGACAACCAGTGGCTAAAACTGTCGCCAGTCTCGACAACCAGTGACAAACTGTCGCCAGTCTCGACAACCAGTGACAAACTGTCGCCAGTCTCGACAACCAGTGACAAACTGTCGCCAGTCTCGACAACCAGTGGCTAAAACTGTCGCCAGTCTCGACAACCAGTGGCTAAAACTGTCGCCAGTCTCGACAACCAGTGGCTAAAACTGTCGCCAGTCTCGACAACCAGTGACAAACTGTCGCCAGTCTCGACAACCAGTGGCTAAAACTGTCGCCAGTCTCGACAACCAGTGACAAACTGTCGCCAGTCTCGACAACCAGTGACAAACTGTCGCCAGTCTCGACAACCAGTGACTAAAACTGTCGCCAGTCTCGACAACCAGTGACAAACTGTCGCCAGTCTCGACAACCAGTGGCTAAAACTGTCGCCAGTCTCGACAACCAGTGACAAACTGTCGCCAGTCTCGACAACCAGTGACAAACTGTCGCCAGTCTCGACAACCAGTGGCTAAAACTGTCGCCAGTCTCGACAACCAGTGACTAAAACTGTCGCCAGTCTCGACAACCAGTGACAAACTGTCGCCAGTCTCGACAACCAGTGGCTAAAACTGTCGCCAGTCTCGACAACCAGTGACAAACTGTCGCCAGTCTCGACAACCAGTGGCTAAAACTGTCGCCAGTCTCGACAACCAGTGACAAACTGTCGCCAGTCTTGACAACCAGTGACTAAAGCTGTCGCCAGTCTTGACAACCAGTGACTAAAGCTGTCGCCAGTCTCGACAACCAGTGACAAACTGTCGCCAGTCTCTACAACCAGTGACTAAAGCTGTCGTCAGTCTTGACAACCAGTGACTAAAGCTGTCGCCAGTCTTGACAACCAGTGGCTAAAACTGTCGCCAGTCTCGACCTCTCTAGTTCACCAAAACGCTACGACATGATGCCCCTAGCTAGGACTTGCCTAGCATGGGCCATGCTGGGTCTGACTAGTACCCTCAGTAGTAGTACTGGTAGTATTGAAATATGATGAAGTCAGTCCCTCAGCCTGGAGAAGAGTTCAGCTCCATGGTCTGGAACAAGGTGGTCAGTCCCTCAGCCTGGAGAAGAGTTCAGCTCCATGGTCTGGAACAAGGTGGTCAGTCCCTCAGCCTGGAGAAGAGTTCAGCTCCATGGTCTGGAACAAGGTGACTCCCTCAGCCTGGAGAAGAGTTCAGCTCCATGATCTGGAACAAGGTGGTCAGTCCCTCAGCCTGGAGAAGAGTTCAGCTCCATGGTCTGGAACAAGGTGGTCAGTCCCTCAGCCTGGAGAAGAGTTCAGCTCCATGGTCTAGAACAAGGTGGTCAGTCCCTCAGCCTGGAGAAGAGTTCAGCTCCATGGTCTAGAACAAGGTGGTCAGTCCCTCAGCCTGGAGAAGAGTTCAGCTCCATGGTCTGGAATAAGGTGGTCAGTCCCTCAGCCTGGAGAAGAATTCAGCTCCATGGTCTGGAACAAGGTGGTCACTCCCTCAGCCTGGAGAAGAGTTCAGCTCCATGGTCTGGAACAAGGTGGTCAGTCCCTCAGCCTGGAGAAGAGTTCAGCTCCATGGTCTGGAACAAGGTGGTCAGTCCCTCAGCCTGGAGAAGAGTTCAGCTCCATGGTCTGGAACAAGGTGGTCACTCCCTCAGCCTGGAGAAGAGTTCAGCTCCATGGTCTGGAACAAGGTGGTCAGTCCCTCAGCCTGGAAAAAAGTTGACCTCCGTGGTGTGGAACACTGTTCCACCATCACCATAACTCTGCTGTTGTATCTACGAACCCTGAACCCTGAACTAAGAGCATGGCTCACCAAGGGCCCTGAGACAACAAACACTGGTATGGGTCACCAATAAGAGAAGAATTTTGGGGTCACCTTGACACTGTCAGACGCCCCTCTCACACACCTCTTCCCCAGCCCTGCCTGGTACTAGTGCCACCACCTGTGCGAGGGACTAGTGTCATTACCTGTGATGGGCACTAGTGCCTCCATCTGTGCTGGACACTAGTGCCACCACCTGTGCTGAGTACTAGTGCCACCACTTGTGATAGGCACTAGTGCCACCACCTATGCTGGGCACTAGTACCACCACCTGTGCTAGGCATTGATGCCACCACCTGTGCTGGGCACTAGTGCCACCATCTGTGCTGGGCACTAGTGCCACCAGCACCCAAGTATAAGACAGGTGTCTCCCTACCAAGGTTAAACCAAGACAGGTGTCTACCTACCAAGGTTAAACCAAGACAGGTGTCTCCCTACCAAGGTTAAACCAAGACAGGTGTCTCCCTACCAAGGTTAAACCAAGACAGGTGTCTACCTACCAAGGTTAAACCAAGACAGGTGTCTCCCTACCAAGGTTAAATCAAGACAGGTGTCTCCCAAGGTTAAACCAAGACAGGTGTCTACCTACCAAGGTTAAACCAAGACAGGTGTCTCCCTACCAAGGTTAAACCAAGACAGGTGTATACCAACCAAGGTTAAACCAAGACAGGTGTCTCCCAAGGTTAAACCAAGACAGGTGTCTCCCAAGGTTAAACCAAGACAGGTGTCTACCTACCAAGGTTAAACCAACACAGGTGTACATTAATAACAGTGGAGAAAGGGAACAGGTGTCAGTAACAGGTGTTAACTGATACCAAGGTAACAAATACGTAAGATTCTTGGCACGAAAGATTCTTGGTATGTAGGATTCTTGGGCACGTAAGATCCTTGGGCACGTAAGATCCTCGGGCACGTAAGATTATCTGGTAAGACGGTAACATTCCAAAACACTGTCATGCTATCGACTGCCACTTGGGGAGGGAGTAGTGGTGCCATCATGGCACTATCCCTCCCTCCCCCGTCCTGGTGCCATTAACCACCACCTCCTCCTCCTCTTCCCATCACCTCCTACCCCTCCCCTAGCACACCACCACTACCATCCCCGTAGCACTCCCCCACTACCACCCCCGAAGCATTCTCCTACTACCCCCCATGGCACTCCCCACTACAGCCACCGTGGCACTCCCTCACTACCACCCCCGTGGCACTCCCACTACCACCCCCGTGGCACTCCCATACCACCCCCGTGGCACTCCCCCAATACCACCATCGTGGCACTCCCCCACTACTACCCCCCGTGGCACTACCCCACTACCTCCCCCGTGGCACTTCCACTACCACCCCCGTGGCATTCCCCCACTACCACCACCGTAGCACTCCCCCAATACCACCATCGTGGCACTCCCCCACTACCACCACCGTGGCACTCCCCCAATACCACCACCGTGGCACTCCCCAATACCACCACCGTGGCACTCCCCCACTACCACCGTGGCACTCCCCCACTACCACCACCGTGGCACTCCCCCACTACCACCACCGTAGCACTCCCCCACTACCATAACCGTGGCACTCCCTCAACAACAGTGCCACAACCCGTCAATAATGCCAGGAATTTAAACACGGTGAAAAATATCCGCGAATATCTGAACACAAAATCAAAGGAGTGAATGATGAGTGGTTTAACGGCATAGTTAAACCAGCAAGCAAGCAGCGGTGTTAAACCATGTTAAGCTATCAGTCGCAATAAACCACCAGCTGGTTGTGTTAAACCAGTAGTAGTAATAGTAGTATCAGTAGTAGTAATAGTATCAGTAGTAGTAGTAATAGTATCAGTAGTAGTAGTAATAGTATCAGTAGTAGTAGTAATAGTATCAGTAGTAGTAATAGTATCAGTAGTAGTAGTAATAGTATCAGTAGTAGTAGTAATAGTATCAGTAGTAGTAGTAATAGTATCAGTAGTAGTAGTAATAGTATCAATAGTAGTAATAGTATCAGTAGTAGTAATAATAGTATTAGTAGTAGTAGTAATAGTATTAGTAGTAGTAATAGTATCCGCAGTAGTAATAGTAGTATCAGTAGTAGTAGTAATAGTATCAGTAGTAGTAATAGTATCAGTAGTAGTAATAGTATCAGTAGTAGTAGTAATAGTATCAGTAGAAGCAGTAATAGTAGTATCAGTAGTAGTAATAGTAGTATCAGTAGAAGTAATAGTAGTATCAGTAGTAGTAGTAATAGTAGTATCAGTAGTAGTAATAGTAGTATCAGTAGTAGTAATAGTAGTATCAGTAGTAGTAATAGTATCAGTAGTAGTAATAGTATCAGTAGTAGTAATAGTAGTATCAGTAGTAGTAATAGTATCAGTAGTAATAGTATCAGTAGTAGTAGTAATAGTAGTATCAGTAGTAGTAATAGTATCAGTAGTAGTAATAGTATCAGTAGTAGTAATAGTATCAGTAGTAGTAGTAATATCAGTAGTAGTAGCAATAGTAGTATCAGTAACAGTAGTAATAGTATCAGTAGTAGTAATAGCAGTATCAGTAGTAGTAATAGCAGTATCAGTAGTAGTAGTAATAGCAGTATCAGTAGTAGCAGTAATAGCAGTATCAGTAGTAGTAATAGTATCAGTAGTAGTAATAGCAGTATCAGTAGTAGTAATAGTATCAGTAGTAGTAATAGCAGTATCAGTAGTAATAGCAGTATCAGTAGTAGTAATAGTATCAGTAGTAGTAATAGCAGTATCAGTAGTAGTAATAGCAGTATCAGTAGTAGTAATAGTCAGTATCAGTAGTAGTAGTAATAGCAATATCAGTAGTAGTAATAGCAGTATCAGTAGTAGTAATAGTATCAGTAGTAGTAATAGCAGTATCAGTAGTAGTAACAGCAGTATCAGTAGTAGTAATAGTATCAGTAGTAGTAATAGTCAGTATCAGTAGTAGTAATAGTCAGTATCAGTAGTAGTAGTAATAGCAATATCAGTAGTAATAGCAGTATCAGTAGTAGTAGTAGTAATAGTAGTATCAGTAGTAGCAATAGCAGTATCAGTAGTAATAGCAGTATCAGTAGTAGTAATAGCAGTATCAGTAGTTCTACTGTCTTCAAGTTATGTCCTGGAATTTGTATTGATAAAGCCACTGGATGGCGAAACGTCTACAATAAAGATACCCAGATGTTGCACTTGTGTCTTAATCTCATCAGTAGCAGTAATAGCAGTATCAGTAGTAGCAGTAATAGCAGTATCAGTAGTAGTAGTAACAGCAGTATCAGTAGTAGTAGTAATAGTAATATCAGTAGTAGTAATAGTAATATCAGTAGTAGTAATAGTAGTGAGAGTAAGACACATGTGCAACATCTGGGTATCTTTATTGTAGACGTTTCGCCATCCAGTGGCTTTATCAATACAAATTCTAGGACATAACTTGAAGACAGTAGAACTATGTACAGAAGATGATGTAATCAGTCCCTCAACCTAGCAGTAGGTGCGAACAGCACCATAGTCGTGGAGATTCTCCACATGTGTCTTAATCTCATCTTGTCGGTATTATATACCATTCGTACACAGTAATAGTAGTATCCGTAGTAGTAATAGTATCAGTAGTAGTAGCAATAGTATCAGTAGTAGTAATAGTATCAGTAGTAATAGTAGTATCAGTAGTAGTAATAGTTGTATCAGTAGTAGTAGTAATAGTAGTATCAGTAGTAGTAATAGTATCAGTAGTAGTAGTAATAGTATCAGTAGTAGTAGTAATAGTAGTATCAGTAGTAGCAATAGTAGTATCAGTAGTAGTAGTAATAGTATCAGTAGTAGTAATAGCAGTATCAGTAGTAGTAGTAATAGTAGTATCAGTAGTAATAGCAGTATCAGTAGTAGCAGTAATAGTATCAGTAGTAGTAATAGTCAGTATCAGTAGTAGTAATAGCAATATCAGTAGTACTAATAGCAGTATCAGTAGTAGTAATAGTAGTATCAGCAGTAGTAATAGCAGTATCAGTAGTAATAGCAGTATCAGTAGTAATAGCAGTATCAGTAGTAGTAATAGTAGTATCAGTAGTAATAGCAGTATCAGTAGTAGTAATAGTATCAGTAGTAGTAATAGTCAGTATCAGTAGTAGTAATAGCAGTATCAGTAGTAATAGTATCAGTAGTAGTAATAGTATCAGTAGTAATAGCAGTATCAGTAGTAGTAATAGCAGTATCAGTAGTAGTAGTAATAGTATCAGTAGCAGTAATAGCAGTATCAGTAGTAGTAGTAATAGCAATATCAGTAGTAGTAATAGCAGTATCAGTAGTAGTAATAGTAGTATCAGTAGTAGTAATAGCAGTATCAGTAGTGGTAATAGGAGTATCAGTAGTAGCAGTATCAGTAGTAGTAATAGTATCAGTAGTAGCAGTAATAGCAGTATCAGTAGTAGTAATAGCAGTATCAGTAGTAGTAATAGCAGTATCAGTAGTAGTAATAGCAGTATCAGTAGCAGTAATAGCAGTATCAGTAGTAGTAATAGCAATATCAGTAGTAGTAATAGCAGTATCAGTAGTAGTAATAGTAGTATCAGTAGTAGTAATAGCAGTATCAGTAGTAGCAGTAATAGCAGTATCAGTAGTAGCAGTAATAGCAGTATCAGTAGTAGCAGTAATAGCAGTATCAGTAGTAGCAGTAATAGCAGTATCAGTAGTAGCAGTAATAGCAGTATCAGTAGTAGCAGTATCAGTAGTAGTAGTAATAGCAGTATCAGTAGTATAGCAGTATCAGTAGTAGTAATAGCAGTATCGGTAATAGTAATAGTATCAGTAGTAGTAGTAATAGCAGTATCAGCAGTAGTGATAGCAGTATCAGTAGTAGTAGTAATAGCAGTATCAGTAGTAGTAGTAATAGCAGTATCAGTAGTAGTAGTAATAGCAGTATCAGTAGTAGTAGTAATAGCAGTATCAGTAGTAGTAGTAACAGCAGTAGCAATAGTATTAGTGAGCCCTGGGTCACAGACAACACTAGCCACATCTCTCAGCTGACCACACACTAACACACTAGCCACATCTCTCAGCTGACCACACACTAACACACTAGCCACATCTCTCAGCTGACCACACACTAACACACTAGCCACATCTCTCAGCTGACCACACACTAACACACTAGCCACATATCTCAGCTGACCACACACTAACACACTAGCCACATCTCTCAGCTGACCACACACTAACACACTAGCCACATCTCTCAGCTGACCACACACTAACACACTAGCCACATCTCTCAGCTGACCACACACTAACACACTAGCCACATCTCTCAGCTGACCACACACTAACACACTAGCCACATCTCTCAGCTGACCACACACTAACACACTAGCCACATCTCTCAGCTGACCACACACTAACACACTAGCCACATCTCTCAGCTGACCACACACTAACACACTAGCCACATCTCTCAGCTGACCACACACTGACACACTAGCCACATCTCTCAGCTGACCACACACTAACACACTAGCCACATCTCTCAGCTGACCACACACTAACACACTAGCCACATCTCTCAGCTGACCACACACTAACACACTAGCCACATCTCTCAGCTGACCACACACTAACACACTAGCCACATCTCTCAGCTGACCACACACTAACACACTAGCCACATCTCTCAGCTGACCACACACTAACACACTAGCCACATCTCTCAGCTGACCACACACTAACACACTAGCCACATCTCTCAGCTGACCACACACTAACACACTAGCCACATCTCTCAGCTGACCACACACTAACACACTAGCCACATCTCTCAGCTGACCACACACTAACACACTAGCCACATCTCTCAGCTGACCACACACTAACACACTAGCCACATCTCTCAGCTGACCACACACTAACATAACATATCCACCAAAGGTGTCACAGGGAACCCACAACTTTACACCCAACGTGAACCCCGACGCAGTGCTCTTTCTTAAACCCACTTACCAACAGTCCAGCACAGCCCCAAACGTTGTTGAACGGTTCGTTACCAAACTGTGCGTTACTTGTGACTTAAGCATGTCTATACTACTCTGAAAACCTACCCAGAACCCACATTCTAGATTACCCTGCTAGGAAGGTTCCATAGGTGCCTGATCGGCCAGGTTATGGCACTGTAGGGCTATGGGCTGCTAGAAGCAAGAGGCTGGTTAACTAGGCTGTCAACAAGGGGAGTCCTAGATACAGGTCAGCCTGCTGGTGATAGCCTTACAGGTCAGAGGTATATACTGGATTTTCCTGCTGCTGCTGTTGCTGCTGCTACTGTTTTATCAACACTCTTACCTTCCTCTCGGCAACACAAGACGGAACTCAACATAGCAGACAGATCTTTGAGGAAGTATACCTGGGATCACTACCGTCCCAGAAGATCCCAGAAAGAACACTAGTGAGCAATAAAACACGAAATGCGTTCAAGAAAATGAAGATTTTGAATACGGAACGTACAAACCTTGTCCAGCCTCGTTCCCGGAGTCACATTATCTGAAAATTAATATATTCCTACTCTGCATATACATCTATATAAAGAAATCACACGCATACCATTCAGTTTTGAGTGTGACACCAGTGATGGCTTGAGGTGTGTGTGTGTGTGTGTGTGTGTGGGGTTAGGTGTGTGTGGGGGTGAGTGTGTGGATGGGTGTGTGTGATGGAGAGGTCTTGCAGTGCGTGGTACAAGTACCACTGAGATACCACCAGCTGTGTTCACATAGTTTAAATCATGTGAACCCAGGATGGTACTCGCGGTACCCGCCCGTCTTCAGTAGCGACAGTAACACGTGTCCCTTCCCTGGCTGTCAACCTCCTCCTCTTGGTCGTTTCTTGGCTGCTTCCTTGCCTCTGCTGGTCGCTTCCTAATTACCTCTACGAAAAACTCACTTCGTAAAACAATAACTACCTTCCCGTCAGGGAGTCGAAACTGCAATCCTCTACCGAGTATATTTACCATAAATAACCTCCGTTCTCTGAGCTACTAACGTACGAACGTTGCTCGAGTTCCTTACAACATTACTAACTTGAGATTACAGCTATCTCTGTAATCTTAAGGGCCTTTATATTAAGAAAATGATGTCATCTTCTATGATATCGTTATATCCATTGAATACTGATGGCTGCTATCTTGGATATCTGGGTCATATCTTGCAGGGCTGTAGCACTGAACATTGACAGGTGATGCAAGACAGCTACGCAACGACCTAGTATACAGGTCCTTGTGAGAAGATTTACAAGCAATAATCAGTGACCTGTCTAGAACAATGTCCATCAGGTTTATCATCATAACCTTATGGTAACCTGAGAATGATCATTACCGCTTACAGTACGTACATAATATCGAATAAGGAACGTGAAGATGTAACGATGTACACTGATACTTGTTACAGTTGTTCGTTACTTGGCGTTACGTAACTTACTAGTAACCTAAGCGAGTGTACAGCCTAGTGACCTCAATCTAGGAAGCAGCCTAGTATGTTAGAGGTTTTCTGTACGTAAGATGGCTTCTGTCTAGACGTGGTCAGAGAAGACTGCCTGAAGCCAGACTATGTTCACTCTGTGCCCCTCTCTCGACACCTGTACCTATCCTACACACCTGCATGTGGACCAGGTGTCCACACACACACCTCCTACACACCTGCATGTACACACACACCCAGCATATTAGTACAATACTGAACACTAAAAAACAATTGATATCTTGCACCTACCATTTTAAAAGGCCTTCAGCGTACTTACCATAAAAGGCCTTCATTGTACTTACCATAAAAGGCCTTCAGTGTACTTACCATAAAAGGCCTTCAGTGTACTTACCATAAAAGGCCTTCAGTGTACTTACCATAAAAGGCCTTCAGTGTACTTACCATAAAAGGCCTTCAGTGTACTTACCATAAAAGGCCTTCAGTGTACTTATCATAAAAGGCCTTCAGTATACTTACTATTACATATACACAAAATCACACTAAGTACTGTCTAAATAATTATTTACAAGAGTAATTCAGAAGGTAATCACAAAAAAGTAAGTAAACACGAGGCAGGTGTGAACTTGAGAGCCTATGGTACGGTTGTCGACACCTGTAACACACCTGCCACACATCTGTAACATAATTCAATGATGGGTCCTTTTGTAGGTTATTCAAGGTGCCGTCTCTCCTTGTGGTATCTCACTCTAACCTGCCTTCTTTCATTCCTGTTCCGTCCGTCTCTACCTGCTGCTCCCTCACCCTACACCACAGTCCTTCACTACACACCCTGGCTAACCTACTTCTACAGGTATTCACAGCCTGTTCCCTCACCCCACACTACGTTCCTTCACCCCACACCCTGGCTAACCTACTTCCACAGGTACTCACAGCCTGCTACCTCACTCTACACCACGGTCCTTCACCCCACACCCTGGCTAACCTACTTCCACAGGTACTCACAGCCTGCTCCCTCACCCTACATGACGTTCCTTCACTACACACCCTGGCTAACCTACTTCCACAGGTATTCACAGCCTGCTCCCTCACCCCACACTACGTTCCTTCACTCCACACCCTGGCTAACCTACTTCCACAGGTATTCACAGCCTGCTCCCTCACCCCACACTACGTTCCTTCACTCCACACCCTGGCTAACCTACTTCCACAGGTACTCACAGCCTGCTACCTCACTCTACACCACGGTCCTTCACCCCACACCCTGGCTAACCTACTTCCACAGGTACTCACAGCCTGCTCCCTCACTCTACACCACGGTCCTTCACCCCACACCCTGGCTAACCTACTTCCACAGGTACTCACAGCCTGCTACCTCACTCTACACCACGGTCCTTCACCCCACACCCTGGCTAACCTACTTCCACAGGTACTCACAGCCTGCTACCTCACTCTACACCACGGTCCTTCACCCCACACCCTGGCTAACCTACTTCCACAGGTACTCACAGCCTGCTACCTCACTCTACACCACGGTCCTTCACTCCACACCCTGGCTAACCTACTTCCACAGGTACTCACAGCCTGCTACCTCACTCTACACCACGGTCCTTCACCCCACACCCTGGCTAACCTACTTCCACAGGTACTCACAGCCTGCTACCTCACTCTACACCACGGTCCTTCACTCCACACCCTGGCTAACCTACTTCCACAGGTACTCACAGCCTGCTACCTCACTCTACACCACGGTCCTTCACCCCACACCCTGGCTAACCTACTTCCACAGGTACTCACAGCCTGCCTGACGTTTCCAGCAGTCCATCATCTCCCTCAATGCGGTAGATCTTGCCGTACATGACGTAGTCAAAGGGATCAGCTCTGCTGGGGCCAGTCTCAAGTGGATTGTACTCTGGCCCATCAGTTGGATAACCATCTTCCCGGAGTGTAGTTGCCAACACCAGCCGGAACTTGTCACCTGTACCGAGGCAGAAGGAAAAGAACACGTTGCTTTTATGTTTATATATTACTGGTTGTCTGTGTGTGTGGAACGTCACACACACACACACACACACACACACACACACACACACACACACACACACACACACACACACACACACACACACACACACACAGGTTTGCAACAAGGATAGTTCCAGAGCTACGGGGAATATCTTACGACGAAAGGTTAAGGGAAATCGGCCTGACGACACTGGAGGACAGGAGGGTCAGGGGAGACATGATAACGACATAAACTGCGAGAAATTGACAAGGTGGACAGAGACAGGATCTTCCAGAGAGGGGACACAGAAACAAGGGGTCACAGTTGGAAGCTGAAGACTCAGATGAGTCAAAAGGGATGTTAGGAAGTATTTCTTTAGTCACAGAGTAGTCAGGAAGTGGAATAGTCCGGCAAACGATGTAGTGGAAGCAGGAACCATACATAGCTTTAAGACGAGGTATGATAAAGCTCATGGAGCAGGGAGAGAGAGGACCTAGTAACGACCAGTGAAGAGGCGGAGCCAGGAACTATGTCTCGACCCCTGCAACCATATAGGCGAGTACCCACAATATATTTCAGCGGGCCTACCTTGCTGATATATATATATATATATATACATATATATATATATATATATATATATATATATATATATATATATATATATATATATATATATATATATATATATCAGGAGCCACTCTTTTGAACTTTCAGTATAGTAACACATATGAGAATGTACTGAACAGGTGATGAACGAGTGAACGTCTGGCGAACACGAGGGCGTAAATGTATCACAGAGGTGAACTTCTGAACGTGGCTGGTGTGTGTATGTGTGTGTGTGTGTGTGTGTGTGTGTGTGTGTGTGTGTGTGTGTGTGTGTGTGTGTGTGTGTGTGTGTGTGTGTGTGTGTGTGTGTGTGTTATATTCCAGCCAGACTTGACACAGCACTGCTGGCAAGTTTGTGAACAAACTGATGAACGAGAGGCAGTGTGAACCCCTGCAGCAGCAGCACCAACACCACCAGCAGCACCACCACCAGCAGTAGCAGCACCACCACCAGCATCACTAGCATCACTAGCAGCAGCACCACCACCACCAGTAGCAGCAGCATCACTAGCAGCACCACCACCACCAGTAGCAGCACCACCACCAGCATCACTAGCATCACTAGCAGCACCACCACAACCAGTAGCAGCACCACCAACAGCATCACTAGCATCACTAGCAGCACCACCACCACCAGTAGCAGCACCACCACCAGCATCACTAGCATCACTAGCAGCACCACCACCACCAGTAGCAGCAGCACCACCACCAGCAGCACCACCACCACCACCACCAGTAGCAGCAGCACCACCAGCAGCAGCACCACCACCACCAGCACCATCAGCAGCACCACCAGCAGCAACACCACCAGCAGCACCACCACCACCAGTAGCAGCAGCACCACCAGCAGCACCACCACCACCAACAGCACCACCAGCAGCACCACCACCACCAGTAGCAGTAGCACCACCAGCAGCACCAACACCACCAGCAGCACCACCACCACCAGCAGCACCACCACCAGTAGCAGCAGCACCACCAGCAGCACCAACACCACCAGTAGCAGCACCACCACCACCACCACCACCAGTACCAGCAGCACCACCACCACCAGTAGCAGCAGCACCACCAGCAGCACCACCACCAGCAGCACCACCACCAGCACCACCACCACCAGCAGTGATGTACAAAGCTTGTCTGAGAGAGTGGAACTGCTTGTAACATAGCGCTCCTGCGAGTTATATATCAGAGTTATCAGTAGAGGGCGTGGGTCCTTATCTGTTACAGGGGGGTCAGTCCCCGGGGACTGACTACCCATTATCCCTGCCCGGTAGGGTGGAAGGTGTACGCCCCGTCAACGCCCCCTTATACACAAAGGAATACCAAGCTTACCCAACCAAACACACACAGAGAGAAGCCAGGAGCTGTGAATCGACCCCTGCGTCCACAATTAGGTGAGTACACACATCTTAGACAGTCCTAATCCTATGTGTCTAAAATAATTACTGTATGTCTAATTATAATGTCAATCTAATGACTGTCTAAATCTAATTATTGTATGTCTAAATCTAATTACTGTCTAAATCTAATTATTGTATGTCTAAATCTAATTACTGTATGTCTAAATCTAATTGTCAAGACAAATGAGGATCCTTATAATGACGTAGTTGTCATACCAAGGTACGTGTCCGTGATCACGTCAAGTACAACCTCTGAAGGGCAAAACATCGTGTGTCCGTGATCACGTCAAGTACAACCTCTGAAGGGCAAAACATCGTGTGTCCGTGATCACGTCAAGTACAACCTCTGAAGGGCAAAACATCGTGTGTCCGTGATCACGTCAAGTACAACCTCTGAAGGACAAAACATCGTGTGTCCGTGATCAAGTTCCACATCCTGGATAAGAAAACAGTGAAAGAAGACACAGGAAAACAGTGAAAGAAGACACAGGAAAACAGTGAAAGACACAGGAAAACAGTGAAAGACACAGGGAAACAGTGAAAGACACAGGGAAACAGTGAAAGACACAGGAAAACAGTGAAAGAAGACACAGGGAAACAGTGAAAGACACAGGAAAACAGTGAAAGACACAGGGAAACAGTGAAAGACACAGGAAAACAGTGAAAGAAGACACAGGGAAACAGTGAAAGAAGACACAGGAAAACAGTGAAAGAAGATACAGGAAAACAGTGAAAGAAGACACAGGAAAACAGTGAAAGAAGACACAGGAAAACAGTGAAAGACACAGGAAAACAGTGAAAGAAGACACAGGAAAACAGTGAAAGAAGACACAGGGAAACAGTGAAAGAAGACACAGGGAAACAGTGAAAGACACAGGAAAACAGTGAAAGAAGACACAAGAAAACAGTGAAAGACACAGGAAAACAGTGAAAGACACAGGAAAACAGTGAAAGAAGACACAGGAAAACAGTGAAAGACACAGGAAAACAGTGAAAGAAGACACAGGAAAACAGTGAAAGACACAGGAAAACAGTGAAATAAGACACAATAAAACAGTGAAAGAAGACACAAGAAAACAGTGAAAGAAGACACAGGAAAACAGTGAAAGAAGACACAGGAAAACAGTGAAAGAACAGGAAAACAGTGAAAGAAGACACAGGAAAACAGTGAAAGAAGACACAGGGAAACAGTGAAAGAAGACACAGGGAAACAGTGAAAGACACAGGAAAACAGGGAAAACAGTGAAAGAAGACACAGGAAAACAGTGAAAGAAGACACAAGAAAACAGTGAAAGAAGACACAGGAAAACAGTGAAAGAAGACACAGGAAAACAGTGAAAGAAGACACAAGAAAACAGTGAAAGAAGACACAGGAAAACAGTGAAAGAAGACACAGGAAAACAGTGAAAGAAGACACAAGAAAACAGTGAAAGAAGACACAGGAAAACAGTGAAAGACACAGGAAAACAGTGAAAGAAGACACAGGAAAACAGTGAAAGACACAGGAAAACAGTGAAAGACACAGGGAAACAGTGAAAGAAGACACAGGAAAACAGTGAAAGAACAGGAAAACAGTGAAAGAAGACACAGGGAAACAGTGAAAGAACAGGACAGTGAAAGAAGACACAGGAAAACAGTGAAAGAAGACACAGGAAAACAGTGAAAGAAGACACAGGAAAACAGTGAAAGAAGACACAGGGAAACAGTGAAAGACACAGGAAAACAGTGAAAGAAGACACAGGGAAACAGTGAAAGAAGACGCAGGAAAACAGTGAAAGAAGACACAGGAAAACAGTGAAAGAAGACACAGGAAAACAGTGAAAGAAGACACAGGAAAACAGTGAAAGACACAGGGAAACAGTGAAAGACACAGGGAAACAGTGAAAGCCACAGGAAAACAGTGAAAGAAGACACAGGGAAACAGTGAAAGAAGACACAGGAAAACAGTGAAAGACACAGGAAAACAGTGAAAGAAGACACAGGAAAACAGTGAAAGAAGACACAGGGAAACAGTGAAAGAAGACACAGGGAAACAGTGAAAGACACAGGAAAACAGTGAAAGAAGACACAGGAAAACAGTGAAAGAAGACACAGGAAAACAGTGAAAGACACAGGAAAACAGTGAAAGAAGACACAGTGGAAGAAGACACAGGAAAACAGTGAAAGACACAGGAAAACAGTGAAAGACACAGGAAAACAGTGAAAGACACAGGAAAACAGTGAAAGACACAGGAAAACAGTGAAAGACACAGGAAAACAGTGAAAGACACAGGAAAACAGTGAAAGAAGACACAGGAAAACAGTGAAAGAAGACACAGGAAAACAGTGAAAGAAGACACAGGAAAACAGTGAAAGAAGACACAGGAAAACAGTGAAAGACACAGGAAAACAGTGAAAGACACAGGAAAACAGTGAAAGAAGACACAGGGAAACAGTGAAAGAAGACACAGGGAAACAGTGAAAGAAGACACAGGGAAACAGTGAAAGAAGACACAGGGAAACAGTGAAAGAAGACACAGGAAAACAGTGAAAGAAGACACAGGAAAACAGTGAAAGAAGACACAGGAAAACAGTGAAAGAAGACACAGGGAAACAGTGAAAGACACAGGAAAACAGTGAAAGAAGACACAGGAAAACAGTGAAAGAAGACACAGGAAAACAGTGAAAGAAGACACAGGAAAACAGTGAAAGAAGACACAGGGAAACAGTGAAAGACACAGGAAAACAGTGAAAGACACAGGGAAACAGTGAAAGAAGACGCAGGAAAACAGTGAAAGACGCAGGAAAACAGTGAAAGAAGACACAGGGAAACAGTGAAATAAGACACAGGGAAACAGTGAAAGAAGACACAGGGAAACAGTGAAAGACACAGGAAAACAGTGGAAGAAGACACAGGGAAACAGTGAAAGAAGACACAGGGAAACAGTGAAAGAAGACACAGGGAAACAGTGAAAGAAGACACAGGGAAACAGTGAAAGACACAGGAAAACAGTGAAAGAAGACACAGGGAAACAGTGAAAGAAGACACAGGGAAACAGTGAAAGAAGACACAGGAAAACAGTGAAAGACACAGGAAAACAGTGAAAGAAGACACAGGAAAACAGTGAAAGACACAGGAAAACAGTGAAAGAAGACACAGGAAAACAGTGAAAGACACAGGAAAACAGTGAAAGAAGACACAGGAAAACAGTGAAAGACACAGGAAAACAGTGAAAGAAGACACAGGGAAACAGTGAAAGACACAGGAAAACAGTGAAAGAAGACACAGGAAAACAGTGAAAGAAGACACAGGAAAACAGTGAAAGACACAGGAAAACAGTGAAAGAAGACACAGGGAAACAGTGAAAGAAGACACAGGGAAACAGTGAAAGAAGGCACAGGGAAACAGTGAAAGACACAAGAAAACAGTGAAAGACACAAGAAAACAGTGAAAGACACAGGAAAACAGTGAAAGACACAAGAAAACAGTGAAAGACACAAGAAAACAGTGAAAGACACAAGAAAACAGTGAAAGACACAAGAAAACAGTGAAAGACACAAGAAAACAGTGAAAGACACAGGAAAACAGTGAAAGACACAAGAAAACAGTGAAAGACACAAGAAAACAGTGAAAGA
Source organism: Cherax quadricarinatus (assembly GCF_038502225.1). NCBI lineage: Eukaryota > Metazoa > Arthropoda > Malacostraca > Decapoda > Parastacidae > Cherax > Cherax quadricarinatus. Next base: position 3,223,237 of record NC_091366.1, read on the forward strand.
CACAAGAAAACAGTGAAAGACACAGGAAAACAGTGAAAGACACAAGAAAACAGTGAAAGACACAAGAAAACAGTGAAAGACACTGGAAAACAGTGAAAGACACAAGAAAACAGTGAAAGACACAGGGAAACAGTGAAAGACACAAGAAAACAGTGAAAGACACTGGAAAACAGTGAAAGACACAAGAAAACAGTGAAAGACACAGGGAAACAGTGAAAGACACAAGAAAACAATGAAAGACACAAGAAAACAGTGAAAGACACAAGAAAACAATGAAAGACACAAGAAAACAGTGAAAGAAGAAGATTGTCGACCACAATAGGTGATAAAACATCCAGTCACTGATAAAACCTTATACAATAAGTTATTGTTTAGCCTTAAATAACAGCCAGGTGGCTGAGGAAGCCAGCCAGGTGGCTGAGGAAGCCAGCCAGGTGGCTGAGGAAGATAGCCAGGTGGCTGAGGAAGCCAGCCAGGTGATTGAGGAAGATAGCCAGGTGGCTGAGGAAGATAGCCAGGTGATTGAGGAAGCCAGCCAGGTGATTGAGGAAGCCAGCCAGGTGATTGAGGAAGCCAGCCAGGTGGTTGAGGAAGCCAGCCAGGTGATTGAGGAAGCCAGCCAGACGGTTGAGGAAGCCAGCCAGGTGATTGAGGAAGCCAGCCAGGTGATTGAGGAAGCCAGCCAGGTGGTTGAGGAAGCCAGCCAGGTGGTTGAGGAAGCCAGCCAGGTGATTGAGGAAGCCAGCCAGGTGATTGAGGAAGCCAGCCAGGTGATTGAGGAAGCCAGCCAGGTGATTGAGGAAGCCAGCCAGGTGATTGAGGAAGCCAGCCAGGTGATTGAGGAAGCCAGCCAGGTGATTGAGGAAGCCAGCCAGGTGATTGAGGAAGCCAGCCAGGTGGTTGAGGAAGCCAGCCAGGTGATTGAGGAAGCCAGCCAGGTGATTGAGGAAGCCAGCCAGGTGATTGAGGAAGCCAGCCAGGTGATTGAGGAAGCCAGCCAGGTGGTTGAGGAAGCCAGCCAGGTGATTGAGGAAGCCAGCCAGGTGATTGAGGAAGCCAGCCAGGTGATTGAGGAAGCCAGCCAGGTGGTTGAGGAAGCCAGCCAGGTGATTGAGGAAGCCAGCCAGGTGATTGAGGAAGCCAGCCAGGTGGTTGAGGAAGCCAGCCAGGTGATTGAGGAAGCCAGCCAGGTGGTTGAGGAAGCCAGCCAGGTGATTGAGGAAGCCAGCCAGGTGATTGAGGAAGCCAGCCAGGTGATTGAGGAAGCCAGCCAGGTGATTGAGGAAGCCAGCCAGGTGGTTGAGGAAGCCAGCCAGGTGATTGAGGAAGATAGCCAGGTGATTGAGGAAGATAGCCAGGTGATTGAGGAAGCCAGTCAGGTGATTGAGGAAGCCAGCCAGGTGGTTGAGGAAGCCAGCCAGGTGGTTGAGGAAGCCAGCCAGGTGATTGAGGAAGATAGCCAGGTGATTGAGGAAGATAGCCAGGTGATTGAGGAAGATAGCCAGGTGATTGAGGAAGATAGCCAGGTGATTGAGGAAGATAGCCAGGTGATTGAGGAAGATAGCCAGGTAATTGAGGAAGATAGCCAGGTGATTGAGGAAGATAGCCAGGTGATTGAGGAAGATAGCCAGGTGATTGAGGAAGATAGCCAGGTGATTGAGGAAGATAGCCAGGTGATTGAGGAAGATAGCCAGGTGATTGAGGAAGATAGCCAGGTGATTGAGGAAGATAGCCAGGTGATTGAGGAAGATAGCCAGGTGATTGAGGAAGATAGCCAGGTGATTGAGGAAGATAGCCAGGTAATTGAGGAAGATAGCCAGGTTTGAGGAAGATAGCCAGGTGATTGAGGAAGATAGCCAGGTGATTGAGGAAGATAGCCAGGTGATTGAGGAAGATAGCCAGGTGATTGAGGAAGATAGCCAGGTGATTGAGGAAGATAGCCAGGTGATTGAGGAAGATAGCCAGGTGATTGAGGAAGATAGCCAGGTAATTGAGGAAGATAGCCAGGTGATTGAGGAAGATAGCCAGGTGATTGAGGAAGATAGCCAGGTAATTGAGGAAGATAGCCAGGTGATTGAGGAAGATAGCCAGGTGGCTGAGGAAGCCAGCCAGGTGATTGAGGAAGATAGCCAGGTGATTGAGGAAGACAGCCAGGTGGCTGAGGAAGCCAGCCAGGTGATTGAGGAAGATAGCCAGGTGATTGAGGAAGATAGCCAGGTGATTGAGGAAGATTGCCAGGTGGCTGAGGAAGCCAGCCAGGTGATTGAGGAAGATAGCCAGGTAATTGACGAAGATAGCCAGGTGGCTGAGGAAGCCAGCCAGGTGGCTGAGGAAGCCAGCCAGGTGGCTGAGGAAGCCAGCCAGGTGGCTGAGGAAGCCAGCCACGTGATTGAGGAAGCCAGCCAGGTGATTGAGGAAGCCAGCCAGGTGATTGAGGAAGCCAGCCAGATGATTGAGGAAGCCAGCCAGGTGATTGAGGAAGATAGCCAGGTGATTGAGGAAGATAGCCAGGTGATTGAGGAAGATAGCCAGGTGATTGAGGAAGATAGCCAGGTGATTGAGGAAGATAGCCAGGTGATTGAGGAAGATAGCCAGGTGATTGAGGAAGATAGCCAGGTGATTGAGGAAGATAGCCAGGTGATTGAGGAAGATAGCCAGGTGATTGAGGAAGATAGCCAGGTAATTGAGGAAGATAGCCAGGTAATTGAGGAAGATAGCCAGGTAATTGAGGAAGACAGCCAGGTAATTGAGGAAGATAGCCAGGTAATTGAGGAAGATAGCCAGGTAATTGAGGAAGATAGCCAGGTGATTGAGGAAGATAGCCAGGTGATTGAGGAAGATAGCCAGGTAATTGAGGAAGATAGCCAGGTAATTGAGGAAGATAGCCAGGTAATTGAGGAAGATAGCCAGGTAATTGAGGAAGATAGCCAGGTAATTGAGGAATATAGCCAGGTGATTGAGGAAGATAGCCAGGTGATTGAGGAAGATAGCCAGGTGATTGAGTAAGATAGTCAGGTGATTGAATAAGATAGCCAGGTAATTGAGGAAGATAGCCAGGTGATTGAGGAAGATAGCCAGGTAATTGAGGAAGATAGCCACGTAATTGAGGAAGATAGCCAGGTAATTGAGGAAGATAGCCAGGTGATTGAGGAAGATAGCCAGGTAATTGAGGAAGATAGCCAGGTAATTGAGGAAGATAGCCAGGTGATTGAGGAAGATAGCCAGGTGGCTGAGGAAGCCAGCCAGGTGATTGAGGAAGATAGCCAGGTGATTGAGGAAGATAGCCAGGTGGCTGAGGAAGCCAGCCAGGTGATTGAGGAAGATAGCCAGGTGATTGAGGAAGATAGCCAGGTGATTGAGGAAGATTGCCAGGTGGCTGAGGAAGCCAGACAGGTAATTGAGGAAGATAGCCAGGTAATTGACGAAGATAGCCAGGTGGCTGAGGAAGCCAGCCACGTGATTGAGGAAGCCAGCCAGGTGATTGAGGAAGCCAGCCAGGTGATTGAGGAAGCCAGCCAGGTGATTGAGGAAGCCAGCCAGGTGATTGAGGAAGATAGCCAGGTGATTGAGGAAGATAGCCAGGTGATTGAGGAAGATAGCCAGGTGATTGAGGAAGATAGCCAGGTGATTGAGGAAGATAGCCCGGTGATTGAGGAAGATAGCCAGGTGATTGAGGAAGATAGCCAGGTGATTGAGGAAGATAGCCAGGTGATTGAGGAAGATAGCCAGGTAATTGAGGAAGATAGCCAGGTAATTGAGGAAGATAGCCAGGTAATTGAGGAAGATAGCCAGGTAATTGAGGAAGATAGCCAGGTAATTGAGGAAGACAGCCAGGTGATTGAGGAAGATAGCCAGGTGATTGAGGAAGATAGCCAGGTAATTGAGGAAGATAGCCAGGTAATTGAAGAAGATAGCCAGGTAATTGAGGAAGATAGCCAGGTAATTGAGGAAGATAGCCAGGTGATTGAGGAAGATAGCCAGGTGATTGAGGAAGATAGCCAGGTGATTGAGTAAGATAGCCAGGTGATTGAGTAAGATAGCCAGGTAATTGAGGAAGATAGCCAGGTGATTGAGGAAGATAGCCAGGTAATTGAGGAAGATAGCCACGTAATTGAGGAAGATAGCCAGGTAATTGAGGAAGATAGCCAGGTGATTGAGGAAGATAGCCAGGTAATTGAGGAAGATAGCCAGGTAATTGAGGAAGATAGCCAGGTAATTGAGGAAGATAGCCAGGTGATTGAGGAAGATAGCCAGGTGGCTGAGGAAGCCAGCCAGGTGATTGAGGAAGATAGCCAGGTGATTGAGGAAGATAGCCAGGTGGCTGAGGAAGCCAGCCAGGTGATTGAGGAAGATAGCCAGGTGATTGAGGAAGATAGCCAGGTGATTGAGGAAGATTGCCAGGTGGCTGAGGAAGCCAGCCAGGTGATTGAGGAAGATAGCCAGGTAATTGACGAAGATAGCCAGGTGGCTGAGGAAGCCAGCCACGTGATTGAGGAAGCCAGCCAGGTGATTGAGGAAGCCAGCCAGGTGATTGAGGAAGATAGCCAGGTGGCTGAGGAAGCCAGCCATGTGATTGAGGAAGAAAGCCAGGTGATTGAGGAAGATAGCCAGGCTGTTGAGGAAGCCAGCCACGTGATTGAGGAAGCCAGCCAGGTGATTGAGGAAGATAGCCAGGTGGCTGACGAAGATAGCCAGGTGATTGAGGAAGCCAGCCAGGTAATTGAGGAAGCCAGCCAGGCGGTTGAGGAAGCCAGCCAGGCGATTGAGGAAGCCAGCCAGGTGGTTGAGGAAGCCAGCCAGGTGATTGAGGAAGATAGCCAGGTGGTTGAGGAAGCCAGCCAGGTGGCTGAGGAAGCCAGCCAGGTGATTGAGGAAGATAGCCAGGTGATTGAAGAAGATAGCCAGGTGATTGAGGAAGATAGCCAGGTAATTGAGGAAGATAGCCAGGTAATTGAGGAAGATAGCCAGGTAATTGAGGAAGATAGCCAGGTGACCGAGGAAGATAGCCAGGTAATTGAGGAAGATAGCCAGGTGATTGAGGAAGATAGCCAGGTGATTGAGGAAGATAGCCAGGTGATTGAGGAAGATAGCCAGGTGGCTGAGGACGCCAGCCAGGTGATTGAGGAAGATAGCCAGGTGATTGAGGAAGATAGCCAGGTGATTGAGGAAGATAGCCAGGTGATTGAGGAAGATAGCCAGGTGATTGAGGAAGATAGCCAGGTAATTGAGGAAGATAGCCAGGTAATTGAGGAAGATAGCCAGGTAATTGAGGAAGATAGCCAGGTAATTGAGGAAGATAGCCAGGTAATTGAGGAAGATAGCCAGGTGATTGAGGAAGATAGCCAGGTGATTGAGGAAGATAGCCAGGTGATTGAGGAAGATAGCCAGGTAATTGAGGAAGATAGCCAGGTAATTGAGGAAGATAGCCAGGTAATTGAGGAAGATAGCCAGGTAATTGAGGAAGATAGCCAGGTGATTGAGGAAGATAGCCAGGTGATTGAGGAAGATAGCCAGGTGATTGAGGAAGATAGCCAGGTGATTGAGGAAGATAGCCAGGTGATTGAGTAAGATAGCCAGGTAATTGAGGAAGATAGCCAGGTGATTGAGGAAGATAGCCAGGTAATTGAGAAAGATAGCCACGTAATTGAGGAAGATAGCCAGGTGATTGAGGAAGATAGCCAGGTAATTGAGGAAGATAGCCAGGTAATTGAGGAAGATAGCCACGTAATTGAGGAAGATAGCCAGGTGGCTGAGGAAGCCAGCCAGGTGGCTGAGGAAGCCAGCCAGGTGGCTGAGGAAGATAGCCAGGTGGCTGAGGAAGATAGCCAGGTGGCTGAGGAAGCCAGCCAGGTGATTGATGAAGATAGCCAGGTGATTGAGGAAGATAGCCAGGTGATTGAGGAAGATTGCCAGGTGGCTGAGGAAGCCAGCCAGGTGATTGAGGAAGATAGCCAGGTAATTGACGAAGATAGCCAGGTGGCTGAGGAAGGCAGCCAGGTGGCTGAGGAAGCCAGCCAGGTGGCTGAGGAAGCCAGCCAGGTGGCTGAGGAAGCCAGCCACGTGATTGAGGAAGCCAGCCAGGTGATTGAGGAAGCCAGCCAGATGATTGAGGAAGCCAGCCAGGTGATTGAGGAAGATAGCCATGTGATTGAGGAAGATAGCCAGGTGATTGAGGAAGATAGCCAGGTGATTGAGGAAGATAGCCAGGTGATTGAGGAAGATAGCCAGGTGATTGAGGAAGATAGCCAGGTGATTGAGGAAGATAGCCCGGTGATTGAGAAAGATAGCCAGGTGATTGAGGAAGATAGCCAGGTGATTGAGGAAGATAGCCAGGTGATTGAGGAAGATAGCCAGGTAATTGAGGAAGATAGCCAGGTAATTGAGGAAGATAGCCAGGTAATTGAGGAAGATAGCCAGGTAATTGAGGAAGATAGCCAGGTAATTGAGGAAGATAGCCAGGTAATTGAGGAAGATAGCCAGGTGATTGAGGAAGATAGCCAGGTGATTGAGGAAGATAGCCAGGTGATTGAGGAAGATAGCCAGGTAATTGAGGAAGATAGCCAGGTAATTGAGGAAGATAGCCAGGTAATTGAGGAAGATAGCCAGGTAATTGAGGAAGATAGCCAGGTGATTGAGGAAGATAGCCAGGTGATTGAGGAAGATAGCCAGGTGATTGAGGAAGATAGCCAGGTAATTGAGGAAGATAGCCAGGTGATTGAGGAAGATAGCCAGGTAATTGAGGAAGATAGCCACGTAATTGAGGAAGATAGCCAGGTAATTGAGGAAGATAGCCAGGTGATTGAGGAAGATAGCCAGGTAATTGAGGAAGATAGCCAGGTAATTGAGGAAGATAGCCAGGTGATTGAGGAAGATAGCCAGGTGGCTGAGGAAGCCAGCCAGGTGATTGAGGAAGATAGCCAGGTGATTGAGGAAGATAGCCAGGTGGCTGAGGAAGCCAGCCAGGTGATTGAGGAAGATAGCCAGGTGATTGAGGAAGATAGCCAGGTGATTGAGGAAGATTGCCAGGTGGCTGAGGAAGCCAGCCACGTGATTGAGGAAGATAGCCAGGTAATTGACGAAGATAGCCAGGTGGCTGAGGAAGCCAGCCACGTGATTGAGGAAGCCAGCCAGGTGATTGAGGAAGCCAGCCAGGTGATTGAGGAAGCCAGCCAGGTGATTGAGGAAGCCAGCAGGTGATTGAGGAAGATAGCCATGTGATTGAGGAAGATAGCAAGGTGATTGAGGAAGATAGCCAGGTGATTGAGGAAGATAACCAGGTGATTGAGGAAGATAGCCAGGTGATTGAGGAAGATAGCCAGGTGATTGAGGAAGATAGCCCGGTGATTGAGGAAGATTGCCAGGTGATTGAGGAAGATAGCCAGGTGATTGAGGAAGATAGCCAGGTAATTGAGGAAGATAGCCAGGTAATTGAGGAAGATAGCCAGGTAATTGAGGAAGATAGCCAGGTAATTGAGGAAGATAGCCAGGTAATTGAGGAAGATAGCCAGGTGATTGAGGAAGATAGCCAGGTGATTGAGGAAGATAGCCAGGTAATTGAGGAAGATAGCCAGGTAATTGAGGAAGATAGCCAGGTAATTGAGGAAGATAGCCAGGTAATTGAGGAAGATAGCCAGGTAATTGAGGAAGATAGCCAGGTGATTGAGGAAGATAGCCAGGTGATTGAGGAAGATAGCCAGGTGATTGAGTAAGATAGCCAGGTGATTGAGTAAGATAGCCAGGTAATTGAGGAAGATAGCCAGGTGATTGAGGAAGATAGCCAGGTAATTGAGGAAGATAGCCACGTAATTGAGGAAGATAGCCAGGTAATTGAGGAAGATACCCAGGTGATTGAGGAAGATAGCCAGGTAATTGAGGAAGATAGCCAGGTAATTGAGGAAGATAGTCAGGTGATTGAGGAAGATAGCCAGGTGGCTGAGGAAGCCAGCCAGGTGATTGAGGAAGATAGCCAGGTGATTGAGGAAGATACCCAGGTGATTGAGGAAGCCAGCCAGGTGATTGAGGAAGATAGCCAGGTGATTGAGGAAGATAGTCAGGTGATTGAGGAAGATTGCCAGGTGGCTGAGGAAGCCAGCCAGGTGATTGAGGAAGATAGCCAGGTAAGTGACGAAGATCGCCAGGTGGGTGAGGAAGCCAGCCACGTGATTGAGGAAGCCAGCCAGGTGATTGAGGAAGCCAGCCAGGTGATTGAGGAAGAAAGCCAGGTGGTTGAGGAAGCCAGCCAGGTGATTGAGGAAGAAAGCCAGGTGATTGAGGAAGATAGCCAGGCTGTTGAGGAAGCCAGCCACGTGATTGAGGAAGCCAGCCAGGTGATTGAGGAAGATAGCCAGGTGGCTGACGAAGATAGCCAGGTGATTGAGGAAGCCAGCCAGGTAATTGAGGAAGCCAGCCAGGCGGTTGAGGAAGCCAGCCAGGCGATTGAGGAAGCCAGCCAGGTGGTTGAGGAAGCCAGCCAGGTGATTGAGGAAGATTGCCAGGTGGTTGAGGAAGCCAGCCAGGTGGCTGAGGAAGCCAGCCAGGTGATTGAGGAAGATAGCCAGGTGATTGAAGAAGATAGCCAGGTGATTGAGGAAGATAGCCAGGTAATTGAGGAAGATAGCCAGGTAATTGAGGAAGATAGCCAGGTAATTGAGGAAGATAGCCAGGTGATCGAGGAAGATAGCCAGGTAATTGAGGAAGATAGCCAGGTGATTGAGGAAGATAGCCAGGTGATTGAGGAAGATAGCCAGGTGATTGAGGAAGATAGCCAGGTGGTTGAGGAAGCCAGCCAGGTGATTGAGGAAGATAGCCAGGTGATTGAGGAAGATAGCCAGGTGATTGAGGAAGATAGCCAGGTGATTGAGGAAGATAGCCAGTTGATTGAGGAAGATAGCCAGGTAATTGAGGAAGATAGCCAGGTAATTGAGGAAGATAGCCAGGTAATTGAGGAAGATAGCCAGGTAATTGAGGAAGATAGCCAGGTGATTGAGGAAGATAGCCAGGTGATTGAGGAAGATAGCCAGGTAATTGAGGAAGATAGCCAGGTAATTGAGGAAGATAGCCAGGTAATTGAGGAAGATAGCCAGGTGATTGAGGAAGATAGCCAGGTGATTGAGGAAGATAGCCAGGTGATTGAGGAAGATAGCCAGGTGATTGAGGAAGATAGCCAGGTGATTGAGTAAGATAGCCAGGTAATAGAGGAAGATAGCCAGGTGATTGAGGAAGATAGCCAGGTAATTGAGGAAGATAGCCACGTAATTGAGGAAGACAGCCAGGTAATTGAGGAAGATAGCCAGGTGATTGAGGAAGATAGCCAGGTAATTGAGGAAGATAGCCAGGTAATTGAGGAAGATAGCCAGGTGATTGAGGAAGATAGCCAGGTGGCTGAGGAAGCCAGCCAGGTGATTGAGGAAGATAGGCAGGTGATTGAGGAAGATAGCCAGGTGGCTGAGGAAGCCAGCCAGGTGATTGAGGAAGATAGCCAGGTGATTGAGGAAGATAGCCAGGTGATTGAGGAAGATAGCCAGGTGGCTGAGGAAGCCAGCCAGGTGATTGAGAAAGATAGCCAGGTAATTGACGAAGATAGCCAGGTGGCTGAGGAAGCCAGCCACGTGATTGAGGAAGCCAGCCAGGTGATTGAGGAAGCCAGCCAGGTGATTGAGGAAGATAGCCAGGTGGCTGAGGAAGCCAGCCATGTGATTGAGGAAGCCAGCGAGGTGATTGAGGAATATAGCCAGGCGGTTGAGGAAGCCAGCCACGTGATTGAGGAAGCCAGCCAGGTGATTGAGGAAGATAGCCAGGTGGCTGACGAAGATAGCCAGGTGATTGAGGAAGCCAGCCAGGTAATTGAGGAAGCCAGCCAGGCGGTTGAGGAAGCCAGCCAGGTGGTTGAGGAAGCCAGCCA
>NC_091366.1:3238137-3340637 GCF_038502225.1 Cherax quadricarinatus
CAAGTTTCTCCTGTCACCGATGGCTCCCGTGTTTATTCGATTTAATACTCCTATTGTCTTCTGATTCTTTGGTGACAAACAGGACAAAGGAGGTGCCTTGATAACACTATCAATGCTCTGTTCTGTTAGAGATTACAGGCATACTATTAACTGGTCCTCTGTTAAAACTATCTGTTATTCTGTTACTCTGTTAAAACTAGCCTTCACAGACGCCGTCTTGTTGAATCGACGCTTGATGTACAATTCCTAACTTTTAGTTTTGTGTGTGTGTAGGTATCTGCGTCACTCAGTACACTGCTAAATGTTACGATCATCGGTACACCAGTAGAGTGATCTTATTTTGGCCTTCTAGCCTTTTGCTTTGAGCTGTCTTCTGTATTTCCTTCCACTTTAGTGGGTGTGGGGGATAAGGTGGATGAGTGTGGATAAGGAAGATGCCCAGAAGGAAGCGGACTGACACTAGAGGATGTGGAAGTAGCCTGAGCAGGCGCCCACACTGTGCCCTGAATATATCTGAGAAATGTGTAGTATGCACACCTCCTGCTGTGTGTGTGTGTGTTCACCTAATTGTGGTTTCAGGGGTCGATTCACAGCTTCTGGCCCCGCCTCTTCGCTGGTCGCTACGAGGTCCACTCCCTGCTCCATGAGCTTTATCATACCTCTTCTTAAAGCTATGGGTGGATCTTGCCTTCCACTTCCTGACAACTCTGTGGCTAAAGAGATACTTCCTAACATCCCTGTGACTCGTGTGAGTGTGTGTTACCTGCCTGCTGCAACACACACGACCTGTTCACCTACACTCAACACGCCCTCTTATCCTGCCTGCACGCCCCATTACCCTACCAACCCTCCCTCCCTACTGACAACAACCACCCCCCACAACAACAATCCAACACTCACCAAAATCCATGGGGTAGATCATAGAGTTGATATCAAGTATCAGGTCCATCTTGAACGACTCGCTCTCACAGTGAAGCCGAGATACTGAAAAATACACAGTACCATTACATCACTATCTTGGGTTATCATACATATGTCGTGTCGAATAGGTAAAACTGGTCAATTATCAAGAACTCATTTAAAATTAACTCCTTTCTAAAATTTTCTCTTATACATTTAGATATAATTTTTTTTAATTTACAATATAAAAACAAATAATTTTGTACCAAAAGAACCTTAGAAAACTTACCTGACCTTATTATAACAAGCGCAGTTTAATTTAGCCTAATCCATCTAAATATATTTTAGATAAGTTTACAATAATTTAATAATAAATACAATGAAATATATTTTTTTCTTAGGTTCAAAATGATTTTTTTTTTGCGAAATTATTGCACACACAAATTTTAGCTTGCCTTATTCGGCAAGAAGAGCGCTGCTATTTAAGCCAAAATAGCAAGTTTTACCTATTCGGTACGATACATACACACACACACACACACACACACACACACACACACACACACACACACACACCACAAATAGGTGAGTACACACACACACATATGATAAAGCTCATGGGGCAGGAAGAGAGACACACCTAGAAGCAATCAGTGAAGAGGCACACACACACACACACACACACACACACCACAAATAGGTGAGTACACACACACACACCACAAATAGGTGAGTACTATAGGTGAGTCGACACCACACACAACACACAAATAGGTGAGTACACACACACACACACACCCCACAAATAGGTGAGTACACACACACACACACACCCCACAAATAGGTGAGTACACACACACACACACACACACACACACACACACACACACACACACACACACACACCACAAATAGGTGAGTACACACACACACACACCCCACAAATAGGTGAGTACACACACACACACACACACACACACACACACAAAATATTAATTTTAAAGCTATACTTTTTTGTTATAATGTACATTAATGTTACATATATGAACTACGTATTGAAACTACAACATCCTTCCACTCCATTAATGTTAGTCAGTCAGTGACCCTGGGTTGTCCTGGTCAACTATGTGTTAAGTGTTTCGTACATCACAAGGATCCCAGTGGAAATAAGTCACTCTGACCTGTCTTGGAGGAATTATCCTAGGTTTCTACATATATACTGCTATATATGATATTCTATATGTCTGTGTATACCTGAATAAACTAACTTACTTATACACTTGCATAAGAGAGGACACTCGCACTCTGAAGTAGTTTCCCCCCCACACAACGTAAAAGAAAACGATCCACCTCCGTATTTCAGAGAAAACTGAAGCTTTACATGGCTAACTAAAACAACTCTGCCGTTTCTCCTTCGTAGTCGACAAACCAGCTTAAGTTTACTCAGTAAACAAGTAATTTTATTTAGGTACAGGTACACATAAGTACAATTAACATAGTAACGTATGTGTAAATTACAAACCAGGATAAACCCAAAAAAAAAGTCAGTGACTTATTTCCACTGGGTTCCTTGTAATATCTTATTAAGATATTACTATCTTAAGATAATCTGATCCTATTATTAATGTTAATGTAAATGACTAAATTTACCTTATCCCTGATATATCTCCTTTCACTATAACTACTTTTAACATGGTTAAATTACTTACCTGTTTTAATTTTAACAATTAAATATTTAACACAACGACCCCAATTTTATAATTTTCCCGAATTTAGAGTACAAAAAATTAAGCATAATAAATATTTATTAATATATAGCGTTGGTTAAACTTTCGAGGAATTTTGGAGTGAAAATAAAGGAGGAACAGCACCGCAGGGGACTCCCAGGTATAAAATAAAGGAGGAACCAGCACCGCAGGGGACTCCCAGGTATAAAATAAAGGAGGAACCAGCACTGCAGGGGACTCCCAGGTATAAAATAAAGGAGGAACAGCACCGCAGGGGACTCCCAGGTATAAAATAAAGGAGGAACCAGCACCGCAGGGGACTCCCAGGTATAAAATAAAGGAGGAACCAGCACTGCAGGGGACTCCCAGGTATAAAATAAAGGAGGAACCAGCACTGCAGGGGACTCCCAGGTATAAAATAAAGGAGGAACAGCACCGCAGGGGACTCCCAGGTATAAAATAAAGGAGGAACCAGCACTGCAGGGGACTCCCAGGTATAAAATAAAGGAGGAACAGCACCGCAGGGGACTCCCAGGTATAAAATAAAGGAGGAACCAGCACCGCAGGGGACTCCCAGGTATAAAATAAAGGAGGAACCAGCACTGCAGGGGACTCCCAGGTATAAAATAAAGGAGGAACTCAGGGGACTCCCAGGTATAAAATAAAGGAGGAACCAGCACTGCAGGGGACTCCCAGCAGGGGACTCCCAGGTATAAAATAAAGGAGGAACAGCACCGCAGGGGACTCCCAGGTATAAAATAAAGGAGGAACAGCACCGCAGGGGACTCCCAGGTATAAAATAAAGGAGGAACAGCACCGCAGGGGACTCCCAGGTATAAAATAAAGGAGGAACAGCACCGCAGGGGACTCCCAGGTATAAAATAAAGGAGGAACCAGCACCGCAGGGGACTCCCAGGTATAAAATAAAGGAGGAACCAGCACCGCAGGGGACTCCCAGGTATAAAATAAAGGAGGAACCAGCACCGCAGGGGACTCCCAGGTATAAAATAAAGGAGGAACCAGCACCGCAGGGGACTCCCAGGTATAAAATAAAGGAGGAACCAGCACCGCAGGGGACTCCCAGGTATAAAATAAAGGAGGAACAGCACTGCAGGGGACTCCCAGGTATAAAATAAAGGAGGAACAGCACTGCAGGGGACTCCCAGGTATAAAATAAAGGAGGAACCAGCACCGCAGGGGACTCCCAGGTATAAAATAAAGGAGGAACAGCACTGCAGGGGACTCCCAGGTATAAAATAAAGGAGGAACCAGCACCGCAGGGGACTCCCAGGTATAAAATAAAGGAGGAACCAGCACCGCAGGGGACTCCCAGGTATAAAATAAAGGAGGAACCAGCACCGCAGGGGACTCCCAGGTATAAAATAAAGGAGGAACAGCACCGCAGGGGACTCCCAGGTATAAAATAAAGGAGGAACCAGCACCGCAGGGGACTCCCAGGTATAAAATAAAGGAGGAACCAGCACCGCAGGGGACTCCCAGGTATAAAATAAAGGAGGAACCAGCACCGCAGGGGACTCTCAGGTATAAAATAAGGTATGGGGTGACTACCGCCCACAGGATGGGTATGGGGTGACTACCGCCCACAGGATGGGTATGGGGTGACTACCGCCCACAGGATGGGTATGGGGTGACTACCGCCCACAGGATGGGTATGGGGTGACTACCGCCCACAGGATGGGTATGGGGTGACTACCGCCCACAGGATGGGTATGGGGTGACTACAGCCCACAGGATGGGTATGGGGTGACTACAGCCCACAGGACGGGTATCATGTGACTACCGCCCACATGATGGGTATGGGGTGACTACCGCCCACAGGATGGGTATGTGGTGGCTACCGCCCACAGGATGGGTATGGCGTGACTACAGCCCACAGGATGGGTGTGGGGTGATTACCGCCCACAGGAATGGTATAGGGTGACTACCACCCACAGGATGGGTATGTGGTGACTACCGCTCACAGGATGGGTATGGGGTGACTACCGCCCACAGGATGGGTATGTGGTGACTACCGCCCACAGGATGGGTATGGGGTGACTACAGCCCACAGGATGGGTATGGGGTGACTACCGCCCACAGGATCGGTATGGGGTGACTACCGCCCACAGGATGGGTATGGGGTGACTACCGCCCACAGGATGGGTATGGGGTGACTCCCGCCCACAGGATGGGTATGGGGTGACTACCGCCCACAGGATGGGTATGGGGTGACTACCGCCCACAGGATGGGTATGGGATGACTACAGCCCACAGGATGGGTATGGGGTGACTACCGCCCACAGGATGGGTATGGGGTACATATTAAACTATTAAACTAAGGGGAATCCTTGGGGGAGATACAAGACAAGTGGCGGCGTAACACTAGGCTGAAAAATGGTTGTAACGACTAAACTGGATGACAAATAATTAATTAAACATCGTGGGTTGCTGTAAATGATCAAATATACTCGAAAATGACTACAACATTGATGTAATTGTGGGAAAATAAGACGCTGAATCGTCTGTATGTACGCCTGCTACACCTCTCACTAGCAATCTAGTTGCCCAGCGTATTGTGTAACTGTTGGCTAGATGTTAATGGGTGTGACATAAATAATATCTGAAATATTTTCCTTAACTTAGATATTTATAATGTTTAAACGTCAGATAATGCCAGCCAGTCTCTAAATACAATAATAAGTATACTATCGTAATCAACCAGTTCTGAGATCATGTCATCATTACAAGACACTCCACGGTCATAAATTACCAGCGTTTTTAGTTTAAATTCAATAATTGTTCATATATTTTTAGGTGTCTGCACTCTGAAGGACGGGTGTTAATGTTGCAGTTTTGTAAGTGTAAGTGCGCCTCTGGCAAGACAGTGATGGAGTGAATGATGGTGAAAGTTTTTCTTTTTCGGGCCACCCTGCCTTGGTGGGAGACGGCCGATGTGTTTATAAGAAAATCTTTAGTTCCAACTTGTGGGAATGGGAGGAGATGGGCACTGAAGGAAGTACAGTGTTGTGACCCATTGTACTTTATATCCCGTCTATCTTAGAGGTACAACTAGCACCAGTTTACCTGGAGAGGGGTTCGGGGGTCAACGCCCCCGCGGCCCGGTCTGAGACCAGGCCTCATGATGGATCAGGTGTCAGCATAGTTGCTGATCCCTGTATTCCCAGTATTATATAGCATAGCATATTAGTATCATCCCTGTGCTTTAGACACGAGATCCCTCGTAGGCCTGTGGCTTGGTGTGACGTCACGGGTTGCTCACGAGGAGTCCCATTCCTCTGTCCCGGTCTCACTCGGCGGCAGACCTACAGAACGTGAACAGGCTTGGCACCGGGCTCCATCTCTCATCTCAGTCTGACAATACACCTACCATCCTACAAGTGTGTCTACCTTATCCTACGAAATCTCCATTCAAGAACCCTTACGATAAATGGTGCCAGCGGTGAGCCTGTAATTCTGACGATTACAGCGATTTCTGGAGATAAAGTTGTCGACCAGCAAGACGGCCATTTCGTGTGACCAGTAGGCCTACCGACTACCGAGATTCACCCAGCCAGCTACCTCAAGCCAGCTACTCTACCAGCTTCTACATTATTCACTGGTCAGTCTCTTTGTATTAGTGTTTCCTGCTTTTTTGCATTACTCCCGAGGGGTTGACCCGAGTTTGCAAAATAAGCCAGCTTCCAGTCTGTGGTGGGGGAGTCAGAACACCCGAGTCCAGTCCAGCCTAGCCTACTCCATCCAATTATTTTGCCTGCCAAGCCAGCTTCCACCCCTGCTGTGCTCATCGTGTGAAGTTATCAAGCTATTCTGTGTGAAGGGTTAAGATAAGCCAGCTAGCAACTAACCCAGGTGTCTTACCCCAGTACTCAGGCAAGCCACGTGACTAGTCTTCATCGCTTGTGATTCAAGTTCCAAGCATTCTGAGTGCTCCTTGTCATCCTTGTGGTGTTGTAGTATTTCGTGGGTTTCTTCTAAGCCAGCCGGCTTAGAATTATCTTCGCGGCAGTGTGGGTTTTCTCAGTGAGGCTTACGACGTTCAACCCATAAGCCCAGCCACTCACGATCACGTGTGTCGCACCATTGCCGGTCTCAGACGCCTCGCTCAGCCATTACCCACAAACCCAACTACAGTCGGCCATTACAACTCGCCTACCTCATCAGTGTTTTGGTGCACTGCTAAGGGTTGTAGCACCATATTTTAAGGACCACATAGGGGGTCAAGAGCTAGAGTGTGTTCGCGCCATCTTTATAAAGCCTCCTGTGTGTTGTCTCTCGCCGATTTAAGCGCAATTCTACGATCATCTGTGCAGAGGACAGCAGCAAGACGATATAAACAATCCATCAGTCTCATTCTTCAAGTTGTTACAGCTATAATATTTTTTTTTTTAGAGACATTTGCGAGTGTTGAGACATTTCTTTTGTGTTCCCAGTGAATTTTTCTCTTAGTGACATTCAGTGACTCTTGATCAGACTCAGTGTTTATCATGTACTGATTGCATTAATTTCTTTTAATCTCCTTAATTCAGTGTTAATTTTCGTGTATTATTTTATATCTGTTGTGTTGTGTTTCTTTTTATACACACTTGAAGTAAGTACTTAGTGTTTCCTTTGTTGTGTGTGCAACATATGAGCAGTATAGAACTTGTGTTTAAACTTCAGAATTCCAGTGAATTAACTCAGTAAATTTTTCACCTCATATTCTGCATCACAAATCAGTGTTGTCTGTTATTTTTTTTTCTTCCTAGCAATTGTGTATTTTTGTTTGTTCCCTGTGTGTTGAACATTCTTGTGTTCATATTCCTTTATTCAGCCAGTGTTTAATTTGTCTTATTTCCACAGACAATAGTGCCATTTTTAAAGCTCCAGCAAGAAATCTGTTTACAAAATTTTTTAAAAAACATCAAGTTTCATTGCAAGAAAATTCTAGTACTGAGTTTATGTTGATGTTTTGTGCTCTGCATCACTGTAAGTGTTGTATTTCTTTTTGTTGTGTGTTTTAGCACCTATTATTTTTCATATTTTATTGAACAAATTCACTCTTAGTGCAATTTTTAAGTTCTCCTTTTAAAGTAAATTGTTCTTTTGCTTGTTGTTTAAGTGCAGTTAAGAGTTAAAGTGTTCATTCCTTGATATATTTCTTTTCTTGTGTGTTATAATTTTTATTATTGCACATAGACTCATTTTGCAATAATTCTTGTGCAAATATTGTGTTGCTATTAAAGTTTTTCTTGCAGGAAATTTTATGCAGTGTTGTGCAATACAGTTTATTACAGTGCAGTTTCTTATGCTCTGTTCTGTGCATAGTATTTTATTCTGTCTGTCATTTTATTTTTTTTTTAATTTCAGTGAATTGTGTGTTTGTTTTAATTTTTGCACAAGTTTATTGAGTCCATTTTATTATTTTATTGTGTATTTTCCTTGTTGCATTGAAAGTAAAGACAACTCACTGTGCCATTTATTCAATTTAAAGTAAAAGTTGAGCATATTAGATTTGAGCAAAGTACAAGTTCTCTTGATTTTCAGTGTTTGTTAAGTTGCATATTATTCTTGTGTGAGTTCTTTGCTTACTGTGTAACTTGTCAATTTTTAATTACTTATGCAGAATAGTTAAGCATTTTTTTTTCCATTTAAGCTTACTGTGTCATTCTCTCCATTTTTCTTGACTTATGCCCTTCAGTATTTTCACTGAGAAGATGTCCCAGTCACTTTTGAACGTTCACTTAGTGTATCATTCCAGTCAAAGTCAATATGAATCAGTCCACAGTACCAACATTCCCTTACTGACTGAAAGACAATACCTAGCCCTTGAGCAATGTGTTTGTTCTCACAGCTTGTATCTGAGATTTGTTAAAGTGCTGCGAAATGTGAAGTTCAGATTAAGTTCCTATAGATCCGTGAATTACTTATTAACGTAGCCGAGCGGTCAGGCACTAGTAATTCTGTCATTCCCGTCTGTGTTCCACCTATACCTTCAGACTTGCAGGATAGTGTTCCGTTGCCTCAAGTGTCCGAGGACACTCAGACTGCCTTGAGTGCACAGCCTATCCCTGCAATGACTGCTAGTTCGAGTAGTAGTTTCTCCACAGGGGATGCCTTGTCAGAAAACGATTACTTGCAACTAGTAATGCCATCTCTTGTTGATGTGACATGCTGTCTGCAGAAAGACGTCTCTGTTACAGCTAGTGTTCTCACTAGAGTGTCTGTTGTTGTTCCTAATGTTCCAGATGGTGATCCCATCCTAGTTGACAGTAATCAGTGCATTGTAAGAAGTTATTTCTCGAGTAACTTTCACATATTAACGTAAGTGTAGTTTCTTTATAGCTGATACCTCGTGTCACTGTGTGCGACTCAGATTGAATATCAGCATTGTTCACCGTGTTCATTTCTTTTCTCCTGTGCTTGCAGTTGAGATAGTAGATTCGTTCTCCCTTGCTCATATTGCGTGTTATAGCATTAATTTTTTCAACCGGGGGGAGTCATCCACTCCACCGAGTTTGTTCTTTCCTCCAGTAAGGAAGAACTGATACCTTTATTCCAGAACAAACAGCCTACTGGAAGGTTAGCCAGATGGACCTTGACTATCCAAGAGTTCAATCCCACTTTTGAAAATTTACCTGGCAAGTCAAATGTAGTCGCAGATGCTTTATCGCGACACGTTAGTGTAGTTACTGCAGATCCTCCATTTACTGTCGAGGATGTCAAAACTGCACAAAGACTAGATCCCTTGTGTTCTGGTGTGATTCGATTCCTGCTCCAGGAAGATCTTATTCTTACTGTGAAGCCACCAGCATCCATTAGTGACTTTGTAATGAGCCAAGAATTACTGTATCGAATAGTCGAGTTGAGTACTCCTAGCAGATGAATTAGTAATTCCACAGTCACTAGTGATTGTAGTTGTATCTTTTGTAAATACTCGTTCAGCTCTCTCTCAGTCAAGGCATGTGTTAGCCATTGCAGAGGAATTCGATCCTCCCAGAGATGATAACCATTCTGCATACGTAAACCTCACCCTCGCAGAATTGGGTTTAAGTGTAAACAGCCTGCATAATTAGATGTCCGAGATGAATGAAATTGTCAACTGTGTGTTTATTATTAGCTGATCAGTTTGTCAGAAATTTTCGTGTTCACGTTCCCTCCGTATTCTGAGAATTAACAGTCTAGATTTGAGTGCACCGAATCTGCCTTTCTGTTAAACACTTCTTTGTATATAATTATTCTTCCTCAGAGTCCGTAGAGTGCATGAATACAGATCGATCGATCAATTCCATCCATATTGTATAATGAATTGTTCTTATAGTTTGTAATGATTACGTTAACACCCATTACGTCAAAATCATGTTGTACCATCCATTAGTTCTAAGTTATATATGAATTTGTTATTGTATAGAATCAGCCCAGATCCGCCTGCCTGTTCAGCCTATAGTATAGTAGTATATGTCGGGACGACATACGTAACATGACCGAGCTGTCAGCATAGTTGCTGATCCCTGTATTCCCAGTATTATATAGCATAGCATATTAGTATCATCCCTGTGCTTTAGACACGAGATCCCTCGTAGGCCTGTGGCTTGGTGTGACGTCACGGGTTGCTCACGAGGAGTCCCATTCCTCTGTCCCGGTCTCACTCGGCGGCAGACCTACAGAACGTGAACAGGCTTGGCACCGGGCTCCATCTCTCATCTCAGTCTGACAATACACCTACCATCCTACAAGTGTGTCTACCTTATCCTACGAAATCTCCATTCAAGAACCCTTACGATACAGGGTCTGATCAACCAGGCTGTTACGGCTGGCCGCACGCAAGCTGACGTACGAAACACAGC
The DNA here is from genome assembly GCF_038502225.1 of Cherax quadricarinatus. NCBI lineage: Eukaryota > Metazoa > Arthropoda > Malacostraca > Decapoda > Parastacidae > Cherax > Cherax quadricarinatus. The sequence goes on from NC_091366.1 coordinate 3,248,609, forward strand.
CTTCTTGAAGACAGCCAGGGGTCTATTGATAATCCCCCTTATGTATGCTGGGAGGTAATTGAACAGTCTTGGGCCCCGGACACTTATTGTGTTGTCTCTCAGTGTACTCGTGGCGCCCCTGCTTTTCATCGGGGGAATGTTGCATCTCCTGCCGAGTCTTTTGCTTTCATATGGAGTGATTTTCGTTCGTACCAATCCCTCCAGGACCTTCCAAGTGTATATTATCATGTATCTCTCTCGCCTGCGCTCGAGGGAATACAGATCAAGTACCTTCAACCGTTCCCAGTAGTTTAGGTGCCTTATCGCACTTGTGTGTGCCGTGAAAGTTCTTTGTACACTCTCCAGGTCTGCAATGCCGCCATCCTTGAAGGGGGCCGTTAGTGTACAGCAGTATTCCAGCCTAGAGAGCACAAGCGATTTGAAGAGAATCATCATGGGCTTGACATCCCTAGTTTTGAAGGTTCTCATTATCCATCCTATCATTTTCCTAGCGGAGGAGGTAGATACATTGTTGTGGTCTTTGCAGGCGAGATCCTCTGACATTATCACTCCCAGGTCCTTCACATTACTTTTCCGCTCTATTGTATGGTTAGAATTTGTGGTATACCCCGACACATTTTTAATTTCCTCAAGTTTCCCATATCTGAGTAGTTGAAATTTCTCCTCGTTGAACTCTATATTGTTTTGAGTGGCCCATTCGAAGATTTGGTTGATGTCCGCTTGAAGTCTCGCAGTGTCTTCGATGGCGGTCACTGCCATGGTGATCTGGGTGTCATCCGCAAAGGAAGACACGGAGCTATGGCTTACATCTCTGTCTATGTCAGAAATGAAGATGAGGAATAGAATGGGAGCGAGTACTGTGCCTTGTGGAACAGAGTTTTTTACCATGGCTGCCTCAGACTTGACTCTGTTTACTATTATTCTTTGTGTTCTATTTGTCAGGAAGTTGTAGATCCGTCTTCCAACTTTTCCTGTTATTCCTTGATCACACATTTTGTGTGCTATTACACCATGGTCACACTTGTCGAAGCTTTTGCAAAGTCTGTGTATACTACATATGTATTTTGTTTATCCTCTACAGCATCCAGTACCTTGTCATAGTGGTCCAGTAGCTGGAACAGGCAGGAGCGACCTGCTCTAAACCCGTGTTGTCCTGGGTTGTGTAATTGATGGGTATCTAAGTGGTTGGTGGTTGGTGATCTTGCTTCTTAGGACCCTCTCAAAGATTTTTTATATGGAATGTTAGTGCTATCGGTCTGTAGTTCTTTGCAATTGCTTTACTGCCACCTTTGTGGAGTGGGGCTATGTCTGTTGTTTTTAGTGTGTGTGGGATGACCCCTGTGTCCATGCTCCCTCTCCATAAAATGCTGAAGGTACGTGATAGGAACTTCCTCGAGTTCTTGATGAACACGGACTTCCACGAGTCTGGGCCTGGGGCAGAGTGCATGGGCATGTCATTAATAGCCTCTTCAAAGTCTTGTGGAGTTAGAATAATATCCGAGAGTTTTGAGATGACCAAATTCTGGGTTTCGCTCATAAAGAATTCATTTGGATTGTCGACCCTTAGTCTGGGCAGCGGCTCGCTGAACACCGAGTCATATTGGGACTTCGGTACCTCAATCATTTCTTGGCTGTCATCTGTGTATGTCCCGTTCCGCCTAAGCAGCGGCCCAATACTGGATGTTGTTTTTCACATAGATTTGGTATAAGTGAAGAAGTATTCAATTTCCTTTGTGGCTTTTTAGTTCTTCCTGTGATTCTTGTCTCCAATAAGATTCCTTTAGCTTAAGTTCAATATTTGCAATTTCATCGACTAGCGCTTCCCTCTGTCCCAGAGCCATGACAATACATGGAGCCACTACGATACATACAGCCATGACAATACACGGAGCCACTACGATACACACAGCCATGACAATACATGGAGCCACTACGATACATACATCCATGACAATACACGGAGCCACTACGATACATACATCCATGACAATACATGGAGCCACTACGATACATACAGCCATGACAATACACGGAGCCACTACGATACATACAGCCATGACAATACATGGAGCCACTACGATACACACAGCCATGACAATACATGGAGCCACTACGATACATACATCCATGACAATACACGGAGCCACTACGATACATACAGCCATGACAATACAGGGAGCCACTACGATACATACAGCCATGACAATACATGGAGCCACTACGATACATACAGCCATGACAATACATGGAGCCACTACGATACACACAGCCATGACAATACATGGAGCCACTACGATACATACAGCCATGACAATACATGGAGCCACTACGATACATACATCCATGACAATACATGGAGCCACTACGATACATACAGCCATGACAATACATGGAGCCACTACGATACACACAGCCATGACAATACATGGAGCCACTACGATACACACAGCCATGACAATACATGGAGCCACTACGATACACACAGCCATGACAATACATGGAGCCACTACGATACATACAGCCATGACAATACATGGAGCCACTACGATACACACAGCCATGACAATACATGGAGCCACTACGATACATACATCCATGACAATACATGGAGCCACTACGATACACACAGCCATGACAATATACGGAGCCACTACGATACACACAGCCATGACAATACATGGAGCCACTACGATACATACATCCATGACAATACATGGAGCCACTACGATACACACAGCCATGACAATACACGGAGCCACTACGATACACACAGCCATGACAATACATGGAGCCACTACGATACATACAGCCATGACAATACATGGAGCCACTACGATACACAGCCATGACAATACATGGAGCCACTACGATACATACATCCATGACAATACATGGAGCCACTACGATACATACAGCCATGACAATACATGGAGCCACTACGATACATACAGCCATGACAATACATGGAGCCACTACGATACATACAGCCATGACAATACACGGAGCCACTACGATACATACATCCATGACAATACATGGAGCCACTACGATACATACAGCCATGACAATACATGGAGCCACTACGATACATACAGCCATGACAATACATGGAGCCACTACGATACATACAGCCATGACAATACATGGAGCCACTACGATACATACAGCCATGACAATACATGGAGCCACTACGATACATACAGCCATGACAATACATGGAGCCACTACGATACACACAGCCATGACAATACATGGAGCCACTACGATACACACAGCCATGACAATACATGGAGCCACTACGATACACACAGCCATGACAATACATGGAGCCACTACGATACATACAGCCATGACAATACATGGAGCCACTACGATACACACAGCCATGACAATACATGGAGCCACTACGATACATACATCCATGACAATACATGGAGCCACTACGATACACACAGCCATGACAATATACGGAGCCACTACGATACACACAGCCATGACAATACATGGAGCCACTACGATACATACATCCATGACAATACATGGAGCCACTACGATACACACAGCCATGACAATACACGGAGCCACTACGATACACACAGCCATGACAATACATGGAGCCACTACGATACATACAGCCATGACAATACATGGAGCCACTACGATACACACAGCCATGACAATACATGGAGCCACTACGATACATACATCCATTACAATACATGGAGCCACTACGATACATACAGCCATGACAATACATGGAGCCACTACGATACATACAGCCATGACAATACACGGAGCCACTACGATACATACATCCATTACAATACATGGAGCCACTACGATACATACAGCCATGACAATACATGGAGCCACTACGATACATACAGCCATGACAATACACGGAGCCACTACGATACATACATCCATGACAATACATGGAGCCACTACGATACATACAGCCATGACAATACATGGAGCCACTACGATACATACAGCCATGACAATACATGGAGCCACTACGATACATACAGCCATGACAATACATGGAGCCACTACGATACACACAGCCATGACAATACACGGAGCCACTACGATACATACAGCCATGACAATACATGGAGTCACTACGATACATACATCCATGACAATACATGGAGCCACTACGATACATACAGCCATGGCAATACATGGAGCCACTACGATACATACATCCATGACAATACATGGAGCCACTACGATACATACAGCCATGACAATACATGGAGCCACTACGATACATACAGCCATGACAATACATGGAGCCACTACGATACATACATCCATGACAATACATGGAGCCACTACGATACATACATCCATGACAATACATGGAGCCACTACGATACATACATCCATGACAATACACGGAGCCACTACGATACATACAGCCATGACAACACACAGAACCACTACGATACACACAGCCATGACAACACACAGAACCACTACGATACACACAGCCATGACAACAGATAGAGCCACTACGATACACAGCCATGACAACAGATAGAGCCACTACGATACACAGCCATGACAACACAGAGCCACTACGATACACACAACCATGACAACACAGAGCCACTACGATACACACAACCATGACAACACAGAGCCACTACGATACACACAGCCATGACAACACAGAGCCACTACGATACACAGCCATGACAACACAGAGCCACTACGATACACACAGCCATGACAACAAATAGAGCCACTACGATACACACAGCCATGACAACACAGAGCCACTACGATACACACAGCCATGACAGTACATGGAGCCACTACGATACACACAGCCACGACAACACATAGAGCCACTACGATACACACAACCATAACACATAGAGCCACTACGATACAGAGCCATGACAACACATAGAGCCACTACGATACACACAGCCATGACAACACAGAGCCACTACGATACACACAGCCACGACAACACATAGAGCCACTACGATACACACAGCCACGACAACACATAGAGCCACTACGATACACAGCCATGACAACACAGAGCCACTACGATACACACAGCCATGACAATACATAGAGCCACTACGATACACACAGCCATGACAACACAGAGCCACTACGATACACACAGCCATGACAACACATAGAGCCACTACGATACACACAGCCATGACAACACAGAGCCACTACGATACACACAGCCATGACAACACAGAGCCACTACGATACACACAGCCATGACAACACATAGAGCCACTACGATACACAGCCATGAGAACACATAGAGCCACTACGATACACACAGCCATGACAACACATAGAGCCACTACGATACACACAGCCATGACAACACACAGAGCCACTACGATACACACAGCCATGACAATACATAGAGCCACTACGATACACACAGCCACGACAACACAGAGCCACTACGATACACACAGCCATGACAACACATAGAGCCACTACGATACACACAGCCATGACAATACATAGAGCCACTACGATACACACAGCCACGACAACACAGAGCCACTACGATACACACAGCCATGACAACACACAGAGCCACTACGATACACACAGCCATGACAACACATAGAGCCACTACGATACACAGCGATGACAACACATAGAGCCACTACGATACACAACCATGACAACAGATAGTGGCACTACGATACACAGCCATGACAACAGATAGAGCCACTACGATGCACACAGCCATGACAACACAGAGCCACTACGATACACACAACCATGACAACACATAGAGCCACTACGATACACAGCCACGACAACACAGAGCCACTACGATACACACAGCCATGACAACACAGAGCCACTACGATACACAACCATGACAACACACAGAGCCACTACGATACACACAGCCATGACAACACACAAGAACAAAGGTACAATACCGTCCTTATTTACCCACATAACCCCCCCCCCACACACTGACCTCTGACTTACAGTGCCTCCGGATACATTACCGTCATCACTACACAAGTTTCCTAATTGCACTGTGATACATAACTTTTGTCTCCGTATCCTCGACACTCCTACTGTTGTCTACTTCATTATTCTGTTATTTAGCTCCCGTTGCTTAGATCCATCTGTTGGTGTGTCCACTATGTCGAAAACGGAAGCATACACAGAACAGAATTGAACAGACGGGTACACGAGATAACGGAATGACGTTTCCGAGGGTGGTCAACGGCCCCCCCCCCTGTTACAGAGCCTTCTGATGAATCAAGGCCTGATCAAATAGGTTATTACTGCTAGCAGCCTAACCTAGAAACCACATCCTGGCTAGTGAGGCACTGATTTGAGAAACTTGTGCAGATCCCACTTGTAGACAGCGAGAAGCTTGCTGGTAATTCCCGGTATGCACTGAGGGAGGGCGTTGAAGAGTCGTGGACCTCTTACACTCATCTAGTTCTCTCAGTGTACTCAGTCACGCCCTGCTTTTTAGTGGAGGTATTCTGCACCGTCTGCCAAATCTCTTGTTGTCATAGAGAATGATTTTGGCGTTCAGGTTTGGCACCGATCCCTCCAGTGACACGATCATGTTAATCCCTGCATCCACAACCTAGACGTGTAGAATCACTGCTGGAACATTTAGTGTCCAGTATAGTGTGACACAAGCACTGCAGCAACTGCTACAACAGTAAGTCAACGGCAGCGACATCAACAGCTGCGCAGCCAGTATAACTTGCCAAAACATAGTGTCCTTGGCCCCTGCTGACGTCACGAGAATCCAGTTCATTGATTACTGGTGGCCAGGCAGTGTGTTCACTATCTTAGTTCACTCCTATCAACACTCAATATATGCCACACACACACACACACACACATATATATATATATATATATATATATATATATATATATATATATATATATATATATATATATATGTACATATAAACTCAGATTACGTTGTAACAAACTGTCACTGGAGGAGCTAAGAGCCAGGGAGGATATGATCACGACATACACAATACCTGGTACGCAGATAGTCTAGAGAAGGATATATCAGGAAACGGGTAGTGATGTGAACCCATGGCAACCTTGATGTGCCCATTTGCTGAGTCATGATAAAGACGTGGTGCTGCTGCCTTAAGTGGATGTGACTGGGACCTGCCTAGCATGGGCCAGTAGGTGGCTGGGACCTGTCTAGCATGGGCCAGGAGGTGGCTGGGACCTGTCTAGCATGGGCCAGTAGGTGGCTGGGACCTGTCTAGCATGGGCCAGTAGGTGGCTGGGACCTGTCTAGCATGGGCCAGTAGGTGGCTGGGACCTGTCTAGCATGGGCCAGTAGGTGGCTGGGACCTGTCTAGCATGGGCCAGTAGGTGGCTGGGACCTGCCTAGCATGGGCCAGTAGGTGGCTGGGACCTGTCTAGCATGGGCCAGTAGGTGGCTGGGACCTGTCTAGCATGGGCCAGTAGGTGGCTGGGACCTGCCTAGCATGGGCCAGGAGGTGGCTGGGACCTGTCTAGCATGGGCCAGGAGGTGGCTGGGACCTGTCTAGCATGGGCCAGTAGGTGGCTGGGACCTGTCTAGCATGGGCCAGTAGGTGGCTGGGACCTGTCTAGCATGGGCCAGTAGGTGGCTGGGACCTGTCTAGCATGGGCCAGGAGGTGGCTGGGACCTGCCTAGCATGGGCCAGGAGGTGGCTGGAACCTGCCTAGCATGGACCAGTAGGTGGCTGGGACCTGTCTAGCATGGGCCAGGAGGTGGCTGGGACCTGTCTAGCATGGGCCAGGAGGTGGCTGGGACCTGCCTAGCATGGGCCAGTAGGTGGCTGGGACCTGTCTAGCATGGGCCAGGAGGTGGCTGGGACCTGCCTAGCATGAGCCAGGAGGTGGCTGGGACCTGTCTAGCATTGGCCAGGAGGTGGCTGGGACCTGTCTAGCATGGGCCAGGAGGTGGCTGGGACCTGCCTAGCATGGGCCAGTAGGTGGCTGGGACCTGCCTAGCATGGGCCAGGAGGTGGCTGGGACCTGCCTAGCATGGGCCAGTAGGTGGCTGGGACCTGCCTAGCATGGGCCAGGAGGTGGCTGGGACCTGCCTAGCATGGGCCAGGAGGTGGCTGGGACCTGCCTAGCATGGGCCAGGAGGTGGCTGGGACCTGCCTAGCATGGGCCAGGAGGTGGCTGGAACCTGCCTAGCATGGGCCAGTAGGTGGCTGGGACCTGTCTAGCATGGGCCAGTAGGTGGCTGAGACCTGCCTAGCATGGGCCAGTAGGTGGCTGGGACCTGTCTAGCATGGGCCAGTAGGTGGCTGGGACCTGTCTAGCATGGGCCAGTAGGTGGCTGAGACCTGCCTAGCATGGGCCAGTAGGTGGCTGGGACCTGTCTAGCATGGGCCAGTAGGTGGCTGGGACCTGTCTAGCATGGGCCAGTAGGTGGCTGAGACCTGCCTAGCATGGGCCAGTAGGTGGCTGGGACCTGTCTAGCATGGGCCAGTAGGTGGCTGGGACCTGCCTAGCATGGGCCAGTAGGTGGCTGGGACCTGCCTAGCATGGGCCAGTAGGTGGCTGGGACCTGTCTAGCATGGGCCAGTAGGTGGCTGGGACCTGCCTAGCATGGGCCAGTAGGTGGCTGGGACCTGTCTAACATGGGCCAGTAGGTGGCTTGGACCTGCCTAGCATGGACCAGGAGGTGGCTTGAACCTGCCTAGCATGGGCCAGGAGGTGACTGGGACCTGGCTAGCATGGGCCAGTAGGTGGCTGGGACCTGCCTAGCATGGGCCAGTAGGTGGCTGGGACCTGCCTAGCATGGGCCAGTATGTGGTGGGACCTGCCTAGCATGGGCCAGGAGGTGACTGGGACCTGCCTAGCATGGGCCAGGAGGTGGCTTGAACCTGCCTAGCATGGGCCAGGAGGTGACTGGGACCTGGGTAGCATGGGCCAGTAGGTGACTGGGACCTGTCTAGCATGGGCCAGTAGGTGGCTGGGAAATGCCTAGCATGGGCCAGTAGGTGCTGGGACCTGCCTAGCATGGGCCAGTAGGTGCTGGGACCTGCCTAGCATGGGCCAGGAGGTGGCTTGAACCTGCCTAGCATGGGCCAGTAGGTGGCTGGGACCTGTCTAGCATGGGCCAGTAGGTGGCTGGGACCTGTCTAGCATGGGCCAGTAGGTGGCTGGGAAATGCCTAGCATGGGCCAGTAGGTGGCTGGGACCTGCCTAGCATGGGCCAGTAGGTGACTGGGACCTGGGTAGCATGGGCCAGTAGGTGGCTGGGACCTGCCTAGCATGGGCCAGTAGGTGCTAGGACCTGCCTAGCATGGGCCAGTAGGTGGCTGGGACCTGCCTAGCATGGGCCAGTATGTGCTGGGACCTGCCTAGCATGGGCCAGTAGGTGACTGGGACCTGCTTAGCATGGGCCAGTAGGTGGCTGGGACCTGCCTAGCATGGGCCAGTAGGTGCTGGGACCTGCCTAGCATGGGCCAGTAGGTGGCTGGGACCTGCCTAGGTGGCTGGGACCTGCCTAGCATGGGCCAGTAGGTGGCTGGGACCTGCCTAGCATGGGCCAGTAGGTGCTGGGACCTGCCTAGCATGGGCCAGTAGGTGCTGGGACCTGCCTAGCATGGGCCAGTAGGTGGCTGGGAAATGCCTAGCATGGGCCAGTAGGTGCTGGGACCTGCCTAGCATGGGCCAGTAGGTGCTGGGACCTGCCTAGCATGGGCCAGTATGTGCTGGGACCTGCCTAGCATGGGCCAGGAGGTGACTGGGACCTGCCTAGCATGGGCCAGGAGGTGGCTTGAACCTGCCTAGCATGGGCCAGTAGGTGACTGGGACCTGCCTAGCATGGGCCAGTAGGTGACTGGGACCTGCGTAGCATGGGCCAGTAGGTGACTTGGACTGGGACCTGTCTAGCATGGGCCAGGAGGTGGCTGGGACCTGTCTAGCATGGGCCAGGAGGTGGCTGGGAAATGCCTAGCATGGGCCAGTAGGTGCTGGGACTGCCTAGGACCTGCCTAGCATGGGCCAGTAGGTGGCTGGGACCTGCCTAGCATGGGCCAGTAGGTGCTGGGACCTGCCTAGCATGGGCCAGTAGGTGGCTGGGACCTGCCTAGCATGGGCCAGTAGGTGCTGGGACCTGCCTAGCATGGGCCAGTAGGTGCTGGGACCTGCCTAGCATGGGCCAGTATGTGCTGGGACCTGCCTAGCATGGGCCAGGAGGTGACTGGGACCTGCCTAGCATGGGCCAGGAGGTGGCTTGAACCTGCCTAGCATGGGCCAGGAGGTGACTGGGACCTGGGTAGCATGGGCCAGTATGTGACTGGGACCTGTCTAGCATGGGCCAGTAGGTGGCTGGGAAATGCCTAGCATGGGCCAGTAGGTGCTGGGACCTGTCTAGCATGGGCCAGTAGGTGGCTGGGACCTGTCTAGCATGGGCCAGGAGGTGGCTGGGAAATGCCTAGCATGGGCCAGTAGGTGCTGGGACCTGCCTAGCATGGGCCAGTAGGTGCTGGGACCTGCCTAGCATGGGCCAGTAGGTGGCTGGGACCTGCCTAGCATGGGCCAGTAGGTGCTGGGACCTGCCTAGCATGGGCCAGTAGGTAGAAGATGACAGGAATATCGATCAGTGGAGGGTTGCCTGCACTGATTCAACAATCCCTTCTCAGGCAGCAGGGATGGGGGGCGGTGACCCCCAGTAATCTACAACAGGTGTAGATACATTACGCCACACAGTGTACATATGGAAGACCTCGCTGGACCAGTGAAACACGGTGTGCTGTCTCCATAGAGTTTTACTGGTGTTCCTAACAGCGCCTGTGTACCTTTGTAGACTGACTCCTGGTTAATCTGGTACTCAACACAGCCTGGTCAATCTGACACTCAACACAGCCTGGTTAATCTGACACTCAACACAGCCTGGTCAATCTGGCACTCAACACAGCCTGGTTAATCTGACACTCAACACAGCCTGGTTAATCTGGCACTCAACACAGCCTGGTTAATCTGACACTGAACACAGCCTGGTTAATCTGGCACAACACAGCCTGGTTAATCTGGCACAACACAACCTGGTCAATCTGGCACAACACAACCTGGTCAATCTGGCACAACACAACCTGGTCAATCTGGCACAACACAACCTGGTTAATCTGGCACAACACAACCTGGTCAATCTGGCACAACACAACCTGGTCAATCTGGCACAACACAACCTGGTCAATCTGGCACAACACAACCTGGTCAATTTGGCACAACACAACCTGGTCAATCTGGCACAACGCAGCCTAGTTAATCTGGCACAACACAACCTGGTTAATCTGGCACTCAACACAGCCTGGTTAATCTGGCACAACACAGCCTGGTTAATGTGACACTTAAAGTGGGTACTAATTAACCAAAGAAGACTCGGTATACTGAATGCACCAGTCGAGAGAGAGAGAGAGAGAGAGAGGTGAGGGGGGTACAGGAGTCAGGTCAACGCCTCCACCAATCATAACATGAATTGACCATTCAAGTACGAGTAGACACTAAACCCCCCTCCCTTCCTCCCTCCCTCTCTTTCTCTCTCTCTCTCCCTCCCCCACACATTGGTTTTTACAAGGACAGGTTAAGGGTTCCTACCTCCGTCTCATTGTTATGAGACGTACACATATGGAACAGGGTGACGATGGTGCCATCTGTGGGCCGGGGATTATATTTGGTCAACTGAGCTTTATTTCATCAACGTTATTATGCTGTACAAACATGTTCCAGATACGAGTCGTCCGGGGATTGAATGATCTCAGATGGAGTGATGTTCTGGAGAAGGTTACAACCAGAGTGTAGTTGCTGTTCGAACCCAGGAAGCCTTGGTTCGGCTTTCGTTGCAGACAGGTTGCTACTGCTAAGTCCTCATTTAACGTCGTTTCGTTATAACGTTGAGAAAAAAATAGATTCCCAGCCAGGGCCATTGTCTGTATGGATTTAGCAAGGTTGTTCTTGAACTGCCAGCTGGTAGGTGGCGCTCCTTACGATTTTCACCTTCCAAACATTAATTCCTTGATTTAACCCTGTTGCAATGAGTGCAAAAGGTGCACTGTACACTCCTGATGTTTATCTCAATTAACGTATTGTAAAATTGGTTTTATTACGTCGTTTCGGTTAAAGTCGCAGTTTCCAAGTACCTATCGACGACGTTAAGTGAGGACTTACTGTACAACGCTTATAGAAGGTATAAGATGCATTCCACTATCTATAACAGGAACCTGCACAGGCCAGCCTCTCGGCAAATGAAACAAGTCCATAAGTGGGCGATCTCTAGATGGGAAGCTGACACAAAAAGAAAGCCGGCATCAGGCAGGGTGGACTCCAGAGTCTGGTGGTCGTCGGTCAAAGACCGACAAGATTATTCACTTGATGACATTATCTACCTCTAAATCGGCAGGATGGGACCGTCACTACTAGCAGTCAGGAGACAACCCACAGTTAGGCTGTGTGTATTCTTCACCTCGTTATTTTGGAATATTTAATGTCGTAAATATAGATCTGTGGTCAGATGATTCAACATAGCCAAGGGGTTGGCAAGTGACGCTGGTTGGTAAGGGTCGTCAGGAAACAGGACAAGTGTTTCCTGACGTGGGTCTTAGTTTATGACCCAGCCACTGGAGCTTTTGGTCATCTGACCGAAGCCTTCCACTGGCTGACCACTTTAAAAATTATGCTTATAAATATTACTATTAGGATTAGCTTCCACGAGGTGTGACCAACAATTCTAGCAAAGTTTTCCGAAGTCTCGTCATTCAAGAATGTCAACAACGGCTGTCATATCAAGACGATGGGCTTTACCAAACTGTAAGCTCACCAACACTGGTAATAAAGCCTGTAATGTCGACAGCCAGGATGCTGATAGCCTGGCTCATGTTTGTGCTCAGTTTGAGCTGCTGGGATAAGATACTTGCTCCTGAGAGAGGCAGGAACTAGGGTAGCCAGTCTCTCTCTCTCTCTCTCTCTCTCCCCCCCCCTCTCTCTCTCTCCCCCCCCCTCTCTCTCTCTCTTCCTACAACTCTCGCTATGTTTCGCCCATCAGGGTCAGAGTAAAACATTAACAATGTTCCGCTGGGTAATGTTGAGAGAGAGAGAGAACAGAGCTAAGTCAGGTAGATTCACTGCCTGGCACTATGCCAGTCACGGGTAGGCCATGGGCACTAGTCATGGGGAAGGCCTCAAGCACCAGTAATGGGGACAGACCCTGGACCGTCATGGGATCAGACCAGGACACAGTCATGGGGGTGGGACTATGGGAAATGGTAACCCCATTACCCACACTATCAACAATTCCAAATTCTCAATACTAAACCACGGTGAGAAGAATGGGTCAGTAGCCCCATTTCCCTGGATCAAGAGCCCTTCACCAACAAGACCCATTCCTTCTCGAAGGAAGGGAAGTCGTGGGTGATGGGGGAGACTCCCCCACCACCCACCCTACCCCCCATTATAACCATACACAATGCATGTAGGTAGTAGGTTGGTGGACAGCAACCACCCAGGGAAGTACTACCGTCCTGCCAGATGACTGTGAAACAAAAACCTGTAACTGTTTTGCATGATGGTAGGATTGCTGGTTTCTTTTTCTGTCTCATAAACACGCTAGATAACAGGGATATCTTGCTACTCCTACTTACACTTTGGTCACACTTCACAGACACGCACATGCATATATATATATACATACATCTAGGTTTTTCTCCTTTTTCTAAATAGCTCTTGTTCTTTTTATTTCTTCTATTGTCCATGGGGAAGTGGAAAAGAATCTTTCCTCCGTAAGCCATGCGTGTCGTATGAGGCGACTAAAATGCCGGGAGCAATGGGCTAGTAACCCCTTCTCCTGTATACATTTACTAAAAAAGAGAAGAAAAACTTTATAAAACTGGGTTGTTTAAATGTGCGTGGATGTAGTGCGGATGACAAGAAACAGATGATTGCTGATGTTATGAATGAAAAGAAGTTGGATGTCCTGGCTCTAAGCGAAACAAAGCTGAAGGGGGTAGGAGAGTTTCAGTGGGGGGAAATAAATGGGATTAAATCTGGAGTATCTGAGAGAGTTAGAGCAAAGGAAGGGGTAGCAGTAATGTTAAATGATCAGTTATGGAAGGAGAAAAGAGAATATGAATGTGTAAATTCGAGAATTATGTGGATTAAAGTAAAGGTTGGATGCGAGAAGTGGGTCATAATAAGCGTGTATGCACCTGGAGAAGAGAGGAATGCAGAGGAGAGAGAGAGATTTTGGGAGATGTTAAGTGAATGTATAGGAGTCTTTGAACCAAGTGAGAGAGTAATTGTGGTAGGGGACCTGAATGCTAAAGTAGGAGAAACTTTTAGAGAGGGTGTGGTAGGTAAGTTTGGGGTGCCAGGTGTAAATGATAATGGGAGCCCTTTGAGTGAACTTTGTATAAAAAGGGGTTTAGTTATAGGTAATACATATTTTAAGAAAAAGAGGATAAATAAGTATACACGATATGATGTAGGGCGAAATGACAGTAGTTTGTTGGATTATGTATTGGTAGATAAAAGACTGCTGAGTAGACTTCAGGATGTACATGTTTATAGAGGGGCCACAGATATATCAGATCACTTTCTAGTTGTAGCTACACTGAGAGTAAAAGGTAGATGGGATACAAGGAGAATAGAAGCATCAGGGAAGAGAGAGGTGAAGGTTTATAAACTAAAAGAGGAGGCAGTTAGGGTAAGATATAAACAGCTATTGGAGGATAGATGGGCTAATGAGAGCATAGGCAATGGGGTCGAAGAGGAATGGGGTAGGTTTAAAAATGTAGTGTTAGAGTGTTCAGCAGAAGTTTGTGGTTACAGGAAAGTGGGTGCAGGAGGGAAGAGGAGCGATTGGTGGAATGATGATGTAAAGAGAGTAGTAAGGGAGAAAAAGTTAGCATATGAGAAGTTTTTACAAAGTAGAAGTGATGCAAGGAGGGAAGAGTATATGGAGAAAAAGAGAGAGGTTAAGAGAGTGGTGAAGCAATGTAAAAAGAGAGCAAATGAGAGAGTGGGTGAGATGTTATCAACAAATTTTGTTGAAAATAAGAAAAAGTTTTGGAGTGAGATTAACAAGTTAAGGAAGCCTAGAGAACAAATGGATTCGTCAGTTAAAAATAGGAGAGGAGAGTTATTAAATGGAGAGTTAGAGGTATTGGGAAGATGGAGGGAATATTTTGAGGAATTGTTAAATGTTGATGAAGATAGGGAAGCTGTGATTTCGTGTATAGGGCAAGGAGGAATAACATCTTGTAGGAGTGAGGAAGAGCCAGTTGTGAGTGTGGGGGAAGTTCGTGAGGCAGTAGGTAAAATGAAAGGGGGTAAGGCAGCCGGGATTGATGGGATAAAGATAGAAATGTTAAAAGCAGGTGGGGATATAGTTTTGGAGTGGTTGGTGCAATTATTTAATAAATGTATGGAAGAGGGTAAGGTACCTAGGGATTGGCAGAGAGCATGCATAGTTCCTTTGTATAAAGGCAAAGGGGATAAAAGAGAGTGCAAAAATTATAGGGGGATAAGTCTGTTGAGTGTACCTGGTAAAGTGTATGGTAGAGTTATAATTGAAAGAATTAAGAGGAAGACGGAGAATAGGATAGCAGATGAACAAGGAGGCTTTAGGAAAGGTAGGGGGTGTGTGGACCAGGTGTTTACAGTGAAACATATAAGTGAACAGTATTTAGATAAGGCTAAAGAGGTCTTTGTGGCATTTATGGATTTGGAAAAGGCGTATGACAGGGTGGATAGGGGGGCAATGTGGCAGATGTTGCAAGTGTATGGTGTAGGAGGTAGGTTACTGAAAGCAGTGAAGAGTTTTTACGAGGATAGTGAGGCTCAAGTTAGAGTATGTAGGAAAGAGGGAAATTTTTTCCCAGTAAAAGTAGGCCTTAGACAAGGATGTGTGATGTCACCGTGGTTGTTTAATATATTTATAGATGGGGTTGTAAGAGAAGTAAATGCGAGGGTCTTGGCAAGAGGCGTGGAGTTAAAAGATAAAGAATCACACACAAAGTGGGAGTTGTCACAGCTGCTCTTTGCTGATGACACTGTGCTCTTGGGCGATTCTGAAGAGAAGCTGCAGAGATTGGTGGATGAATTTGGTAGGGTGTGCAAAAGAAGAAAATTAAAGGTGAATACAGGAAAGAGTAAGGTTATGAGGATAACAAAAAGATTAGGTGATGAAAGATTGAATATCAGATTGGAGGGAGAGAGTATGGAGGAGGTGAACGTATTCAGATATTTGGGAGTGGACGTGTCAGCGGATGGGTCTATGAAAGATGAGGTGAATCATAGAATTGATGAGGGAAAAAGAGTGAGTGGTGCACTTAGGAGTCTGTGGAGACAAAGAACTTTGTCCTTGGAGGCAAAGAGGGGAATGTATGAAAGTATAGTTTTACCAACGCTCTTATATGGGTGTGAAGCATGGGTGATGAATGTTGCAGCGAGGAGAAGGCTGGAGGCAGTGGAGATGTCATGTCTGAGGGCAATGTGTGGTGTGAATATAATGCAGAGAATTCGTAGTTTGGAAGTTAGGAGGAGGTGCGGGATTACCAAAACTGTTGTCCAGAGGGCTGAGGAAGGGTTGTTGAGGTGGTTCGGACATGTAGAGAGAATGGAGCGAAACAAAATGACTTCAAGAGTGTATCAGTCAGTAGTGGAAGGAAGGCGGGGTAGGGGTCGGCCTAGGAAGGGTTGGAGGGAGGGGGTAAAGGAGGTTTTGTGTGCGAGGGGCTTGGACTTCCAGCAGGCATGCGTGAGCGTGTTTGATAGGAGTGAATGGAGACAAATGGTTTTTAATACTTGACGTGCTGTTGGAGTGTGAGCAAAGTAACATTTATGAAGGGATTCAGGGAAACCGGCAGGCCGGACTTGAGTCCTGGAGATGGGAAGTACAGTGCCTGCACTCTGAAGGAGGGGTGTTAATGTTGCAGTTTAAAAACTGTAGTGTAAAGCACCCTTCTGGCAAGACAGTGATGGAGTGAATGATGGTGAAAGTTTTTCTTTTTCGGGCCACCCTGCCTTGGTGGGAATCGGCCAGTGTGATAATAAAAAAAAAAACAATGCATGTACCCATACGTGATTGCAGAAGTCGAATCACAGCTCCTGGCTTCTCCTCTCCCTGCTCCAAGAGCCATATCGTACCTCATCTTAAAGCTACGTATGAATCCTGCCTCCACCACATGCCTCTCCAGACTGATCAACTTCCTGACAACTCTAAGGCTGAAGAACTACCTCCCAACATCCCTATGACGACTAAGTCACAGGAATGACTCAAGACGACCTGGTGTGTATATGTACCAGACCTGTTTCAGACAGAGTCATGGATAATATACATCCTAAGGATACATCCATACACAATACAAAGTATATTAGGCTTGGATATTCTTAGAGGAATATTCAGCATATATATATATATATATATATTATTATTATTCGGAATATTAAGTGGATGTGTGTGGGTGAAGGTTACGATCAAATGTAGGATGATACACTGGGGAAAACCACCTCTATGATATACTTTACTACGAGAGGGTAAAGGGGTGGGTGTAGGTGTATATGTAGGGGGGTATATGAGCGAGTGTATCATATAATGCACTTATACCAGGTAGCATCATATACCCACCACTACACACCACAACACCCACCACCACTACACTCCACCATCACCACTACACACCACAACACCCACCACCACTACACTCCACCATCACCACTACACACCACAACACCCACCACCACTACACTCCACCATCACCACTACACACCACAACACCCACCACCACTACACTCCACCATCACCACTACACACCACAACACCCACCACCACTACACTCCACCATCACCACTACACACCACAACACCCACCACCACTACACTCCACCATCACCACTACACACCACAACACCCACCACCACTACACTCCACCATCACCACTACACACCACAACACCCACCACCACTACACTCCACCATCACCACTACACACCACAACACCCACCACCACTACACTCCACCATCACCACTACACACCACAACACCCACCACCACTACACTCCACCATCACCACTACACACCACAACACCCACCACCACTACACTCCACCATCACCACTACACACCACAACACCCACCACCACTACACTCCACCATCACCACTACACACCACAACACCCACCACCACTACACTCCACCATCACCACTACACACCACAACACCCACCACCACTACACTCCACCATCACCACTACACACCACAACACCCACCACCACTACACTCCACCATCACCACTACACACCACAACACCCACCACCACTACACTCCACCATCACCACTACACACCACAACACCCACCACCACTACACTCCACCATCACCACTACACACCACAACACCCACCACCACTACACTCCACCATCACCACTACACACCACAACACCCACCACTACACTCCACCATCACCACTACACACCACAACACCCACCACCACTACACTCCACCATCACCACTACACACCACAACACCCACCACTACACTCCACCATCACCACTACACACCACAACACCCACCACCACTACACTCCACCATCACCACTACACACCACAACACCCACCACCACTACACTCCACCATCACCACTACACACCACAACACCCACCACCACTACACTCCACCATCACCACTACACACCACAACACCCACCACCACTACACTCCACCATCACCACTACACACCACAACACCCACCACCACTACACTCCACCATCACCACTACACACCACAACACCCACCACCACTACACTCCACCATCACCACTACACACCACAACACCCACCACCACTACACTCCACCATCACCACTACACACCACAACACCCACCACCACTACACTCCACCATCACCACTACACACCACAACACCCACCACCACTACACTCCACCATCACCACTACACACCACAACACCCACCACCACTACACTCCACCATCACCACTACACACCACAACACCCACCACCACTACACTCCACCATCACCACTACACACCACAACACCCACCACCACTACACTCCACCATCACCACTACACACCACAACACCCACCACCACTACACTCCACCATCACCACTACACACCACAACACCCACCACTACACTCCACCATCACCACTACACACCACAACACCCACCACCACTACACTCCACCATCACCACTACACACCACAACACCCACCACTACACTCCACCATCACCACTACACACCACAACACCCACCACCACTACACTCCACCATCACCACTACACACCACAACACCCACCACCACTACACTCCACCATCACCACTACACACCACAACACCCACCACCACTACACTCCACCATCACCACTACACACCACAACACCCACCACCACTACACTCCACCATCACCACTACACACCACAACACCCACCACCACTACACTCCACCATCACCACTACACACCACAACACCCACCACCACTACACTCCACCATCACCACTACACACCACAACACCCACCACCACTACACTCCACCATCACCACTACACACCACAACACCCACCACCACTACACTCCACCATCACCACTACACACCACAACACCCACCACCACTACACTCCACCATCACCACTACACACCACAACACCCACCACCACTACACTCCACCATCACCACTACACACCACAACACCCACCACCACTGCACTCCACCACCACCACAATCACAACACAACCACCACCACTACACACTACCACAATCACAACACCACCACCACTACACACCACCACAATCACAACACAACCACCACCACAACTACACACCACCACCACCACTAGTACACACCACCACCACAATCACAACACAACCACCACCACTACACACTACCACAATCACAACACCACCACCACTACACACCACCACAATCACAACACAACCACCACCACTACTACACACCACCACCACCACTACTACACACCACCACCACCACTACACACCACCACCACAATCACAACAACCACCACCACTACACACCACCACCACTACACACCACCACCACCACTACACACCACCACCACCACTACACAACACCACTACACACTACCACCACAATCACAACACAACCACCACCACTACACACAACCACCACCACTACACACCACCACCACCACTACACAACACCACCACTACACAACACCGCTACACACCACCACCACCACCACTACACACCACCACTACACAACGCCACTACACACTACCACCACATTCACAACACAACCACCACCACTACACACTACCACCACAATCACAACACAACCACCACCACTACTACACACCACCACCACAATCACAACACAACCACCACCACTACACACTACCACCACAATCACAACACAACCACCACCACTACACACTACCACTACACAACACCACTACACACTACCACCACAATTACAACACAACCACCACCACTACACACCACCACTACACAACACCACTACACACTACCACCACAATCACAACACAACCACCACCACTACACACCACCACCACAATCACAACACAACCACCACCACTACACACCACCACTACACAACACCACTACACACTACCACCACAATCACAACACAACCACCACCACTACACACTACCACCACAATCACAACACAACCACCACCACTACACACCACCACTACACAACACCACTACACACTACCACCACAATCACAACACAACCACCACCACTACACACTACCACCACAATCACAACACAACCACCACCACTACACACCACCACTACACACTACCACCACAATCACAACACCACCACCACTACACACCACCACTACACAACACCACTACACACTACCACCACAATCACAACACCACCACCACTACACACCACCACTACACAACACCACTACACACTACCACCACAATCACAACACAACCACCACCACTACACACCACCACTACACAACACCACTACACACTACCACCACAATCACAACACAACCACCACCACTACACACCACCACTACACAACACCACTACACACTACCACCACAATCACAACACAACCACCACCACTACACACTACCACCACAATCACAACACCACCACCACTACACACCACCACCACAATCACAACACAACCACCACCACTACACACCACCACTACACAACACCACTACACACCACCACCACAATCACAACACCACCACCACCACTACACACCACCACCACCACTACACAACACCGCTACACACCACCACAATCACAACACAACCACCACCACTACACACCACCACCACAATCACAACCACCACCACTACACACCACCACCACAATCACAACACAACCACCACAACTACACACCACCACTACACAACACCACTACACACCACCACCACAATCACAACACAACCACCACCACTACACACCACCAACATACCTCACAGTCTACCAAAATCATTCCCCACACATACTAAACATATTTACACAAACACAACCAAAGGTGTTGCACTAGCATAGTGTTGAATCACGTTAATCCACCTAAGTGCACTTGTCAAGTTGCCAACACTAACTTACCACACTTAAAAATATTACCGTCAAATATTGTCCCGGTTTAAATCAGATATATTACTCTCTCTCGTGGTAATACTTCCACTCCCCGAGGATATTCTTGATGCTAGTTCCCCCCCCTAGGCCTACACAGCCCCCACAGCACTGTAGCAGGCCTACTGGACCATGCAAGGAGCGTCAAACACACACCCATGCATCCTACCCAAACTCGGGAGTGTGTTGCACTTGCTTACAACTCTATTGTCAACCCACTGCCTATACACATAGCTTCAATCCCAATGTTTATAAGTAAATCTCTGTATATACACCATATATACATCCAAAGTCACGTTGACTGGTGGTGCTCAGGTGGGGTGCAGCCTTAATGGGCCTTGTGTAGTGGATAGGCTTGAAACCATCGAAGGAGTGGCTCTAGGAGTGAGTTTGGAGTGTAAGCAAGGTACCAGGTAGGTAGGTGTTCAACAGTAACCTTGAGAACACAGTGGTTAGGCAGGTATGTGAGTATGAGGGCAGGTGTTGTTGATACCACACCTGGTCACATTATCCACCTGGTCGCTACCTCTACACAGGTGTGTATTAATGTGTATATACTGAGATTACTTCGTTATTAGCAAATGAAAGCATTCTAGGTATACGTATGATATGTACCTCTGTAACCCTTGTTGAACTAACAGCTACACAGGTCTATGGCATCTCTAACAAGCATACAACAGTTAATAATGGTGGGGTGTGGGTGTAACAAGCAAGTTAATACCCTCTAACAGGCATGCGGTAGTTAATGTGTTTAGCGGGAACAAGGTCGTTACTAACAACCACTAACACTAACCCATAATACACCACTAACAACCACAAACACACCACAAACACCACTAACAACCACTAACATACTAACCACTAACACACCACTAACAACCCCTAACATACCACTAACAACCACTAACACTAGCAACCACTAACACACTAACCACTAACACACCACTAACAACCACTAACACACCACTAATAACCACTAACACACCACTAATAACCACTAACACACCACTAATAACCCCTAACACACCACTAACAACCACTAACACACTAACCACTAACACACTAACCACTAACACACCACTAACAACCCCTAACACACCACAACAACCACTAACACACTAACCACTAACACCACTAACCACCCCTAACACACCACTAACAACCACTAACACACCACTAACCCCTAACACACCACTAACAACCACTAACACACTAACCACTAACACACCACTAACCCCTAACACACCACTAACAACCACTAACACACTAACCACTAACACACCACTAACCCCTAACACACCACTAACAACCACTAACACACTAACAACCACTAACACACTAACCACTAACACACCACTAACCACCACTAACACACCACTAACAACCCCTAACACACCACTAACAACCACTAACACACTAACCACTAACACACCACTAATAACCACTAACACACCACTAATAACCCCTAACACACCACTAACAACCACTAACACACTAACCACTAACACACCACTAACAACCCCTAACACACCACTAACAACCACTAACACACCACTAACAACCCCTAACACACCACTAACAACCACTAACACACTAACAACCACTAACACACTAACCACTAACACACCACTAACAACCACTAACACACTAACCACTAACACACCACTAACAACCCCTAACACACCACTAACACACTAACCACTAACACACCACTAACAACCACTAACACACCACTAACAACCCCTAACACACCACTAACAACCACTAACACACTAACCACTAACACACCACTAACAACCCCTAACACACCACTAACAACCACTAACACACTAACAACCACTAACACACTAACCACTAACACACCACTAACAACCACTAACACACCACTAACAACCCCTAACACACCACTAACAACCACTAACACACTAACCACTAACACACCACTAACAACCCCTAACACACCACTAACAACCACTAACACACCACTAACAACCCCTAACACACCACTAACAACCCCTAACACACTAACCACTAACACACCACTAACAACCCCTAACACACCACTAACAACCACTAACACACTAGCAACCACTAACAACCATACCACACACTACACAATCCTCTACATTCAACTGTCCCCTCAAGGAAGGTTCCTTGATGTTGGTGAGGGGCTCTTGATTTAGGGAATTGGATCTGTGCTCCAGTTCCCCAAATTAAGCCTGAATGCCTTCCACATACCCCCCCAGGCGCTGTATAATCCTCCGGGTTTAGCGCTTCCCCCTTGATTGTAATAATAATAATACATTCAACTGAAGAAGACTGCTGAGCGGGCGAAACGTTTACGCAATAGATACCCAAGTGTTGCACATGTAATTTGAAGGTATTATAAACCGCGTTTACTATACCCACGTCAGTTATAAACCCTCATAAAGCGACCAGGGTTTAAAGACTCGCCTTGAAAGATCCCTAAAGCTAACTTTAATTCATGGTAAAATTACCTACGGGAGCTTTTAAGCTCACTGGACGTGTCTTGACATGACCTACACTCACGTCAGCTGATTCAACTCAATACAACCAACCAGACTGTTACTAAAGGTTTTTTCTGAGAAAGTCTGTGTTTACTGAGATATTCTGAGGATCTTAAACTGAGATGACAGACACACACACACGCACACTACACACACACACACACACACACACACTCACTACACACACACTACACACACACTCACTACACACACACACACTACACACACACACACTACACACACACTACACACACACACACACACACACTACACACACACATACTACACACACTACACACACACACTACACACACACACACACACACTACACACACACACACACTACACACACACACACACTACACACACACTACACACACACACTACACACACTACACACACACACTACACACACACTACACACTACACACACACACTACACACACACACACTACACACACACACACTACACACACACACACACACACACACACACTACACACACACACACTACACACACACAACTACACACACACACTACACACACTACACACACACACACACACACACTACACACACACACACTACACACACACACACTACACACACACAACTACACACACACACACTACACACACTACACACACACACACACTCACTACACACACACACACTACACACACACACACTACACACACACTACACACACACACACACACTACACACACTACACACACACTACACACACACACACACACACACTACACACACACACTACACACACACTACACACACACACACTACACACACACACTACACACACTACACACACACACTACACACTACACACACACACTACACACACAACTACACACACACACACTACACACACTACACACACACACACACACACACTACACACACACACATACACACACACTACACACACACACATACACACACACTACACACACACACACACACACACTACACACACACACATACACACACACTACACACACACAACTACACACACACACACTACACACACACACACACTACACACACACACACATACACACACACTACACACACACAACACAGACGAAGTCTCAATCGACAAGTGCTACTGAAAGCTAGTAACCACCACTACTACCACCACAACTACCACCACTACTACTACCACTACTACCACCACACACCATTCCAAGTGGGTACAGGAGATGAGTCGATGAATCAGTGTGTATGATACAATACATGAATAAAGCTGACGTTGTATCCTGTTTGATCACTGTTGATACTGTATCCTGTTCTTTGTAACTGTTGTTCCAGCATCCTGTCATAATAGTTCCAGTATCCTGTTGTTTGTAACAGCAACTGTTGTTCCAGTCTATGGTCAGAAGCACCAAACATGTTTTGTACCATGATGGTACCATGATGGTACAATAATGAGGCGACTTCAGATTCTATCATGAATGTTAATGTTGTACATTGATAGGAGAGTTGAGCAAGGTTATGTCAGTGTAAAGCCTCTGTAACACTACACACAGCCTCTGTAACACTACACACAGCCTCTGTAACACTACACACAGCCTCTGTAACACTACACACAGCCTCTGTAACACTACACACAGCCTCTGTAACACTACACACAGCCTCTGTAACACTACACACAGCCTCTGTAACACTACACACAGCCTCTGTAACACTACACACAGCCTCTGTAACACTACACACAGCCTCTGTAACACCACACACAGCCTCTGTAACACCACACACAGCCTCTGTAACACTACACACACCACACACAGCCTCTGTAACACTACACACACCACACACAGCCTCTGTAACACTACACACACCACACACAGCCTCTGTAACACTACACACACCACACACAGCCTCTGTAACACTACACACACCACACACAGCCTCTGTAACACTACACACACCACACACAGCCTCTGTAACACTACACACACCACACACAGCCTCTGTAACACCACACACAGCCTCTGTAACACTACACACACCACACACACCCTCTGTAACACTACACACACCACACACAGCCTCTGTAACACTACACACACCACACACAGCCTCTGTAACACTACACACACCACACACAGCCTCTGTAACACTACACACACCACACACAGCCTCTGTAACACTACACACACCACACACAGCCTCTGTAACACCACACACAGCCTCTGTAACACTACACACAGCCTCTGTAACACTACACACAGCCTCTGTAACACTACACACAGCCTCTGTAACACCACACACAGCCTCTGTAACACCACACACAGCCTCTGTAACACTACACACAGCCTCTGTAACACCACACACAGCCTCTGTAACACTACACACAGCCTCTGTAACACTACACACAGCCTCTGTAACACCACACACAGCCTCTGTAACACCACACACAGCCTCTGTAACACCACACACAGCCTCTGTAACACTACACACAGCCTCTGTAACACCACACACAGCCTCTGTAACACCACACACAGCCTCTGTAACACCACACACAGCCTCTGTAACACCACACACAGCCTCTGTAACACCACACACAGCCTCTGTAACACCACACACAGCCTCTGTAACACCACACACAGCCTCTGTAACACCACACACAGCCTCTGTAACACCACACACAGCCTCTGTAACACCACACACAGCCTCTGTAACACCACACACAGCCTCTGTAACACCACACACAGCCTCTGTAACACCACACACAGCCTCTGTAACACTACACACAGCCTCTGTAACACCACACACAGCCTCTGTAACACCACACACAGCCTCTGTAACACCACACACAGCCTCTGTAACACCACACACAGCCTCTGTAACACTACACACAGCCTCTGTAACACTACACACACCACACACAGCCTCTAACACTACACACACCACACACAGCCTCTGTAACACTACACACACCACACACAGCCTCTGTAACACTACACACAGCCTCTGTAACACCACACACAGCCTCTGTAACACTACACACAGCCTCTGTAACACTACACACAGCCTCTGTAACACTACATACACCACACACAGCCTCTGTAACACTACACACACCACACACAGCCTCTGTAACACTACACACACCACACACAGCCTCTGTAACACTACACACACCACACACAGCCTCTGTAACACTACACACACCACACACAGCCTCTGTAACACTACACACACCACACACAGCCTCTGTAACACTACACACAGCCTCTGTAACACCACACACAGCCTCTGTAACACTACACACAGCCTCTGTAACACTACACACAGCCTCTATAACACTACACACAGCCTCTGTAACACTACACACAGCCTCTGTAACACTACACACAGCCTCTGTAACACTACACACAGCCTCTGTAACACTACACACAGCCTCTGTAACACTACACACACCACACACAGCCTCTGTAACACTACACACACCACACACAGCCTATGTAACACTACACACACCACACAGCCTCTGTAACACTACACACAGCCTCTGTAACACTACACACAGCCTCTGTAACACTACACACAGCCTCTGTAACACTACACACAGCCTCTGTAACACTACACACACCACACACAGCCTCTGTAACACTACACACAGCCTCTGTAACACTACACACAGCCTCTGTAACACTACACACACCACACACAGCCTCTGTAACACTACACACACCACACACAGCCTCTGTAACACTACACACAGCCTCTGTAACACTACACACAGCCTCTGTAACACTACACACACCACACACAGCCTCTGTAACACTACACACAGCCTCTGTAACACTACACACACAGCCTCTGTAACACTACACACACCACACACAGCCTCTGTAACACTACACACACCACACACAGCCTCTGTAACACTACACACACCACACACAGCCTCTGTAACACTACACACACCACACACAGCCTCTGTAACACTACACACACCACACACAGCCTCTGTAACACTACACACACCACACACAGCCTCTGTAACACTCCATACACCACACACAGCCTCTGTAACACTACACACACCACACACAGCCTCTGTAACACTACACACACAGCCTCTGTAACACTACATACACCACACACAGCCTCTGTAACACTACACACACCACGCAGCCTCTGTAACACTACACACACCACACACAGCCTCTGTAACACTACACACACCACACACAGCCTCTGTAACACTACACACACCACACACAGCCTCTGTAACACTACACACACCACACACAGCCTCTGTAACACTACACACACAGCCTCTGTAACACTACACACACCACACACAGCCTCTGTAACACTACACACACCACACACAGCCTCTGTAACACTACACACACCACACACAGCCTCTGTAACACTACACACACCACACACAGCCTCTGTAACACTACACACACCACACACAGCCTCTGTAACACTACACACACCACACACAGCCTCTGTAACACTAAACACACAGCCTCTGTAACACTACACACACCACACACAGCCTCTGTAACACTACATACACCACACACACCCTCTGTAACACTACACACACCACACACAGCCTCTGTAACACTACACACACCACACACAGCCTCTGTAACACTACACACACCACACACAGCCTCTGTAACACTACATACACCACACACAGCCTCTGTAACACTACATACACCACACACAGCCTCTGTAACACTACACACACCACACACAGCCTCTGTAACACTACACACACAGCCTCTGTAACACTACATACACCACACACAGCCTCTAACACTACACACACCACACACAGCCTCTGTAACACTACACACACAGCCTCTGTAACACTACACACACCACACACAGCCTCTAACACTACACACACCACACACAGCCTCTGTAACACTACACACACCACACACAGCCTCTGTAACACTACACACACCACACACAGCCTCTGTAACACTACACACACCACACACAGCCTCTGTAACACTACACACACAGCCTCTGTAACACTACACACACCACACACAGCCTCTGTAACACTACATACACCACACACACCCTCTGTAACACTACACACACCACACACAGCCTCTGTAACACTACACACACCACACACAGCCTCTGTAACACTACACACACCACACACAGCCTCTGTAACACTACATACACCACACACAGCCTCTGTAACACTACATACACCACACACAGCCTCTGTAACACTACACACACCACACACAGCCTCTGTAACACTACACACACAGCCTCTGTAACACTACATACACCACACACAGCCTCTAACACTACACACACCACACACAGCCTCTGTAACACTACACACACAGCCTCTGTAACACTACACACACCACACACAGCCTCTAACACTACACACACCACACACAGCCTCTGTAACACTACACACACCACACACAGCCTCTGTAACACTACACACACCACACACAGCCTCTGTAACACTACACACACAGCCTCTGTAACACTACATACACCACACACAGCCTCTGTAACACTACACACACCACACACAGCCTCTAACACTACACACACCACACACAGCCTCTGTAACACTACACACACCACACACAGCCTCTGTAACACTACACACACCACACACAGCCTCTGTAACACTACACACACCACACACAGCCTCTGTAACACCACACACAGCCTCTGTAACACCACACACAGCCTCTGTAACACCACACACAGCCTCTGTAACACCACACACAGCCTCTGTAACACTACACACAGCCTCTGTAACACCACACACAGCCTCTGTAACACCACACACAGCCTCTGTAACACCACACACAGCCTCTGTAACACCACACACAGCCTCTGTAACACTACACACAGCCTCTGTAACACTACACACACCACACACAGCCTCTGTAACACTACACACACCACACACAGCCTCTGTAACACTACACACACCACACACAGCCTCTGTAACACTACACACAGCCTCTGTAACACCACACACAGCCTCTGTAACACTACACACAGCCTCTGTAACACTACACACAGCCTCTGTAACACTACATACACCACACACAGCCTCTGTAACACTACACACACCACACACAGCCTCTGTAACACTACACACACCACACACAGCCTCTGTAACACTACACACACCACACACAGCCTCTGTAACACTACACACACCACACACAGCCTCTGTAACACTACACACACCACACACAGCCTCTGTAACACTACACACAGCCTCTGTAACACCACACACAGCCTCTGTAACACTACACACAGCCTCTGTAACACTACACACAGCCTCTGTAACACTACACACAGCCTCTGTAACACTACACACAGCCTCTGTAACACTACACACAGCCTCTGTAACACTACACACAGCCTCTGTAACACTACACACAGCCTCTGTAACACTACACACACCACACACAGCCTCTGTAACACTACACACACCACACACAGCCTATGTAACACTACACACACCACACAGCCTCTGTAACACTACACACAGCCTCTGTAACACTACACACAGCCTCTGTAACACTACACACAGCCTCTGTAACACTACACACAGCCTCTGTAACACTACACACACCACACACAGCCTCTGTAACACTACACACAGCCTCTGTAACACTACACACAGCCTCTGTAACACTACACACACCACACACAGCCTCTGTAACACTACACACACCACACACAGCCTCTGTAACACTACACACAGCCTCTGTAACACTACACACAGCCTCTGTAACACTACACACACCACACACAGCCTCTGTAACACTACACACAGCCTCTGTAACACTACACACACAGCCTCTGTAACACTACACACACCACACACAGCCTCTGTAACACTACACACACCACACACAGCCTCTGTAACACTACACACACCACACACAGCCTCTGTAACACTACACACACCACACACAGCCTCTGTAACACTACACACACCACACACAGCCTCTGTAACACTACACACACCACACACAGCCTCTGTAACACTCCATACACCACACACAGCCTCTGTAACACTACACACACCACACACAGCCTCTGTAACACTACACACACAGCCTCTGTAACACTACATACACCACACACAGCCTCTGTAACACTACACACACCACGCAGCCTCTGTAACACTACACACACCACACACAGCCTCTGTAACACTACACACACCACACACAGCCTCTGTAACACTACACACACCACACACAGCCTCTGTAACACTACACACACCACACACAGCCTCTGTAACACTACACACACAGCCTCTGTAACACTACACACACCACACACAGCCTCTGTAACACTACACACACCACACACAGCCTCTGTAACACTACACACACCACACACAGCCTCTGTAACACTACACACACCACACACAGCCTCTGTAACACTACACACACCACACACAGCCTCTGTAACACTACACACACAGCCTCTGTAACACTACACACACCACACACAGCCTCTGTAACACTACATACACCACACACACCCTCTGTAACACTACACACACCACACACAGCCTCTGTAACACTACACACACCACACACAGCCTCTGTAACACTACACACACCACACACAGCCTCTGTAACACTACATACACCACACACAGCCTCTGTAACACTACATACACCACACACAGCCTCTGTAACACTACACACACCACACACAGCCTCTGTAACACTACACACACAGCCTCTGTAACACTACATACACCACACACAGCCTCTAACACTACACACACCACACACAGCCTCTGTAACACTACACACACAGCCTCTGTAACACTACACACACCACACACAGCCTCTAACACTACACACACCACACACAGCCTCTGTAACACTACACACACCACACACAGCCTCTGTAACACTACACACACCACACACAGCCTCTGTAACACTACACACACCACACACAGCCTCTGTAACACTACACACACAGCCTCTGTAACACTACACACACCACACACAGCCTCTGTAACACTACATACACCACACACACCCTCTGTAACACTACACACACCACACACAGCCTCTGTAACACTACACACACCACACACAGCCTCTGTAACACTACACACACCACACACAGCCTCTGTAACACTACATACACCACACACAGCCTCTGTAACACTACATACACCACACACAGCCTCTGTAACACTACACACACCACACACAGCCTCTGTAACACTACACACACCACACACAGCCTCTAACACTACACACACCACACACAGCCTCTGTAACACTACACACACAGCCTCTGTAACACTACACACACCACACACAGCCTCTAACACTACACACACCACACACAGCCTCTGTAACACTACACACACCACACACAGCCTCTGTAACACTACACACACCACACACAGCCTCTGTAACACTACACACACAGCCTCTGTAACACTACATACACCACACACAGCCTCTGTAACACTACACTCACCACACACAGCCTCTGTAACACTACACACACCACACACAGCCTCTGTAACACTACACACACCACACACAGCCTCTGTAAGACTACACACACCACACACAGCCTCTGTAACACTACACACACCACACACAGCCTCTGTAACACTACACACACCACACACAGCCTCTGTAACACTACACACACCACACACAGCCTCTGTAACACTACACACACCACACACAGCCTCTGTAACACTACACACACCACACACAGCCTCTGTAACACTACACACACCACACACAGCCTCTGTAACACTACACACACCACACACAGCCTCTGTAACACCACACACAGCCTCTGTAACACTACACACACCACACACACCCTCTGTAACACTACACACACCACACACAGCCTCTGTAACACTACACACACCACACACAGCCTCTGTAACACTACACACACCACACACAGCCTCTGTAACACTACACACACCACACACAGCCTCTGTAACACTACACACACCACACACAGCCTCTGTAACACCACACACAGCCTCTGTAACACTACACACAGCCTCTGTAACACTACACACAGCCTCTGTAACACTACACACAGCCTCTGTAACACCACACACAGCCTCTGTAACACCACACACAGCCTCTGTAACACTACACACAGCCTCTGTAACACCACACACAGCCTCTGTA
Organism: Cherax quadricarinatus; assembly: GCF_038502225.1. NCBI lineage: Eukaryota > Metazoa > Arthropoda > Malacostraca > Decapoda > Parastacidae > Cherax > Cherax quadricarinatus. The sequence continues at coordinate 3,281,999 of NC_091366.1, forward strand.
ACACTACACACAGCCTCTGTAACACTACACACAGCCTCTGTAACACCACACACAGCCTCTGTAACACCACACACAGCCTCTGTAACACCACACACAGCCTCTGTAACACTACACACAGCCTCTGTAACACCACACACAGCCTCTGTAACACCACACACAGCCTCTGTAACACCACACACAGCCTCTGTAACACCACACACAGCCTCTGTAACACCACACACAGCCTCTGTAACACCACACACAGCCTCTGTAACACCACACACAGCCTCTGTAACACCACACACAGCCTCTGTAACACCACACACAGCCTCTGTAACACCACACACAGCCTCTGTAACACCACACACAGCCTCTGTAACACCACACACAGCCTCTGTAACACCACACACAGCCTCTGTAACACTACACACAGCCTCTGTAACACCACACACAGCCTCTGTAACACCACACACAGCCTCTGTAACACCACACACAGCCTCTGTAACACCACACACAGCCTCTGTAACACTACACACAGCCTCTGTAACACTACACACACCACACACAGCCTCTAACACTACACACACCACACACAGCCTCTGTAACACTACACACACCACACACAGCCTCTGTAACACTACACACAGCCTCTGTAACACCACACACAGCCTCTGTAACACTACACACAGCCTCTGTAACACTACACACAGCCTCTGTAACACTACATACACCACACACAGCCTCTGTAACACTACACACACCACACACAGCCTCTGTAACACTACACACACCACACACAGCCTCTGTAACACTACACACACCACACACAGCCTCTGTAACACTACACACACCACACACAGCCTCTGTAACACTACACACACCACACACAGCCTCTGTAACACTACACACAGCCTCTGTAACACCACACACAGCCTCTGTAACACTACACACAGCCTCTGTAACACTACACACAGCCTCTGTAACACTACACACAGCCTCTGTAACACTACACACAGCCTCTGTAACACTACACACAGCCTCTGTAACACTACACACAGCCTCTGTAACACTACACACAGCCTCTGTAACACTACACACACCACACACAGCCTCTGTAACACTACACACACCACACACAGCCTATGTAACACTACACACACCACACAGCCTCTGTAACACTACACACAGCCTCTGTAACACTACACACAGCCTCTGTAACACTACACACAGCCTCTGTAACACTACACACAGCCTCTGTAACACTACACACACCACACACAGCCTCTGTAACACTACACACAGCCTCTGTAACACTACACACAGCCTCTGTAACACTACACACACCACACACAGCCTCTGTAACACTACACACACCACACACAGCCTCTGTAACACTACACACAGCCTCTGTAACACTACACACAGCCTCTGTAACACTACACACACCACACACAGCCTCTGTAACACTACACACAGCCTCTGTAACACTACACACACAGCCTCTGTAACACTACACACACCACACACAGCCTCTGTAACACTACACACACCACACACAGCCTCTGTAACACTACACACACCACACACAGCCTCTGTAACACTACACACACCACACACAGCCTCTGTAACACTACACACACCACACACAGCCTCTGTAACACTACACACACCACACACAGCCTCTGTAACACTCCATACACCACACACAGCCTCTGTAACACTACACACACCACACACAGCCTCTGTAACACTACACACACAGCCTCTGTAACACTACATACACCACACACAGCCTCTGTAACACTACACACACCACGCAGCCTCTGTAACACTACACACACCACACACAGCCTCTGTAACACTACACACACCACACACAGCCTCTGTAACACTACACACACCACACACAGCCTCTGTAACACTACACACACCACACACAGCCTCTGTAACACTACACACACAGCCTCTGTAACACTACACACACCACACACAGCCTCTGTAACACTACACACACCACACACAGCCTCTGTAACACTACACACACCACACACAGCCTCTGTAACACTACACACACCACACACAGCCTCTGTAACACTACACACACCACACACAGCCTCTGTAACACTACACACACCACACACAGCCTCTGTAACACTAAACACACAGCCTCTGTAACACTACACACACCACACACAGCCTCTGTAACACTACATACACCACACACACCCTCTGTAACACTACACACACCACACACAGCCTCTGTAACACTACACACACCACACACAGCCTCTGTAACACTACACACACCACACACAGCCTCTGTAACACTACATACACCACACACAGCCTCTGTAACACTACATACACCACACACAGCCTCTGTAACACTACACACACCACACACAGCCTCTGTAACACTACACACACAGCCTCTGTAACACTACATACACCACACACAGCCTCTAACACTACACACACCACACACAGCCTCTGTAACACTACACACACAGCCTCTGTAACACTACACACACCACACACAGCCTCTAACACTACACACACCACACACAGCCTCTGTAACACTACACACACCACACACAGCCTCTGTAACACTACACACACCACACACAGCCTCTGTAACACTACACACACCACACACAGCCTCTGTAACACTACACACACAGCCTCTGTAACACTACACACACCACACACAGCCTCTGTAACACTACATACACCACACACACCCTCTGTAACACTACACACACCACACACAGCCTCTGTAACACTACACACACCACACACAGCCTCTGTAACACTACACACACCACACACAGCCTCTGTAACACTACATACACCACACACAGCCTCTGTAACACTACATACACCACACACAGCCTCTGTAACACTACACACACCACACACAGCCTCTGTAACACTACACACACCACACACAGCCTCTAACACTACACACACCACACACAGCCTCTGTAACACTACACACACAGCCTCTGTAACACTACACACACCACACACAGCCTCTAACACTACACACACCACACACAGCCTCTGTAACACTACACACACCACACACAGCCTCTGTAACACTACACACACCACACACAGCCTCTGTAACACTACACACACAGCCTCTGTAACACTACATACACCACACACAGCCTCTGTAACACTACACTCACCACACACAGCCTCTGTAACACTACACACACCACACACAGCCTCTGTAACACTACACACACCACACACAGCCTCTGTAAGACTACACACACCACACACAGCCTCTGTAACACTACACACACCACACACAGCCTCTGTAACACTACACACACCACACACAGCCTCTGTAACACTACACACACCACACACAGCCTCTGTAACACTACACACACCACACACAGCCTCTGTAAGACTACACACACCACACACAGCCTCTGTAACACTACACACACCACACACAGCCTCTGTAACACTACACACACCACACACAGCCTCTGTAACACTACACACACCACACACAGCCTCTGTAACACTACACACACCACACACAGCCTCTGTAACACTACACACACCACACACAGCCTCTGTAACACTACACACACAGCCTCTGTAACACTACATACACCACACACAGCCTCTGTAACACTACATACACCACACACAGCCTCTGTAACACTACACACACCACACACAGCCTCTGTAACACTACACACACCACACACAGCCTCTGTAACACTACACACACAGCCTCTGTAACACTACATACACCACACACAGCCTCTGTAACACTACACACACAGCCTCTGTAACACTACACACACCACACACAGCCTCTGTAACACTACACACACCACACACAGCCTCTGTAACACTACACACACAGCCTCTGTAACACTACATACACCACACACAGCCTCTGTGTTCGCATCGCTATTGGGTCGTGCGGACGTGCTGCGCAGTAGCTCCTGATTGAGTTGGCTTTTGCGCAGTGTTGACGTGTACTTGGCTCTGTGAAGACCTGTTTGCGCGCTCTCTAGAATTGAAGCAAGATGCCCTCCATCGAGCAACTTTACCAACAGCTTAAGGAAGAACTGAGGATGGCGAATATGGAAATTCGGAGATTGACCGAGGAAAACAAGAAGATTCGTAGTAGTCCTCCTGTTTTGAGTCCTCAGGTCAAGAAGGGAAACTGGTCAGTGGCTGGACAGCAGGGAAAGAAGTTGACGATCAAGAAGACGAATGGAAAGGTAGAAACGATGAAGAAGAAAGAGACTGCCGTGGAAACTGTTGTGGAAACATCTAATACATTCTCAGTGCTACCCGACGAATGTGAATCGACTATGGATAGGGCGTTCTGCTTGAAGGACAGGAGTAGGAGACAGAGCTTGCTTTCCTGGGGCTGGGATGAAGGATATTGTTAGCCGTCTGGATGACATCATGAGAGGTAATGGGAGTAATCCTATTATCTGTCTCAGTGCTGGAGGCAACGATGTTGGCAGACGTAGGAGTGAAGACCTGATTAGCAGGTATAGGTCAGCAATAGAAATAATAAGAAGTAAGGGTGGGAACCCTCTCATATGTGGTATTTTGCCAAGGAGAGGAGTTGGAAATGAATGGTTGTCCAGGGCAATTGGTGTCAATTGCTGGCTGGACAAATACTGTAAGGAAAATGCGGTAACATTCATTGACAACTGGGACCTCTTCTATGGCAGAAATGACATGTATGCTAGGGATGGGGTTCACTTATCTAGGTGTGGGGTGGGAGCACTGGCAACTGCAGTGGAGGGAGCTGTTAGGACTTTAAACTAGGAGTAGTTAGTGGTATGGGTTTTGGCAGGAAAACAGTGAAGTCCCAGTGTAGTAATATTACGAGTTCTAGGGGAACTAGTAATAATAAGAACGAGGTAGATATTGAAAAGCCAGGGGCCTTGGGTGATAAGGACAGTAATAGGTTTAGTAGAAAAATAGAAATGACCAGGAAGGGTAAAGAGAAAGGAGAGTCTTTCAATGTTTATTATGCTAATTGCCGTAGTGCTAGGAATAAGATGGACGAGTTGAGATTAGTTGCTAGTGTAGGTAACATTGATGTATTTGCCTTAACTGAGACGTGGTTTAATTCAAAAAGTCGGGACATGCCTGCAGAATGTCATATTCAGGGTTTTAAATTGTTCCAAGTAGATAGAAGTATCGGGAAGGGGGGTGGGGTGGCATTGTATGTCCGAGATCGCTTGAACTGTTGTTGCATAAAAACGGGTATTAAGTCTGAAGTAACACATACAGAGTCTGTTTGGATATAATTTTCAGAGGGGCATGAAAAACTGATTTTAGGAGTGATATACCGTCCCCCAAACTTAGATAGGGACCAGGGGAGACTACTATGGGAGGAAATTGTTAAGGCCACAAGGCACGATAACGTAGTAATTCTAGGAGACTTTAACTTTAGTCATGTTGATTGGAATTTCTTGACTGGGAATTTAGAATCATACAACTTCTTAGAAGTATTTCAGGATTGTTTTTTGAAGCAGTTTGTGACCGAACCTACAAGGGGAAATAACCTGCTTGACTTAGTTAAGGCAAACAATGAATGAACTGGGTGCTAGCGACCACAAATCAATTACATTTAGCATTGAATGGAAGTACGATAGTAGCGATAACTCAGTAACAGTCCCAGATTTTCGCTTAGCAGATTACGATGGGCTTAGAGAACACTTATCATCTGTTGACTGGGGTAACGAAGAGAGCTATCAATATGACAGTTTTCTGAACACTATACATGCTGCTCAAAGAGCGTTTATCCCATATAAAGAAATTAGATCAAATAGAAATGACCCAAAATGGATGAATAATAGGCTCAAATATCTACTAGGGCATAAGAAAGGAATTTATAGGCGTATCAAAAGAGGTGAGGGTCATCTTATGAATCAGTATATTGACATTAAGAGGGACATTAAAAAGGGGATAAGAAAAGCTAAAAGGGACTATGAAATTAAAGTTGCTAGGGATTCTAAAACTAACCCAAAAAGTTTTTTCTAGGTCTATAGAACAAAAGTTATAGATAAGATAGGTCCCCTTAAAAATAACTATGGGCACCTTACTGACAAAGAGAATGAAATGTGCTTGATTTTAAATAATTATTTTCTCTCAGTTTTTACACAGGAAGACACTAACAATATTCCAGTAATTAATTTTTACAGTGGGCTAGAAGAAGATAAATTATGTAACATCACAGTCACTAGTGAGATGGTTGTGAGGCAGATAGACAGACTGAAGCAAAATAAGTCGTCGGGTCCTGATGAGGTTTTTTTCAAGGGTTCTTAAGGAATGCAAAATGGAACTCTGTGAACCATTAACTATCATACACATAATGGATACAAGGTACACAATAAACTAGCCACTACCATACACACCATGGATACAAGGTACACAATAAACTAGCCACTACCATACATACCATGGATACAAGGTACACAGTAAACTAGCCACTGCCATACACACCATGGATACAAGGTACACAATAAACTAGCCACTACCATACATACCATGGATACAAGGTACACAGTAAACTAGCCACTGCCATACACACCATGGATACAAGGTACACAGTAAACTAGTCACTACCATACACACCATGAATACAAGGTACACAGTAAACTAGCCACCACCATACACACCATGGATACAAGGTACACAGTAAACTAGCCACTACCATACACACCATGGATACAAGGTACACAGTAAACTAACCACTACCATACACACCATGAATACAAGGTACACGGTAAACTAGCCACTAACATACACATCATGGATACAAGGTACACAGTAAACTAGCCACTACAATACACACCATGGATACAAGGTACACAAACTAGCCACTACCATACACACCATGGATACAAGGTACACAAACTAGCCACTACCATATACACCATGGATACAAGGTACACAGTAAACTAGCTACTGCCATACACACCATGGATACAAGGTACAAAAACTAGCCACTACCATACACACCATGGATACAAGGTACACAGTAAACTAGCTACTGCCATACACACCATGGATACACGGTACACAAACTAGCCACTATCATACACACCATGGATACAAGGTACACAAACTAGCCACTACAATACACACCATGGATACAAGGTACACAATAAACTAGCTACTGCCATACACACCATGGATACAAGGTACACAAACTAGCCACTATCATACACACCATGGATACAAGGTACACAAACTAGCCACTACCATACACACCATGGATACAAGGTACACAAACTAGCCACTACCATACACACCATGGATATAAGGTACACAATAAACTAGCCACTACCATACACACCATGGATACAAGGTACACAGTAAACTAGCCACTACCATACACACCATGGATGCAAGGTACACAAATTAGCCACTACCATACACTATGGATACAAGGTACACAGCAAACTAGCACTACCATACACACCATGGATACAAGGTACACAAACTAGCCACTACCATACACACCATGGATACAAGGTACACAAACTAGCCACTACCATACACACCATGGATACAAGGTACACAAATTAGCCACTACCGTACACACCATGGATACAAGGTACACAAACTAGCCACTACCATACACACCATGGATACAAGATACACAGCAAATTAGCCACTACCATACACACCATGGATACAAGGTACACAAACTAGCCACTACCATACACACCATGGATACAAGGTACACTAGCCACTACCATACACACCATGGATACAAGGTACACAAACTAGCCACTACCATACACACCATGGATACAAGATACACAGCAAACTAGCCACTACCATACACACCATGGATACAAGGTACACAAAGTAGCCACTACCTTACACACCATGGATACAAGATACACAGCAAACTAGCCACTACCATACACACCATGGATACAAGGTACAGAAACTAGCCACTACCATACACACCATGGATACAAGGTACACAGTAAACTAACCACTACCATACCCACCATGAATACAAGGTACACGGTAAACTAGCCACTAACATACACACCATGGATACAAGGTACACAAACTAGCCACTACCATACACACCATGGATACAAGGTACACACACTAGCCACTACCATATACACCATGGATACAAGGTACACAGTAAACTAGCCACTACCATACACACCATGGATACAAGGTACACAGTAAACTAGCTACTGCCATACACACCATGGATACAAGGTACACAGTAAACTAGCTACTGCCATACACACCATGGATACAAGGTACACAAACTAGCCACTATCATACACACCATGGATACAAGGTACACAAACTAGCCACTACCATACACACCATGGATACAAGGTACACAATAAACTAGCTACTGCCATACACACCATGGATACAAGGTACACAAACTAGCCACTATCATACACACCATGGATACAAGGTACACAAACTAGCCACTACCATACACACCATGGATACAAGGTACACAATAAACTAGCCACTACCATACATACCATGGATATAAGGTACACAATAAACTAGCCACTACCATACAAACCATGGATACAAGGTACACAGTAAACTAGCCACTACCATACACACCATGGATGCAAGGTACACAATAAACTAGCCACTACAATACACTATGGATACAAGGTACACAGCAAACTAGCACTACCATACACACCATGGATACAAGGTACACAAACTAGCCACTACCGTACACACCATGGATACAAGGTACACAAATTAGCCACTACCATACACACCATGGATACAAGATACACAGCAAACTAGCCACTACCATACACACCATGGATACAAGGTACAGAAACTAGCCACTACCATACACACCATGGATACAAGGTACACAATCTAGCCACTACCATACACACCATGGATACAAGGTACACAGTAAACTAACCACTACCATACACACCATGAATACAAGGTACACGGTAAACTAGCCACTAACATACACACCATGGATACAAGGTACACAGTAAACTAGCCACTACAATACACACCATGGATACAAGGTACACAAACTAGCCACTACCATACACACCATGGATACAAGGTACACAAACTAGCCACTACCATATACACCATGGATACAAGGTACACAGTAAACTAGCTACTGCCATACACACCATGGATACAAGGTACACAAACTAGCCACTACCATACACACCATGGATACAAGGTACACAGTAAACTAGCTACTGCCATACACACCATGGATACAAGGTACACAAACTAGCCACTATCATACACACCATGGATACAAGGTACACAAACTAGCCACTACCATACACACCATGGATACAAGGTACACAAACTAGCTACTGCCACACACACCATGGATACAAGGTACACAAACTAGCCACTATCATACACACCATGGATACAAGGTACACAAACTAGCCACTACCATACACACCATGGATACAAGGTACACAATAAACTAGCCACTACCATACATACCATGGATATAAGGTACACAATAAACTAGCCACTACCATACACACCATGGATACAAGGTACACAGCAAACTAGCCACTACCATACACACCATGGATGCAAGGTACACAATAAACTAGCCACTACCATACACTATGGATACAAGTTACACAGCAAACTAGCACTACCATACACACCATGGATACAAGGTACACAAACTAGCCACTACCATACACACCATGGATACAAGGTACACAAACTAGCCACTACCGTACACACCATGGATACAAGGTACACAAACTAGCCACTACCATACACACCATGGATACAAGGTACACAAACTAGCCACTACCGTACACACCATGGATACAAGGTACACAAACTAGCCACTACCATACACACCATGGATACAAGATACACAGCAAACTAGCCACTACCATACACACCATGGATACAAGGTACACAAACTAGCCACTACCATACACACCATGGATACAAGGTACACAATCTAGCCACTACCATACACACCATGGATACAAGGTACACAAACTAGCCACTGCCATACACACCATGGATGCAAGGTACACAAACTAGCCACTGCCATACACACCATGGATGCAAGGTACACAAACTAGCCACTACCATACACACCATGGATACAAGGTACACAGCAAACTAGCACTACCATACACACCATGGATACAAGGTACACAAACTAGCCACTACCATACACACCATGGATACAAGGTACACAAACTAGCCACTACCATACACACCATGGGTACAAGGTACACAGCAAACTAGCCAGTACCATACACACCATGGATACAAGGTACACAGCAAACTAGCACTACCATACACACCATGGATACAAGGTATACAATAAACTAGCCACTACCATACACACCATGGATACAAGGTACACAAACTAGCCACTACCATACCATGGATACAAGGTACACAGCAAACTAGCACTACCATACACACCATGGATACAAGGTACACAGCAAACTAGCCACTACCATACACACCATGGATACAAGGTACACAGCAAACTAGCCACTACCATACACACAATGGATACAAGGTACACAGCAAACTAGCCACTACCATACACACCATGGATACAAGGTACACAGTAAACTAGCCACTACCATACACACCATGGATACAAGGTACACAACAAACTAGCACTACCATACACACCATGGATACAAGGTACACAGCAAACTAGCCACTACCATACACACCATGGATACAAGGTACACAGCAAACTAGCCACTACCATACACACCATGGATACAAGGTACAGAATGCACTAGCCATTTCTACATCAAAATCTAAATCACTACAGACGAACCACAGAAAGGGTTAAGAGTTGAACCCTCTAGCCTGGGAGTTTCCGGATTCCCCTCAGCCACAGGTTCGAACACCAGATGACCCTCTTGCTGTTGCCATGGCAACATGGTTCATATATATTACACATCTATTTCTAAATTTTCTCTTCAAAACAGTTCATATAAGCTTCAAAATTATGTTTTTTTATATTTTAGAAGATCCAGGCCTTTTACAAACTAAGGTCACATTATACCACAAAGGTCACGTTATACCACAAAGGTCACGTTATACCACAAAGGTCACGTTATACCACAAAGGTCACGTTATACCACAAAGGTCACGTTATACCACAAAGGTCACGTTATACCACAAAGGTCACGTTATACCACAAAGGTCACGCTATACCACAAAGGTCACGTTATACCACAAAGGTCACGTTATACCACAAAGGTCACGTTATACCACAAAGGTCACGTTATACCACAAAGGTCACGTTATACCACAAAGGTCACGTTATACCACAAAGGTCACGTTATACCACAAAGGTCACGCTATACCACAAAGGTCACGCTATACCACAAAGGTCACGTTATACCACAAAGGTCACGCTATACCACAAAGGTCACGTTATACCACAAAGGTCACGCTATACCACAAAGGTCACGTTATACCACAAAGGTCACGTTATACCACAAAGGTCACGTTATACCACAAAGGTCACGTTATACCACAAAGGTCACGCTATACCACAAAGGTCACGCTATACCACAAAGGTCACGTTATACCACAAAGGTCACGTTATACCACAAAGGTCACGTTATACCACAAAGGTCACGCTATACCACAAAGGTCACGCTATACCACAAAGGTCACGTTATACCACAAAGGTCACGCTATACCACAAAGGTCACGCTATACCACAAAGGTCACGTTATACCACAAAGGTCACGCTATACCACAAAGGTCACGTTATACCACAAAGGTCACGTTATTATACCACAAAGGTCACGCTATACCACAAAGGTCACGTTATACCACAAAGGTCACGTTATACCACAAAGGTCACGTTATACCACAAAGGTCACGTTATTATACCACAAAGGTCACGTTATATCACAAAGGTCACGTTATTATATCACAAAGGTCACGTTATTATACCACAAAGGTCACGTTATACTACAAAGGACACGTTATACCACAAAGGTCACGTTATACCACAAAGGTCACGTTATGCCACAAAGGTCACGTTATACCACAAAGGTCACGTTTATATACCACAAAGGTCACGTTATACCACAAAGGTCACGTGGGTATACCACAAAGGTCACGTTGATATATCACAAAGGTCACGTTATACCACAAAGGTCACGTGGGTATACCACAAAGGTCACGTTGATATACCACAAAGGTCACGTGGGTATACCACAAAGGTCACGTTATACCACAAAGGTCACGTGGGTATACCACAAAGGTCACGTTATACCACAAAGGTCACGTGGGTATACCACAAAGGTCACGTTGATATATCACAAAGGTCACGTGGGTATACCACAAAGGTCACGTGGGTATACCACAAAGGTCACGTTATACCACAAAGGTCACGTGGGTATACCACAAAGGTCACGTTGATATACCACAAAGGTCACGTTATACCACAAAGGTCACGTTATACCACAAAGGTCACGTGGGTATACCACAAAGGTCACGTTGATATACCACAAAGGTCACGTGGGTATACCACAAAGGTCACGTTATACCACAAAGGTCACGTGGGTATACCACAAAGGTCACGTTGATATACCACAAAGGTCACGTGGGTATACCACAAAGGTCACATTTATATACCACAAAGGTCACGTTGATATACCACAAAGGTCACGTTTATATATCACAAAGGTCACGTGGGTATACCACAAAGGTCACGTGGGTATACCACAAAGGTCACGTGGGTATACCACAAAGGTCACGTGGGCATACCACCAAGGTCACGTGAATATACTACGAAGATATGCCTCACTTTAGTATGTTATGTCAGTGTCAAGACCTGGGACCCTCGAGTACTTTGCAGGTATATATTATCATGTATCTCTGTCTCCTCCGCTCCAGTGAGTACATATTTAAGACTTAAAACGTTAAATATATATTCAATGGAACGGAGGAGAGATCCATGGTAATATATAGCTGGAAAGTACTCAAGAACCTGGTAGGCATACTGGCTGCTACCACTAACAAAATGTTTGACTGGAAAAGTGTAGGCCGGGCTGCGGGAGGCTTAGGACTCTAGAAGCCAGACACAGGTCAACCACAGGGGTAAACAGTACACTAGCCACCAGCAGCGGTCACCACTACCACCACCACAAGCACTACCAACCCTACCACAATAACACCACTGCACTATACAACACCACCAACCCTCGTGTACTCGCTTGTTTGTGGCTACAAGGGTCGAGTCATGGTTCTGTGGAGGAGGGGGCATTATAACCACGAAACAATCCACTGTCTATCTGATAGCCAGATGGCTATCTGGCTTATCAGTCGGATGCTGTGGACATCCTAGGAGGGATATGAATGAACTCGGGTAGGAAAACAGCTGTCAGTCTGTAAATGAGACTGGATAACAGCTGTCAGTCTGTAAATGAGACTGGATAACAGCTGTCAGTCTGTAAATGAGACTGGATAACAGCTGTCAGTCTGTAAATGAGACTGGATAACAGCTGTCAGTCTGTAAATGAGACTGGATAACAGCTGTCAGTCTGTAAATGAGACTGGATAACAGCTGTCAGTCTGTAAATGAGACTGGATAACAGCTGTCAGTCTGTAAATAAGACAGGATAATAGCTGTCAGTCTGTAAATTCAATTATGTCAGGAAACTTACTAGGGGAACCCGAAATACACTGAGAAATGTGCATATCTGTGTATGACACACACACACACACACACACACACACACACACACACACACACACACACACACACACACACACACACACACACACACACACACAAAGGAAGTGGAATAGTTTGGGAAGCGATGTAGTGGAGTCAGGATCCATACATAGCTTTAAGCAGAGGTACGATAAAGCTCATGGTTCAGGGAGAGTGACCTAGTAGCGACCAGTGAAGAGGCGGGGACAGGAGCTTGGACTCGACCCCTGCAACCTCAACTAGGTGAGTACAACTAGGTGAGTACACATGATGAAGCTGATGGAGCAGGGAAAGAGTGAACCTAGTAGCGACCACCGAAAAGACGAGACCAGGAGCTGTGAATCGACCCTTGCAACCACAAATAAGCGAGTATAAATAGGTGAATGCAGGCAGACACACCCTTTTAATCAGTACCAGAAACATTAAATCACTCGTAAATGCAGTATACAGGTAAACTGGTGTCTTAATGACGCACGCTCTGAGGACAGGACTCGTACGCACCCGGATCTAGACGGCAGGAACGCATCCTAGCACTGCAAACGATTCACATCTAACGGTGCCTTAAGATATTGCAGGATGTGTCTTCGAGAATCTTAGATGTCTGACGCAAGACATTCTTGTTGCTACTTAAACCCGAGGTTCTTTAAGATGCTTGGTTTTTTTTCTGGAGGTTTAACCCGAGATAGATAACTGGAACTGGGTGTTATGCTGGAGGGCAGGTGAGATATGTATGTACTTAATATGTATGTATATACTTAGTGACCTTGTAGCATCCACAAGTCATGGAGATGAGGCCACACACACACACACACACACACACACACACACACACACACACACACACACACACACACACACACATACACATACACACACACACACACACACACACACACACACACACACACACACACACACACACACACACACACACGAATTGGCAAGGTGGAGAGAGACAGGTTGTTCCAGAGATGGTACACAGAAACGAGAGGTCACAATTGGAAGTTGAAGACTAAGATAAGCCAAAGAGATGTTAGGAAGTATTTCTTTAGTCATAGAGTTGTCAGGAAGTGGAATAGTCTGGCAAGCGATGTAGTGGAGGCAGGAACCATACACAGTTTTAAGACGAAGTATGATAAAACTCATGGAGCAGGGAGAGAGAGGACCTAGTAGCGACCAGTGAAGAGGAGGGGCCAGGAGCTATGACTCGACCCCTGAAACCACAAATAGGTGAGTACACACACACACACACACACACTACTTTCAACACCTTTTTAAAAGAGCACTCTCGTACGTCACCTAGCTAGCTAGGTGACATCCCCTAGGTCCTAGGTGACGTACAGAAGCACCCCAGGTGCCCAGTGGACAACAAGAAATAATAATAATAATCTTTATTTCTACAAGTACACGATACAACTTATACAGACCATAGCTGACATCAAAGACACTATGGAAAGTTCCTGGTTATACAGAGCATTTCCCGCAACTTAGATTAATTTTGTCCCCAAGCTGCCACCCACACCAGTCGACTAACACTCAGGTACCTACTTACTGCTAGGTGAACATGGACAGCAGGTGTCCTAAGGAAACACACGCCAATGTTTACACTCGTACCGAGGATCGAACCTCGGACAGCAACCACAACCATAACAAGGCGTCAGAAAGCTCCTGGGGAGCAAAACGTAGATGTGGTATGGATGTATAGATGTTAGGTATAGATGTGTCTTACCTAACAAAACGTAGATGTGATGAATGGTTTGAAAAACCGACAAGTTGAAGATTGAGACACTTATGCAGCATATGGGAATGGTAAGACACATATGCAACAGTTAGGCAACTTTATTCCGAAACGTTTCGCCTACACAGTAGGCTTCTTCAGTCGAATACAGAAAGAAGGCAGGAACAGTAGAGATGTGAAGACGATGTAATCAGTCCATCACCCTTGAAGTCGTAGAATTTGAGGTTGTCAGTCCCTCAGCCTGGAGCAGTTCAGTTCCATAGTCAGGAACTATCTGAAGATCAAGCGACAGTGCAGAGACTTAAATACTGTCGGAAGGAGAGGTGCAGAGTAGTAGTAGTAGTGAAAATGTAGCCTCTGAGAGGTCATGTCCCTCTCAGATCCAACCCTTTTTCACTTGAAAAGCTTGTCAAAGGTGTTTTCTGTACCAAGATGCCATGTGTTGCAGTGTCTGACAGGATGAACGGTATTGTATACCATTCTGATGTTCATCCTGTCAGACACTGCAACACATGGCATCTTGGTACAGAAAACACCTTTGACAAGCTTTTCAAGTGAAAAAGGGTTGGATCTGACCCTTGAAGTCGTAGAATTTGAGGTTGTCAGTCCCTCAGCCTGGAGCAGTTCAGTTCCATAGTCAGGAACTATCTGAAGATCAAGCGACAGTGCAGAGACTTAAATACTGTCGGAAGGAGAGGTGCAGAGTAGTAGTAGTAGTGAAAATGTAGCCTCTGAGAGGTCATGTCCCTCTCAGATCCAACCCTTTTTCACTTGAAAAGCTTGTCAAAGGTGTTTTCTGTACCAAGATGCCATGTGTTGCAGTGTCTGACAGGATGAACGGTATTGTATACCATTTTGATGTTCATCCTGTCAGACACTGCAACACATGGCATCTTGGTACAGAAAACACCTTTGACAAGCTTTTCAAGTGAAAAAGGGTTGGATCTGAGAGGGACATGACCTCTCAGAGGCTACATTTTCACTACTACTACTACTCTGCACCTCTCCTTCCGACAGTATTTAAGTCTCTGCACTGTCGCTTGATCTTCAGATAGTTCCTGACTATGGAACTGAACTGCTCCAGGCTGAGGGACTGACAACCTCAAATTCTACGACTTCAAGGGTGATGGACTGATTACATCGTCTTCACATCTCTACTGTTCCTGCCTTCTTTCTGTATTCGACTGAAGAAGCCTACTGTGTAGGCGAAACGTTTCGGAATAAAGTTGCCTAACTGTTGCATATGTGTCTTACCTTACAACCTGTCGGTATTGTATACCATTTTGATGTTCAGCATATGGGAATCTTTATTCAGGAAACGTTTCGCCACACAGTGGCTTCATCAGTCCAATACAAAGAGGTAGGCGTAAGGAGAGGAGGAGAATGAGGTAATCAGTCCCTCAACCTGGAGTCGATGTGTTCAGTCCATCACATTCTACAAGATTGATGAACTGAACACATCGACTCCAGGTTGAGGGACTGATTACCTCATTCTCCTCCTCTCCTTACACCTACCTCTTTGTATTGGACTGATGAAGCCACTGTGTGGCGAAACGTTTCTTGAATAAAGATTCCCATATGCTGCATAAGTGTCTCAATATTCAACTTGTCGGTTTTTCAAACCATTCATCACAACTGTCAGACACTGCAGCATCATGGGATCTTGTTACAAAGAATTCTTCAACACTTCTTCAACCTCTGGACGAAGACCTACTTCGACTAGTGGATGGTACCACTATGATCCCGCCTCCGCCTGCTTCACGTCACCTCACTACTTCGACTAGTGGATGGTACCACTATGACCCCGCCTCCGCCTGCTTCACCTCACCTCACTACAGTATATAAGCCACGTCTACGGCCCTATGCTGTACATTCTACAAGATTGATGGACTGAACACATCGACTCCAGGTTGAGGGACTGATTACCTCATTCTCCTCCTCTCCTTATGCCTACCTATTTGTATTGGACTGATGAAGCCACTGTGTGGCGAAACGTTTCCCGAATAAAGATTCCCATATACTGCATAAGTGTCTCAATCTTCAAACGTAGATGTGTTGGTCAGTCCTCAGTCTTGGAGTTGGCGAAGATCACCGGAATCTTGAAGACTCTGAACGTCACAGCAGGTTGGTTAGATTAGGTTCGTCAGGAAACAGGACAAGTGTTTCCTGACGCGGGTTGACCCACAGCTGGAGCTTTAAGTCATCTGACCCAGGCCTTCCACTAAGATCAGGCAGGTTGTTTATACTGGCGTCAGGCGAGGGACGTGATGTATATAGTTCAACAGTCCTTCCATTACGTTCTTGAATTTAAGAACACAAGAAAGAACACTGCAACGGACCTACTGGCCTATGCGAGGCAGGTCCAATTCTCCCACCGGCTTAAGCCAATGTCTTGACCTAGTGAGGTCAGACACGTCACTTAAGGGAGGAGCAGTGCATCCGACCTAGTAGCACAAGCTAGTCAGGTCCAACTCACACCCACTCATGTATTTATCTAACCTGTTTTTAAAACTACACAACGTTTTAGCTTCTATGACGGTACTTGGGAGTTTGTTCCACTCATCCACAACTCTATTTCCAAACCAGTGTTTTCCTATATCCTTCCTGAATCTGAATTTTTCCAATTTAAAGCCATTGCTACGAGTCCTGTCTATGTCGGATATTTTTAGCACGCTATTTACATCCCCTTTATTAATTCCCGTTTTCCATTTATACACCTCAATCATATCCCCCCTAATTCTACGTCTTTCTAGAGAGTGCAGATTCAGGGCCCTTAGTCTATCCTCATAGGGAAGGTTTCTGATACATGGGATCAACTTTGTCATCCTCCTTTGTACGTTTTCCAGAGCATTTATATCCATTCTGTAATAAGGTGACCAGAACTGTGCAGCATAATCTAAATGAGGCTTAACCAAGGATATATAGAGTTGAAGAACAACCTGAGGACTTCTATGGATGGATTGTGAAGGACCTGCCTAATTTGGGCCAACAGGCCTGCTGCAGTGTTCCTTCTTTCTTATGTTATGTTCTTGATATGAAGCCAAGGATTCTATTAGCTTTATTGCGAACACTTATGCACTGTTGTCTTGGTTTCAGATTACTGCTAACCAGAACTCCTAAATCTTTTTCGCAATCCGTAATATTAAGATCTACATTATTTAGTTTATATGTGGTATGGTTATTGTCCTGTCCAACATTTAGAACTTTGCATTTGTCAATATTAAACTGCATCTGCCACTTCTCCGACCATTGCATCAGTTTATTCAAATCATCCTGGAGTGCTCTAGTGTCCTCATTAGAATGAACTGGCCGGCCTATTTTGGTGTCATCGGCAAATTTGCTTATGTCCTTATTTATTCCCTCATCTATGTCGTTTATGTAAATTGGTAAAGACTGCAGAACTGCTGTCTCTAATTCTTGAATATTAATGTATCACTCATGATAGTATAATTACTGTGTGTCCTTTAATGTCAAGTTAAGATACAATGTTGTTGGTGATGGGCGTGGAAATTGTGAGAAAAGTTTAAGCCTTTAAAGAATTGAGACACTTATGCATGGGAATGAAAGTTAAGACACTTATGCAACATCTGGGTATCTTTATTGTAAACGTTTCGCCATCCAGTGGCTTTATCAATACAAATTCTTGGACATAATTATAAAACAGAACTATATACAAAAGATGAGGTAATCAGTCCCTCAGTCTTGGAGGTGGTGTTTACAACACCGTGGTTGTAGAGATTCTGAAGCACGGGTAAGGAGACTGGCGCTTATATAGGCGTCAGTGAAGAGAGACGTGTAGCAGACGAGGGCATAGTCACTGGTGACTATATAAGCGGCAGTCTCCTTACCCGTGCTTCAGAACCTCTACAACCACGGTGTTGTAAACACCACCTCCAAGGCTGAGGGACTGATTACCTCATCTTTTGTATATAGTTCTTCTGTTTTCTTATTATGTCCAAGAATTTGTATTGATAAAGCCACTGGATGGCGAAACGTTTACAATAAAGATACCCAGATGTTGCACAAGTGTCTTAACTTCCATCTTGTCGGTATTGTATACCTGTCTTGCACAACACATGGGAATCTTCTTTGAGAAACGTTTCGCCACACAGTGTCTTCATCAGTCCATCACTCTTGGAGTGATGGACTGAACACATCGACTCCAGGTTGAGGGACTGATTACCTCAAACTCCTCCTCTCCTTACCCATTTCAACTTTGTATTGGACTGATGAAGCCACTGTGTGGCGAAACGTTTCTTCAATAAAGATTCCCATATATTGCATAAGTGTCTCAATTCTTCAACTTGTCGGTTTTTAAAACCATTCAACACAGTTTAAGCCTTCACAGGTATATCACTCTGGTATAACCGGGTGTAGCATGGTGTGTGGAGTGACACGGTGTCACAACACCGTGTAGGTAAATTGTGGATTTGTGATATAACTCATTTTGTGTACCTAGATTACGGTTTCATTACGTACGTCCACAATTCGTTATACGACATTATAACGAGAGTTAAACAGGGAGAACTGGGTTGTACTCAGTGACGGCTGGAGACAAGCACTGTAATCACTTCGTCAGAATATAACAGCTGCCTTGACACTAATCCAGAAAGAATAGCTTTGTGTACCATCGTCAGCAATGTTGCCAACAGTCAGGAGAGTCCTCTCAGCCTTCAGTGGCACTCCAACATAGTGTGTGTTAACCCCATGGGGCGGTGTGTTACCTCATGGGGGGTAGTTAACCCCTTGGGGCGGTGTGTTACCTCATGGGGAGGGTAGTGTTAACCCCATGGGGGGTAGTGTTAACCCCATGGGGGAGGGTAGTGTTAACCCCATGGGGGTAGTGTTAACCCCATGGGGGAGGGAAGTGTTAACCCCATGGGGAGAGTAGTGTTAACCCCATGGGGGGTAGTGTTAACCCCATGGGGGGTAGTGTTAACCCCATTGGGGTAGTGTTAACCCCATGGGGAGAGTAGTGAACCCCATGGGGGGTAGTGTTAACCCCATGGAGGTCTTGATATAGTTTAAATAACTGGACGAGTTGTAGAATAAGACACTTCTGCAAGATTGTGGAGTCTTCACTGAAGACACGTTTCGCCCGCCAGTGACATCTTCAGTCCAATACTGAGCAAAACGATGCAAGGGAAGCAGAATAATGTCATCATTACATCACAAATGAGGACAATGATGAGTGAATGAGGCAGTAGTTGGTAGTTAGTGAACCAGTACCGGGTCAACTTGAGTAAGTTAGGTGTGGGTACCTGCCACCACACTCGGGTTTACACTCTTTCCTTAGGTTAGGTTAGGGTAGGGTACGGTAGGTTAGGTTAGGTTAGGTTAGGTTAGGTTAGGGTAGGGTAAAGTTAGGTTACAGTAGGGTAAGGGTTGTAGGGTAAAGTTAGGTTACAGTAGGGTAAGGGTTAGGGTAGGGTAAAGTTAGGTTACAGTAGGGTAAGGGTTAGGGTAGGGTAAAGTTAGGTTACAGTAGGGTAAGGGTTAGGGTAGGGTAAAGTTAAGTTACAGTAGGGTAAGGGTTAGGGTAGGGTAAAGTTAAGTTACAGTAGGGTAAGGGTTAGGGTAGGGTAAAGTTAGGTAATATTCGTCAGGAAAGAGGACAAGTGCTTCCTGATGGGGGTCTTAAGTCATACGATGACCCACAGCTGGAGCTTTTGGTCATCTGACCGAGACCTTCCACTGGCTTACCTCTCCACCACTTTAAAAATCATAGTCATGTCAATAATATCACAGCTTAAGAGTCACATCGAGCGTCTGGCAACAATGTCGTACGTAAACACAAGCGTTCATCTTTTCCTAGTATTATCATGACGTGTTATGTTCTTAAGAACATTAACTACTGGAAATAACAGGATAGTTTAACTACGATTTGGGTCTCCCCCCATGGGAGACACAGGACGAGGTCCTTGTACCTCCCCCCATGAGAGACACAGGACGAGGTCCTTGTACCTCCCCCTATGGGAGACACAGGACGAGGTCCTTGTACCTCCCCCCATGGGAGACACAGGACGAGGTCCTTGTACCTCCCCCCATGAGAGACACAGGACGAGGTCCTTGTACCTCCCCCATGGGAGACACAGGACGAGGTCCTTGTACCTCCTCCCATGGGAGACACAGGACGAGGTCCTTGTACCTCCCCCCATGAGAGACACAGGACGAGGTCCTTGTACCTCCCCCCATGAGAGACACAGGACGAGGTCCTTGTACCTCCCCCATGGGAGACACAGGACGAGGTCCTTGTACCTCCTCCCATGGGAGACACAGGACGAGGTCCTTGTACCTCCCCCCATGAGAGACACAGGACGAGGTCCTTGTACCTCCCCCCATGAGAGACACAGGACGAGGTCCTTGTACCTCCCCCCATGAGAGACACAGGACGAGGTCCTTGTACCTCCCCCATGGGAGACACAGGACGAGGTCCTTGTACCTCCTCCCATGGGAGACACAGGACGAGGTCCTTGTACCTCCCCCCATGAGAGACACAGGACGAGGTCCTTGTACCTCCCCCCATGAGAGACACAGGACGAGGTCCTTGTACCTCCCCCATGGGAGACACAGGACGAGGTCCTTGTACCTCCCCCCATGAGAGACACAGGACGAGGTCCTTGTACCTCCCCCCATGAGAGACACAGGACGAGGTCCTTGTACCTCCCCCCATGGGAGACACAGGACGAGGTCCTTGTACCTCCCCCCATGGGAGACACAGGACGAGGTCCTTGTACCTCCCCCCATGGGAGACACAGGACGAGGTCCTTGTACCTCCCCCCATGGGAGACACAGGACGAGGTCCTTGTACCTCCCCCCATGGGAGACACAGGACGAGGTCCTTGTACCTCCCCCCATGGGAGACACAGGACGAGGTCCTTGTACCTCCCCCCATGGGAGACACAGGACGAGGTCCTTGTACCTCCCCCCATGGGAGACACAGGACGAGGTCCTTGTACCTCCCCCCATGGGAGACACAGGACGAGGTCCTTGTACCTCCCCCCATGGGAGACACAGGACGAGGTCCTTGTACCTCCCCCCATGGGAGACACAGGACGAGGTCCTTGTACCTCCCCCCATGGGAGACACAGGACGAGGTCCTTGTACCTCCCCCCATGGGAGACACAGGACGAGGTCCTTGTACCTCCCCCCATGGGAGACACAGGACGAGGTCCTTGTACCTCCCCCCATGGGAGACACAGGACGAGGTCCTTGTACCTCCCCCCATGGGAGACACAGGAAGAGGTCCTTGTACCTCCCCCCATGGGAGACACAGGACGAGGTCCTTGTACCTCCCCCCATGGGAGACACAGGACGAGGTCCTTGTACCTCCCCCCATGGGAGACACAGGACGAGGTCCTTGTACCTCCTCCCATGGGAGACACAGGACGAGGTCCTTGTACCTCCCCCCATGGGAGACACAGGACGAGGTCCTTGTACCTCCCCCCATGGGAGACACAGGACGAGGTCCTTGTACCTCCCCCCATGGGAGACACAGGAAGAGGTCCTTGTACCTCCCCCCATGGGAGACACAGGACGAGGTCCTTGTACCTCCCCCCATGGGAGACACAGGACGAGGTCCTTGTACCTCCCCCCATGAGAGACACAGGACGAGGTCCTTGTACCTCCCCCCATGGGAGACACAGGACGAGGTCCTTGTACCTCCCCCCATGGGAGACACAGGACGAGGTCCTTGTACCTCCCCCCATGGGAGACACAGGACGAGGTCCTTGTACCTCCCCCCATGAGAGACACAGGACGAGGTCCTTGTACCTCCCCCCATGAGAGACACAGGACGAGGTCCTTGTACCTCCCCCCATGGGAGACACAGGACGAGGTCCTTGTACCTCCCCCCATGAGAGACACAGGACGAGGTCCTTGTACCTCCTCCCATGGGAGACACAGGACGAGGTCCTTGTACCTCCCCCCATGGGAGACACAGGACGAGGTCCTTGTACCTCCCCCCATGGGAGACACAGGATGAGGTCCTTGTACCTCCCCCCATGAGAGACACAGGACGAGGTCCTTGTACCTCCCCCATGGGAGACACAGGACGAGGTCCTTGTACCTCCTCCCATGGGAGACACAGGACGAGGTCCTTGTACCTCCTCCCATGGGAGACACAGGACGAGGTCCTTGTTCCTCCCCCCATGAGAGACACAGGACGAGGTCCTTGTACCTCCCCCCATGGGAGACACAGGACGAGGTCCTTGTACCTGCCCCCATGGGAGACACAGGACGAGGTCCTTGTACCTCCCCCCATGAGAGACACAGGACGAGGTCCTTGTACCTCCCCCCATGGGAGACACAGGACGAGGTCCTTGTACCTCCCCCCATGAGAGACACAGGACGAGGTCCTTGTACCTCCCCCCATGGGAGACACAGGACGAGGTCCTTGTACCTCCCCCCATGGGAGACACAGGACGAGGTCCTTGTACCTCCCCCCATGGGAGACACAGGACGAGGTCCTTGTACCTCCCCCCATGAGAGACACAGGACGAGGTCCTTGTACCTCCCCCCATGAGAGACACAGGACGAGGTCCTTGTACCTCCCCCCATGGGAGACACAGGACGAGGTCCTTGTACCTCCCCCCATGAGAGACACAGGACGAGGTCCTTGTACCTCCTCCCATGGGAGACACAGGACGAGGTCCTTGTACCTCCCCCCATGGGAGACACAGGACGAGGTCCTTGTACCTCCCCCCATGGGAGACACAGGACGAGGTCCTTGTACCTCCCCCCATGGGAGACACAGGACGAGGTCCTTGTACCTCCCCCCATGGGAGACACAGGACGAGGTCCTTGTACCTCCCCCCATGGGAGACACAGGACGAGGTCCTTGTACCTCCCCCCATGGGAGACACAGGACGAGGTCCTTGTACCTCCCCCCATGGGAGACACAGGACGAGGTCCTTGTACCTCCCCCCATGTGAGACACAGGACGAGGTCCTTGTACCTCCCCCCATGGGAGACACAGGACGAGGTCCTTGTACCTCCCCCCATGGGAGACACAGGACGAGGTCCTTGTACCTCCCCCCATGGGAGACACAGGACGAGGTCCTTGTACCTTCCCCCATGGGAGACACAGGACGAGGTCCTTGTACCTCCCCCCATGGGAGACACAGAAAGAGGTCCTTGTACCTCCCCCCATGGGAGACACAGGACGAGGTCCTTGTACCTCCCCCCATGGGAGACACAGGACGAGGTCCTTGTACCTCCCCCCATGGGAGACACAGGACGAGGTCCTTGTACCTCCTCCCATGGGAGACACAGGACGAGGTCCTTGTACCTCCCCCCATGAGAGACACAGGACGAGGTCCTTGTACCTCCCCCCATGGGAGACACAGGACGAGGTCCTTGTACCTCCCCCCATGGGAGACACAGGACGAGGTCCTTGTACCTCCTCCCATGGGAGACACAGGACGAGGTCCTTGTACCTCCCCCCATGAGAGACACAGGACGAGGTCCTTGTACCTCCCCCCATGGGAGACACAGGACGAGGTCCTTGTACCTGCCCCCATGGGAGACACAGGACGAGGTCCTTGTACCTCCCCCCATGAGAGACACAGGACGAGGTCCTTGTACCTCCCCCCATGGGAGACACAGGACGAGGTCCTTGTACCTCCCCCCATGAGAGACACAGGACGAGGTCCTTGTACCTCCCCCCATGAGAGACACAGGACGAGGTCCTTGTACCTCCCCCCATGGGAGACACAGGACGAGGTCCTTGTACCTCCCCCCATGGGAGACACAGGACGAGGTCCTTGTACCTCCCCCCATGAGAGACACAGGACGAGGTCCTTGTACCTCCCCCCATGAGAGACACAGGACGAGGTCCTTGTACCTCCCCCCATGAGAGACACAGGACGAGGTCCTTGTACCTCCCCCCATGGGAGACACAGGACGAGGTCCTTGTACCTCCCCCCATGGGAGACACAGGACGAGGTCCTTGTACCTCCTCCCATGGGAGACACAGGACGAGGTCCTTGTACCTCCCCCCATGGGAGACACAGGACGAGGTCCTTGTACCTCCTCCCATGGGAGACACAGGACGAGGTCCTTGTACCTCCCCCCATGAGAGACACAGGACGAGGTCCTTGTACCTCCTCCCATGGGAGACACAGGACGAGGTCCTTGTACCTCCCCCCATGGGAGACACAGGACGAGGTCCTTGTACCTCCTCCCATGGGAGACACAGGACGAGGTCCTTGTACCTCCCCCCATGGGAGACACAGGACGAGGTCCTTGTACCTCCTCCCATGGGAGACACAGGACGAGGTCCTTGTACCTCCCCCCATGGGAGACACAGGACGAGGTCCTTGTACCTCCTCCCATGGGAGACACAGGACGAGGTCCTTGTACCTCCCCCCATGGGAGACACAGGACGAGGTCCTTGTACCTCCTCCCATGAGAGACACAGGACGAGGTCCTTGTACCTCCCCCCATGGGAGACACAGGACGAGGTCCTTGTACCTCCCCCCATGGGAGACACAGGACGAGGTCCTTGTACCTCCCCCCATGGGAGACACAGGACGAGGTCCTTGTACCTCCCCCCATGGGAGACACAGGACGAGGTCCTTGTACCTCCCCCCATGGGAGACACAGGACGAGGTCCTTGTACCTCCTCCCATGGGAGACACAGGACGAGGTCCTTGTACCTCCCCCCATGGGAGACACAGGACGAGGTCCTTGTACCTCCCCCCATGGGAGACACAGGACGAGGTCCTTGTACCTCCCCCCATGGGAGACACAGGACGAGGTCCTTGTACCTCTCCCCATGGGAGACACAGGACGAGGTCCTTGTACCTCCCCCCATGGGAGACACAGGACGAGGTCCTTGTACCTCCTCCCATGGGAGACACAGGACGAGGTCCTTGTACCTCCCCCCATGGGAGACACAGGACGAGGTCCTTGTACCTCCTCCCATGAGAGACACAGGACGAGGTCCTTGTACCTCCCCCCATGGGAGACACAGGACGAGGTCCTTGTACCTCCCCCCATGGGAGACACAGGACGAGGTCCTTGTACCTCCCCCCATGGGAGACACAGGACGAGGTCCTTGTACCTCCTCCCATGGCAGACACAGGACGAAGTCCCTGTACCTCCTCCCATGGCAGACATAGGTCTCAAAACATTGCCAAGACAGGGAACCTCGGCCGGGTCACCATCGGAGAACACCGGGGCCGGGAGAGTACCGGCGAATCAACAACAGAACACACAGTAAGGTAGTGGAGGGAGGATCCATATATAATTTTAAGAAGAGGTATGAGGCTCAAGGAGCAAGGAGAATGTGGACCTGATAGCGACCAGTGAAGAGGCGGGGGACAGGAGCTATGAATCGACCCCTGCAACCACAATTAGGTAGGTACACACACACACACACACACACACACACACACACAGGGGTCAGTCCTAGGACCAGTGCTGTTTCTGGTATATGTGAATGACATGACGGAAGGGATAGACTCAGAAGTGTCCCTGTTTGCAGATGATGTGAAGTTAATGAGAATTCAAGTGGACGCGGATCAGGCAGGTCAACAAAGGGATCTGAACAGGCTGCAAGCCTAGTCCAGCAACTGGCTCCTGGAGTTCAACCCCCACCAAGCGCAAAATCGTGAAAATCAGGGAAGGTCAAAGAAGACCGCAGACAGAGTACAGTCTAGCCTGGAGTTTACCTGGATAGAGTTCCGGGGGTCAACGCCCCCGCGGCCCGGTCTGTGACCAGGCCTCGTGGTGGATCAGGGCCTGATCAACCTAGGGGGCCAAGGACTACAAACCTCATTCAAGGAAAACGATCTTAGGGTGAGTATAACACCAGGCACATCTCATGAGGCGCACATCAACCAAATAACTGCTGCAGCATATGGGCACCTAGCAAACCTAAGAACAGCATTCCGATACCTGAGTAAGGAGTCATTCAAGACTCTGTACACCGTGTACGTCAGGCCGATACTGGAGCACGCAGAACCAATATGGAACCCACACCTCGTCAAACACATCAAGAAATTAGAGAAAGTGCAAAAATTTGCAACAAGGCTAGTCCCGGAGCTAAGGGGCATGTCCTGCGAGGAGAGTTAAAAGAAATGAACCTGACGACACTGGAGGACAGGAGGGATAGGGGGACATGATAACGACATAAAAAATACTGAGAGGAATTAACTAGGTAGATAGAGACAGGATGTTTCAGAGATGTGACACAGCAACAAGGGGTCACAACTGGAAGTTGAAGACTCAGATGAATCACAGGGATGTTAGGAAGTATTTCTTCAGCCATCGAGGTGTCAGGAAGTGGAATAGTCTGGCAAGTGATGTAGTGGAGGCAGGATCCATACATAGCTTTAAGAAGAGGTATGATAAAGCTCATGGAGAGAGTGGATCTAGTAGTGACCAGGGAAGAAGTGGTGCTAGGAACCGTGACTAGACTCCTGCAACCAAAAATAGTTGAGTAGACAGACACACAGCTGTAGGGATAGTTAGGACTACCCCACGAACAGGAACCTTGTGAAACCGGTTGGTTGAGATTAAGAACCAAACCCAAGATTTCCACCCTTACCCCTGTAACCACATCTCCTGCAACCACAACCCCTGCAACCACAACCCGTGCAACCACAACCCCACACAACCACAACCCCCCCACACACAGAAAACCACCCCACACACAAACCACAACTGGAAGTTGAAGATTCAGATGAATCACAGGGATGTTAGGAAGTATTTCTTCAGATACAGAGTTGTCAGGAAGTGGAATAGCCTGGAAAGTGATGCAGTGGAGGCAGGAACCATACACATCTTTAAGAAGAGGTATGATAAAGCTCATGGAGCAGGAAGAGTGACACAGCGACCAGTGAAGAGGCGAAGCCAGGAAATGTGACTCGATCCCTTCAACCACAACCAAGTGAGTACAACTAGGTGAGTACACACACACACACACACACACACACACACACACACACACACACACACACACACACACACAATACTAGGCACTCATGGTAGATGCAGAGAACACAGAATACCTGTGAGAGAAGTTACTGGCTGTGTGCCAACCAGGATTTGACCATTACTCGGCACAATGTATTTAAGGTAATGAAATCGTTTGGGCAGGGTTCTACCTCTGGCAGTGAGCCACAACACTCCACTATCACCTTCTTAAGGCAGTCATCTGACAAACACTGTTTACCTTTGATAAGATATTTCAAACAATGAAACATAACCCTTCTAAGATTTCCCTGAGGTTGTTTGGGCAGGATTCTACTTGAAGATTAAGACACATGTGCAACAGTCTGCTTCTTCAGTCAAATACAGGCAGCAGCAGTAGTGGAATAAAGATGTAAGTAGTCCGTCAACCTTGGAGAAAAAGTATCTGAGGTGGTCAGTCCCTCAGGCTGGAGAAGAGTCCAGCTCCATGGTCTGGAACAAGGTGGTCAGTCCTTCAGGCTGGAGAAGAGTCCAGCTCCATGGTCTGGAACAAGGTGGTCAGTCCCTCAGGCTGGAGAAGAGTCCAGCTCCATGGTCTGGAACAAGGTGGTCAGTCCCTCAGCCTGGAGAAGTTCAGTTCCATAGTTCCATAGTCATAGTTCCTGACTATGGAACTGAACTTCTCCAGGCTGAGGGACTGACAACCTCAAATTCTACGACTTCAAGGGTGATGGACTGATTACATCGTCTTAACATTTCTACTGCTCCTGCCTAGCTTCTGTAATCAACTGAAGAAGCCTACTGTGTAGACGAAACGTTTCGGAATAAAGTTGCCTAACTGTTGCCTATGTGTCTTACCTACCAACCTGTCGGTATTGTATACCATTTTAATGTTCATGGAAGATTTCCTTCTGACTTAACATTAGTAAGCCAGGTTTCAAGACCACAGAGTTGATCAATCAGAAACATGTACAACACTTGGGTATCTCTGAGGAATCATTTCGCCACTCACTGGCTTCACCAGTCCAATACAAAGAACGATGAACATCGGAAGGAGCCTAAGGTAATCAGTCCCTCAGCCTGGAGATGATGTAGTGTTTACTGACGACTCTTTACAACTCCACTGGAAGATGAGATGAGCATAAAAACTAATATTCATCCAACAAATCTTTATCCTCAACAAAGTCAGGATTTTACTGTGACAGAGACAGTTATGTGACTGTTACTGATGTATAAATAACCCAGACAGTTATGTGACTGTTCGTGATGTATAAATAACTAGATCTTCACCCCCCTCTCCCCCCCAAAAAAAAAATAACGTGTATTTCTTATATAACAATAACTTAGGTTATAGTTTATAAATGTTGTTAACATGTAACAATCTAACCTAACCTAAACTAACTTAACCTTAAATAATTTGACCTAACCTAACCTAAATTAATCTAACCTGACCTAAAATAACCTACCCTGACCTAACCTAAGCTAACCTGACTTACATAACCTAACCTAAGCTAACCTGCCTTACATAACCTAACCTAAGCTAAGCTAACCTAGCTGGGGGTTAGTGGAGCTAGTGTTAACTACCATCAAGTGGGTTACCTATGAGGTACTAACCACCCCTGATAACCCAGGTAATTCTCCGTAATTAAGGGATGGATCAGTAGAAGCAGCACACACAGGTGGCTCTGGTGGCCTGGTGGTTAACGCTCTCGCTTCACACGGTGAGGACCTGGGTTCGATTCCCAGCCAGAGTAGAAACATTGGACGTGTTTCTTTCCACCTGTTGTTTATGTTCCCCATCAGTAAAATAGGTACCTGGGTGTTAGTCGACTGGTGTGGGTCGCATCCTGGGACACTGACCTAAGGAGGCCTGGTCACAGACCGGGCCGCGGGGGCGTTGACCCCCGGAACTCTCTCTAGGTAAACTCTCTAGGTAGGGTTGTTAACCAACCTATTTCTCTCTCTCTCTCTCTCTCTATCTCCAAACAATTAACCAAACATTATCGCATCAGACATGTTCAACACTTGGGTATCTATTGTTCCAACATGTTCAACACACTGCTGGTGTTCCCACAATGTAACTATCATATAGATTAGTGTAACAACACACAACTGAGGCACGCAGTTTTTTCATAATTAAAAAAGTCATCCATATTTTGAGAAGGACAAAGTCTGGGAGAGAGAGAGAGAGAGAGAGAGAGAGAGAGAGAGAGAGAGAGAGAGAGAACTGCCAGCTGCTCTAAGCTACATCAATCACCAGCTAAGAGCTATATCAGCTTGGGGAAATAGATGGCAAGTAACATTTGCACCTGAGAAAACGCAAATGATGATCGTCTCTAGGCACCATGATGGTAATGCTGGTGCAGTAGTAAGGATGAATGGGAGGATGTTGGCACCTGGAGAAGAAGTTGATATCCTTGGGGTGAAATTTGACTCCAAACTAACCATGAAGAACCATGTTGTAAATCTTGCAAACAAGGCAGCCAGGAAGCTTACAGCACTTCGCCGTATCTCCCATCTGCTTGACAGTAGGGGTTGCAAGATCCTGTACGAGGCACAAGTACGCTCGCACCTTGAGTATGCTCCACTTTCTTGGTTTGCCTGCCCCCCCCCCTCTCATCTGCGACTGCTTGACAGAGGAGAACAGAGCAAGACGTCTCATCTCTCGCCTGGACCCATCCTGGACAGATCTGTCATTTCAGCAGAGCCTTCAACATAGAATGGATGCGGGTGGCCTTAATGTTATGTACAAGGCCAATATTGTCAAAATACCACACTTGGATCCACTTCGAGGACAGTGTGAAACAAGCTTTTATGCCACAAGACGGGCAGAAAGCAGCAACTTCACTCTGGCTGTACCCTTCTCCAGAACATCACTCCATCTGAGATCATACATACCCAGGATGACTCGAGTATGGAACACATTCGTACAGCATAATGATGTCAACGAGATAAAGTCAGTTGATCAAATGAAAATGCTGGCCCACAGATGGCTCCAACTTCATCCTGTCCCGTACTTGTATGTCTCATAACAATAAAAATGCTTTCAAATGAGCTGATGTAGGTAACAGCTCTTAGCTTGCCAATAAAGTTAGGAATCCTTAACTTGTAAATAGCTGTCAATAAAACTAGAGATCCTTAACCTAACCTTGTCAATCCCTGTGTAAAGAGAGAGAGAGAGAGAGAGAGAGAGAGAGAGAGGTAGAGAGAGACAGAGGTATAGAGGGAGAGAATTAATTCCAGACCTGACTCTCTTACAAGCAGGAACCTTCATTGTGTACATACTTACAAGCAGGAACCTTCATTGTGTACATACTTACAAGCAGGAACCTTCATCGTGTACATATTTACAAGCAGGAACCTTAATTGTGTACATATTTACAAGCAGGAACCTTCATTGTGTACATATTTACAAGCAGGAACCTTCATTATGTACACATTTACAAGCAGGAACCTTCATTGTGTACATATTTACAAGCAGGAACCTTCATTGTGTACATATTTACAAGCAGGAACCTTCATCGTGTACATATTTACAGGCAGATCCATGTAACTATTACAGTTACTAGTGTAACAAGTGTGTACTGAACCTTGTTGATTATAGTGTTGATGGAGAGATTGATAGCTAGTTCGCCTGTGTCAGATTTACTGGTGTGACATCGATCTTGATGGGGGGGGTGGAATTCGCGTGTTTTGGAGTGGTATCAGTGGTGTGGTATCAGTGGTGTGGTATCAGTGGTGTGGTATCAGTGGTGTGGCATCAGTGGTGTGGTATCAGTGGTGTGGTATCAGTGGTGTGGTATCAGTGGTGTGGTATCAGTGGTGTGGTATCAGTGGTGTGGTATCAGTGGTGTGGTATCAGTGGTGTGGCATCAGTGGTGTGGTATTAGTGGTGTGGCATCAGTGGTGTGCCATCAGTGGTGTGGCATCAGTGGTGTGCCATCAGTGGTGTGCCATCAGTGGTGTGGCATCAGTGGTGTGGCATCAGTGGTGTGGTATCAGTGGTGTGGTATCAGTGGTGTGGTATCAGTGGTGTGACATTTATAGTGTGGTATCACCTGATTTGAAGGGTAACTTCAGTAGCTTGGAATTGATTCAGTGCTATCAGGTGGGTGAGGTGCTTCACCACCACCACCACCACCACCACCACCACCACCACCACCACCACCACCTCCTCCTCCTCCTCCTCCTCCTCCTCCTCCTCCTCCTCCACCTCCTCCTCCACCTCCACCACCACCACCACCACCACCACTTCCTCCTCCTCCTCCTCCTCCTCCTCCTCCTCCCTCCTCCCTCCTCCTCCTCCAGGAGGCTATGACCTCCCAAAGGCTGGTAGTGCAGGTGTGGCTATTTCTGTCACACTGTAATTGACTCACCTGCGTCACTGCACCAATAACATTCACCTACCATCCACAGCCTTCACACACACACACACACACACACACACACACACACACACACACACACACACACACACACAGTAATAGCAGCTATACAAAGTGCTACATCAGTCAGCACTGACCTGGTACATCCCTCGACACTGGTAATTATAAAAGATCCCAGAGGTCCCTACAGTCACCCCAGTAATTACACAACCCACAAAAATAGAACCGCATTATAAACAGTTACAATATGGTCTGTGTTGTGGAAGAGGAAAGTGAAAAGCTTCGATAAGAAGGAACAGAGACTAGAAAAGAAGGAAAAAAACAGAGGAAATATGGAGAGATGACAAGATCAAAACAGGAAAGGAGGGCAAGGGAGATGATAGAGCATCAAAAAGATAGAGGATGTGCTAGGAAATTTAGTAATGACACCAGTATCCTTCAAGAAGATTCCTGCTAGTGAAAGACTCCAGCCATAGATCAAACCTGGGGTTTAGCGCTCACCCAGGATAATATAGGATATTAGTGAGAAAACTCAACTCTGTGCTGGGATATAAGCTGGGCTGCTGATGCTGCGGTCAGCAGCATTAATGAGGCATTTGTAAACTCTAGCTGGTATACCAGGTATCACTTGGTACTGCGGTACTGTCACCAGCACTGTGTCAACACTGGTACTCTTACCATGTACTTCAAGACTGACTGCAAATTGTAGTGTGTAGATGCTAACAAGGCAGAGACAAAGTCCATACAATCCTAGCCTAGACTAAACACTAGCAAAGGCTAAAATCCTAGCACTGGCTAAAATCCTAGCAATGGCTAAAATCCTAGCACTGGCTAAAATCCTAGCAATGGCTAAAATCCTAGCACTGGCTAAAATCCAAGCACTGGGTAAAATCCTAGCACTGGCTAAAATCCTAGCAATGGCTAAAATCCTAGCACTGGCTAAAATCCTAGCACTGGCTAAAATCCAAGCACTGGGTAAAATCCTAGCACTGGGTAAAATCCTAGCACTGGCTAAAATCCTAGTACTGGCTAAAATCCTAGCAATGGCTAAAATCCTAGCACTGGCTAAAATCCAAGCACTGGGTAAAATCCTAGCACTGGGTAAAATCCTAGCACTGGCTAAAATCCTAGTACTGGCTAAAATCCTAGCAATGGCTAAAATCCAAGCATTGGGTAAAATCCTAGCACTGGGTAAAATCCTAGCACTGGGTAAAATCCTAGCACTGGGTAAAATCCTAGCACTGGGTAAAATCCTAGAACTGGCTAAAATCCTAGCACTGGCTAAAATCCTAGTACTGGCTAAAATCCTAGCATTGGCTAAAATCCTAGCATTGGCTAAAATCCTAGCATTGGCTAAAATCCTAGCATTGGCTAAATACTAGCACTGGCTAAATACTAGCACTGGCTAAATACTAGCACTGGCTAAATACTAGCACTGGCTAAATACTAGCAATGGCTAAATACTAGCACTGGCTAAATACTAGCAATGGCTAAATACTAGCACTGGCTAAATACTAGCACTGGCTAAATACTAGCAATGGCTAAATACTAGCACTGGCTAAATACTAGCACTGGCTAAATACTAGCAATGGCTAAATACTAGCACTGGCTAAATACTAGCACTGGCTAAATACTAGCAATGGCTAAATACTAGCATTTTAATTGAAATCTTGTTAAGTGGCCACCGAAACCATCTCCAGGTATAATGTAACTGAATGTAGTGAGGTGTATAGTATATTAAAATACAAGACCTTTAGTTAAATACAGCTTCTCCTCACTTAACGACGGAGTTCCGTTCCTAAGACCACGTTGTTAAACGAATTCGTTGCTAAGTGAGGAGCATACTATAATGGTAGCGAGTTTGTGTCAACCATCTTTGGTATTGTTTTAATGTCACCTTTGAACCATTTTTAACATTTCTGGTATATTTTTAAATCTTTATACAATAGTGTACTGTATACTGAAATAAACAGAACAGAGGAAATCAGCTCCTATATACATTATTTAGGTATAAATACTGGTCAGAGAGGCCGTTTTAAGTCTGAGGTGTCGGTAAATGAGTTAGGAGAGGCTTTGTGATATCTGTTAATTTTGAAATGCATGGAGAGGGTTGGCACGGCTGTACTAGGCCCAGGTGCAAGCTTGGGACCCCATGGGTACATAGGTACAGATGTACCCTTCCCAGTAGATTTTATAGTACAGTGGAACCTTGGTATGCAACCTTAATTCATTCCAGAAGACTGTTCGAGTGCGGCTCCATTTGAGTATCAAACAAGTTCTTCCCAACCAATTTTCTGTCTGGTTGGCTGTTATCACTAATCGTCGTAGGCCCCATCGTGACTTATTTATACAAGTAATACAAAAAACACCAAAAAATGTGAAGAAACCTGAAATAGTTTACAGCGAAGTTGTGGCAAGTTGTATTTTTTCGGTCGAGTGCTGAGCTTTGTTCGAGTTGAGAGCTGGTTGTATACCAAGGCTCCACTGTATATTATGCAGGCGACTGCATACTAAACTGAACTATCCAAAACAAAACGAACAATGAACACTCGTGTGCAGTGTTGCCATCTTTCTAACTTATTTAAGGGGTGTTAAGCGGATTCCCTTTTTGTCGTCAGCTCAGTCTATATATTCACTGGTGAAACATTCTTGTTTTGTTTCCCTGCATTAACCTCTTTGTCATTGTTTGCAAGTCACAATCTGCATTACTCATTCCACAAGCTCATATATTCATTGCATTCTTTGTAACTGTGCAAATTGTTGCTTTGTCTGCAACAAATATGCAGCACCATAGTAAACAATAATACCAGACCTCCCTTACAATAATAACAGGTCTACCCCTACAATAACAACAGACCTCCCCTACAATAACAACAGATCTACCCCTACAATAACAGTGGACCTCCCCTACAATAACAGCAGATCTCTCGTACAATAACAGGTCTGCCCTTACAATAACAATGGGCCTCCCCCTACAATAATAGCCTCATCCATAGGCCTAACTGTAGCCAATATGTTAACTGGAAGCATGTTAACTGTAACCAACATACTAACTGGGAGCATATCACCTGTAACCAACACACTAACTGGGAGCATATCACCTGTAACCAACATGTTAAATGTGTACACAGAAGTTTTCAATAACACGACTCAAAAAAAATTTCAAGCAAGCCCAACAAACCAGATCTCTTCTGAAAACAATAAACTAACAACAAACTGAAATTCTATAATTCTTGAGCGCCTGTTCACAAGCTCTCGCACATCAAACCACAAGAACAACAAACTTTATAAAAACAGGAATATAACAAGGAATAAGACATGTGTAATACCTGAGATACCCAGATGTTAACATGCGTCTTATTCTTCATCGTGTTGGTACCGAATACCAGTGATAAACATGAATACAGCCTCTCCTCACTTAGTGATGTACTCGTTTACCGATGACTTGGACTTGTGATGGGCTCTCTCACCAGTATGCTTACCTAATGTATATTAGAGTTGATTTCCTCTATTCTCTTTATTACAATATACAGTACACTACTGTATAAACACTTAAAAATATACTAAAATGTTACAAATGGTGCAAAGCTGACATTAAAACAATATCAAAGATGGTTGACACAAACCCACTAACGTTATAGTATGCTCCTTGTGTAGCAACAAATTCGTTTACCGATGTAGTCTTAGGAACGCAACTCTGTCGTTAAGTGAGGCAAGGCTGTATAACAATACATAAAATATTGCAGACAGAAGGATATATGCTGTCCCTGTGTAGTATCCACAGTTACAAGTATCCATGGTTTACTGTGGCCTAAAAATACCTCTTAATTTTGCATACTATTGGCCCCAAAGTGCAAAAATAAAGAAGCTGGCAGCTCTTCAAAGCCTAAGATAAGCTGTGAAGTGCTTCCCATCAGTGAAAATGTGATAATTCTCCACTTACTGTGCATAATTTATCAATTATACTTTATAATAGGTATGTATAGGACTTAATATATAGGGTTTGCTACTATCTGCAGTTTTGGTATCCATGGCAGGTTCTTGAAATGTATCCCCGTGGATACAGGGGTCCTACTGTACAGTTGATCACAGCAGTGCAGTACAGTTCCCATAAACACACAGGTTATACTTCCGAGAAATGCATTTTAACTGAAATCTTGCTAGGTGAACTGAAGACTATATGGGGAAAATATGGTTATGTTCTATCAGTCTTCAGAAAGCCAAATGAGTTTCTATATTTTTAAATTTTGCAATTCATGAAACATAATAAAAAAACATAGCTTATATTGTAGTTGAATGTAGTGAGATGTATAGTATTAAAATACAGAATGACAGTATGATGATCTACAGGGGATATCCGCTTTCAGCCAAAACTTTAAAAAAACATCCATGGTATGGGTGGGGTTAGAACTAATGGTGAGTGAGTTTTAAAACCCCAGGCCAGCGTGTAAGCCACTGGGCCAGCTGGAGTTTTAAAACTCACTTGCAGTGGGTTCTAACCCTCCCTCCCCATACACTGGTTTATTTGTAATCGTGTTATTGCGACTTCGTGAATCTTAAAAGCACAAAACAGATTCTTGGCTTTTAACATTCACTGGTAACAATACAC
The DNA here is from genome assembly GCF_038502225.1 of Cherax quadricarinatus. Classification (NCBI taxonomy): domain Eukaryota; kingdom Metazoa; phylum Arthropoda; class Malacostraca; order Decapoda; family Parastacidae; genus Cherax; species Cherax quadricarinatus. The sequence goes on from NC_091366.1 coordinate 3,319,381, forward strand.
AAATAACCAGGACATACGAGAAAGAAATGACGATGTTTTGATCTGTACTGGACTACTAACTAGTCACACACTAACTCACGAAGGTAAGGGACCAGTTAATGGTTTACGTTGGACCAAAACATTATCACCAGTCTCTTATGTGCAGGTTGTGTATTGTTCCAGCACTGGTAACCTGTTATACAGAAGGGCCTCGCTTATACAGCAGGTTAGGTTCCAGGCTGCAAGGCCCTTATACAGTAGGTTAAGGTCTGGGCTACTGTAGGACCCTTCTTAAACAGCAGGTTAGGCTCTGGGCTACTGTAGGGCCCTTCTGATACAGCAGGTTAGGTTCTGGGCTACTGTTTGGCCCTTTTTATACAGCAGGTTAAGTTCCAGGGTACTGTAGGGCCCTTCTGATACAGCAGGTTAGGTTCTGGGCTACTGTAGGGCCCTTCTTATACAGCAGATTAAGTTCCAGGGTACTGTAGGGCCCATTTTATACAGCAGGTTAAGTTCCAGGGTACTGTAGGGCTTTTCTGATACAGCAGGTTAGGTTCTGGGCTACTGTAGGGCCCTTCTTATACAGCAGATTAAGTTCCAGGGTACTGTAGGGCCCTTTTTATACAGCAGGTTAAGTTCCAGGGTACTGTAGGGCCCTTCTGATACAGCAGGTTAAGTTCCAGGGTACTGTAGGGCCCTTCTGATACAGCAGGTTAAGTTCCAGGTACTGTAGGGCCCTTCTGATACAGCAGGTTAAGTTCCAGGGTACTGTAGGGCCCTTCTTATACAGCAGGTTAAGTTCCAGGGTACTGTAGGGCCCTTCTTATACAGCAGGTTAAGTTCCAGGGTACTGTAGGGCCCTTCTGATACAGCAGGTTAAGTTCCAGGGTACTGTAGGGCCCTTCTGATACAGCAGGTTAAGTTCCAGGTACTGTAGGGCCCTTCTGATACAGCAGGTTAAGTTCCAGGGTACTGTAGGGCCCTTCTTATACAGCAGGTTAAGTTCCAGGGTACTGTAGGGCCCTTCTGATACAGCAGGTTAGGTTCAAGGCTGCTGTTCTATATAAAAGCCTGATAGCATGTTTACACTATCATATTGAACATCAAAATGGTATACAATACCTACAGGTTGGTAGGTAAGACACATAGGCAACAGTTAGGCAACTTTATTCCTTAACGTTTCGCCTACACAGTAGGCTTCTTCAGTCGAATACAGAAAGTAGGCAGGAACAGTAGAGATGTGAAGACGATGTAATCAGTCCATCACCCTTGAAGTCGTAGAATTTGAGGTTGTCAGTCCCTCGGCCTGGAGAGGTTCAGTTCCAGATAGTTCCTGACTATGGAACTGAACTTCTCCAGGCCGAGGGACTGACAACCTCAAATTCTACGACTTCAAGGGTGATGGACTGATTACATCATCTTCACATCTCTACTGTTCCTGCCTACTTTCTGTATTCGACTGAAGAAGCCTACTGTGTAAGCGAAACGTTTCGGAATAAAGTTGCCTAACTGTTGCCTATGTGTCTTACCTACCACACTATCATATTAAGTGAGCAATATAGCTAGGCCTAAAAAATGCATATACAATACACACATTACTTATAATGGCTATAATTGAATACCACTGCATTAGCGAAGCGCTGTAAAGCCGAGCCTGCCTGTACAGTCTGGCAGCTAGGTAAGAAAAGCCTCTCTCACACCAAATAATTCCTCCCTATAAACCAGGCTGTGATGGATATGTGGGCCAGCGGGCCAGCAGCAACAGCCTAGTTGACCAGGCTAGCACCAGACGAGCCTGGCACACGGAGTACTAACAGAGACGGGCTGACACACAAGGGCTGACACACAAGGGCTGACACACAGGGACTGACACACGGGATACTGACAGAGACGGACTGACACACAAGGACTGAGCTCACGGCTCAGGGAGAGTGACCTAGTAGCGATCAGTGAAGAGGCGGGGCCAGGAGCTCGGACTCGACCCCCGCAACCTCAACTAGGTGAGTACAACTAGGTGAGTACAAGGGCTGACACACAGGGATTGACACACGGGATACTAACAGAGACGGACAGACACGCAAGGGCTGACACACAGGGACTGACACACAGGGTACTAACAGAAACGGATTTACACACAAGGGCTGACACACGGGGTACTAACAGAGACGGACTGACACACAAGGGCTGACACACGGGGTACTGACAGTGATGGACTGACACACAAGGGCTGACACACAGGGACTGACACACGGGGTACTAACAGAGACGGACTGACACACAAGGGCTGACACACAGGGACTGACACACGGGATACTGACAGAGACGGACTGACACACAAAGACTGGCACACAAGGGCTGACACACAGGGACTGACACACTGGGTACTAACAGAGACGGACTGACACACAAGGGCTGACACACGGGGTACTAACAGAGACGGACTGACACACAGGGACTGTCATACACGGTCTGACACAGGTGATGACACACACCACACACACAAGCCATCATCCACAAGTCTACAATACACAATCAACCAGCATCACCAAGAATACTATACCATCTCAAGCCTCTATTAAAAGCCTATTAATATTATGGGTTTCTTTCACACCAGTCAGAAAACTAATGACCTTGGCCTGGGCTTCTTATATTACTAAACACGACCATGACCTTGGCCTGGGCTTCCTATATTACTAAACACGACCATGACCTTGCCTTCCTATATTACTAAACACGACCATGACCTTGGCCTGGGCTTCCTATATTACTAAACTCGACCATGACCTTGGCCTGGGCTTCCTATATTACTAAACTCGACCATGACCTTGGCCTGGGCTTCCTATATTACTAAACTCGACCATGACCTTGGCCTGGGCTTCCTATATTACTAAACTCGACCATGACCTTGGCCTGGGCTTCCTATATTACTAAACTCGACCATGACCTTGGCCTGGGCTTCCTATATTACTAAACACGACCATGACCTTGGCCTGGGCTTCCTATATTACTAAACTCGACCATGACCTTGGCTTCCTATATTACTAAACACGAACACTAACAAGGCAAAATACGTACTTTATACATAACAATGTTTTTACCGGCGCACCGATGTTATGGGCACGGCAGCAGGCCTACTGGCCCATGCTAGGCAGGTTAAACTCACACCCAAGAACTAAGTAACACTGCAGCAGGCCTACTGGCCCATGCTAGGCAGGTCAAACTCACACCCAAGAACGAAGTAACATTGCAGCAGGCCTACTGGCCCATGCTAGGCAGGGCAAACTCACACCCAAGAACTAAGTAACACTGCAGCAGGCCTACTGGCCCATGCTAGGCATGTCAAACTCACACCCAAGAACGAAGTAACATTGCAGCAGGCCTACTGGCCCATGCTAGGCAGGGCAAACTCACACCCAAGAACTAAGTAACACTGCAGCAGGCCTACTGGCCCATGCTAGGCATGTCAAACTCACACCCAAGAACGAAGTAACATTGCAGCAGGCCTACTGGCCCATGCTAGGCAGGTCAAACTCACACCCAAGAACGAAGTAACATTGCAGCAGGCCTACTGGCCCATGCTAGGCAGGTCAAACTCACACCCAAGAACGAAGTAACACTGCAGCAGGCCTACTGGCCCATGCTAGGCAGGCCAAACTCACACCCAAGAACGAAGTAACACTGCAGCAGGCCTACTGGCCCATGCTAGGCAGGTCAAACTCACACCCAAGAACGAAGGAACACTGCAGCAGGCCTACTGGCCCATGCTAGGCAGGCCAAACTCACACCCAAGAACGAAGGAACATTGCAGCAGGCCTACTGGCCCATGCTAGGCAGGCCAAACTCACACCCAAGAACGAAGGAACACTGCAGCAGGCCTACTGGCCCATGCTAGGCAGGTCAAACTCACACCCAAGAACGAAGGAACATTGCAGCAGGCCTACTGGCCCATGCTAGACAGGCCAAACTCATACCCAAGAACGAAGGAACATTGCAGCAGGCCTACTGTCCCATGCTAGACAGGCCAAACTCATACCCAAGAACGAAGGAACATTGCAGCAGGCCTACTGGCCCATGCTAGGCAGGTCAAACTCACACCCAAGAACGAAGTAACATTGCAGCAGGCCTACTGGCCCATGCTAGGCAGGTCAAACTCACACATAAGAACGAAGGAACACTGCAGCAGGCCTACTGGCCCATGCTAGACAGGCCAAACTCTCACCCAAGAACGAAGGAACATTGCAGCAGGCCTACTGGCCCATGCTAGGCAGGTCAAACTCACACCCAAGAACGAAGTAACACTGCAGCAGGCCTACTGGCCCATGCTAGGCAGGTCAAACTCACACCCAAGAACGAAGGAACATTGGAGCAGGCCTACTCGCCCATGCTAGGCAGGTCAAACTCACACCCAAGAACGAAGGAACACTGCAGCAGGCCTACTGGCCCGTGCTACGCAGGTCAAACTCACACCCAAGAACGAAGGAACACTGCAGCAGGCCTACTGGCCCATGCTAGGCAGGTCAAACTCACACCCAAGAACGAAGTAACATTGCAGCAGGCCTACTGGCCCATGCTAGGCAGGTCAAACTCACACCCAAGAACGAAGTAACATTGCAGCAGGCCTACTGGCCCATGCTAGACAGGCCAAACTCACACCCAAGAACGAAGGAACATTGCAGCAGGCCTACTGGCCCATGCTAGGCAGGTCAAACTCACACCCAAGAACGAAGGAACATTGCAGCAGGCCTACTGGCCCATGCTAGGCAGGTCAAACTCACACCCAAGAACGAAGGAACACTGCAGCAGGCCTACTGGCCCATGCTAGGCAGGTCAAACTCACACCCAAGAACGAAGGAACACTGCAGCAGGCCTACTGGCCCATGCTAGGCAGGTCAAACTCACACCCAAGAACGAAGTAACATTGCAGCAGGCCTACTGGCCCATGCTAGGCAGGTCAAACTCACACCCAAGAACGAAGTAACATTGCAGCAGGCCTACTGGCCCATGCTAGACAGGCCAAACTCACACCCAAGAACGAAGGAACATTGCAGCAGGCCTACTGGCCCATGCTAGGCAGGTCAAACTCACACCCAAGAACGAAGGAACATTGCAGCAGGCCTACTGGCCCATGCTAGGCAGGTCAAACTCACACCCAAGAACGAAGGAACACTGCAGCAGGCCTACTGGCCCATGCTAGGCAGGTCAAACTCACACCCAAGAACGAAGGAACACTGCAGCAGGCCTACTGGCCCATGCTAGACAGGCCAAACTCACACCCAAGAACGAAGGAACACTGCAGCAGGCCTACTGGCCCATGCTAGGCAGGTCAAACTCACACCCAAGAACGAAGGAACACTGCAGCAGGCCTACTGGCCCATGCTAGATAGGTCCTTCTCAAAACCAACCATTCCCACCCACCTATTCCGGACTGATGGACTGAGCACAGGGACTCCAGGCCGAGGGACTGATTACCTCAGACTCCTCATTCTCCACCGTTCTTCTTGACATTGGACTGAAGAGAATTCCCAGACGCTATACAACTGTCTTACTCTTCAGCTTGTGGGGTTTCTAAGGCTTCTAACACACATTATTATTATCAAACCAGCGGCTTCTATATCGCTTCTAAATCTAAACATGTCTAACATGAATCTACCGCCGCGAGTTCTCTCCTGGTTAGAGATTTTACAAACAATAAAGTCGAATATTGTAACTTTCGTGGGGTCACGTGATGTTAATTCTTGGCATACCTACCTGAAGGGTGTCTCGGCGGGTCAACGCCCCCCGCGACCCGGTCCATGACCAGGCCTCTCGGTGGATTATGACCTGATCAACCAGGCTGTTACTGTTGGCCGCACGTAAACCGTCGAAGGAATCACAGCCCGGCTGGTCAGGTACTGGCTTTAGGTGCCTGTCGAGTGCCAGCTTGAAGACAGCCAGGGGTCTATTGGTAATCCCCCTTATGTATGCTGGGAGGCAGTTGAACAGTCTTGGGCCCCGGACACTTATTGTGTTGTCTCTCAGTGTACTCGTGGCGCCCCTGCTTTTCATTCGGGGATGTTGCATCTCCTGCCGAGTCTTTTGCTTTCTTAGGGAGTGATTTTCGTGTGCAGGTTTGGGACTAGTCCCTCTTAAGATTTTCCAGGTGTATATTATTATGCATCTTTCTCGCCTGCGTTCCAGGGAGTACAAATCAACGGACTTCAACCGTTCCTAGTAATTTAGGTGATTTATGGTACTTGTGTGTGCCTAGAAAGTTCTCTGTACATTCTCCAGGTCTGCAATTTCGCTTGTCTTGAAGGAGGCAGTTAGTGTACAGCAGTATTCCAGCCTAGAGAGAACAAACGACTTTAAGAGAATCATCATGGGCTTGTCATCCCTGGTTTTATAAGTTCTCATTATTCATCCTATCATATTCCTAGCAGATGAGGTAGATACAATGTTGTGATCCTTGAAAATAAGATCCTCTGACATTATCACTCCCAGGTCCTTCACATTAGTTTTCGGCTCTATTCTGCGGTTGGAATTTGTTTTACGATTACACAGTTTTAATTTTCCCAAGTTTTCGACTTCAGAGTAATCGAAATTTCTCATCACTGAATTTAATAATGTTTTCTGCGGTCCGTTTGGAGATTTTCAGTGACATCAATGGAAGACACTGTCATGCAGATTCTGGTATCATCAGCAAAGAAAGACACGGTGCTGTGGCTGACATCCTTGTCTATGTCAGATATGAGGATGAGAAACAGGATGGGAGCGAGTACTGTACCTTGTGGAACACAACTTTTCACCGTAGCCGCCTCAAACTTGACACTGTTCACTACTACTCTGTTATATTTGTCAGGAAGTTGTAGATCCATCTACCAACTTTTCCTGTTATTCCTTCATCACACATTTTGTGTACTGTTACACCATGGTCACACTTGTCGAAGGCTTTCACAAAGTCTGTGTATACTACATCCGTTGTTTGTATGTCCACCATAGATATACTCACCGCTACACACACTAGATATACTCACCGCTACACACACTAGATATACTCACCGCTACACACACTAGATATACTCACCATAAAGTATACTCACCACCAGATATAACAGTCACCTCTTACACACACTCTCTACATCAATTAAGGCTATGCATATACCACACTTTCTCACACAACTGACTCAGTGCATCTGACCCACAATACCTGATTCTCACACACAATACCTGATTCTCACACACAATACCTGATTCTCACACACAATACCTGATCGTGACCCACAATACCTGATTCTCACACACAATACCTGATCGTGACCCACAATACCTGATTCTCACACACAATACCTGATCGTGACCCACAATACCTGATTCTCACACACAATACCTGATCGTGACCCACAATACCTGATTCTCACACACAATACCTGATCGTGACCCACAATACCTGATTCTCACACACAATACCTGATCGTGACCCACAATACCTGATTCTCACACACAATACCTGATCGTGACACACAATACCTGATTCTCACACACAATACCTGATCGTGACACACAATACCTGATTCTCACACACAATACCTGATCGTGACACACAATACCTGATTCTCACACACAATACCTGATCGTGACACACAATACCTGATTCTCACACACAATACCTGATCGTGACACACAATACCTGATTCTCACACACAATACCTGATCGTGACACACAATACCTGATTCTCACACACAATACCTGATCGTGACACACAATACCTGATTCTCACACACAATACCTGATTCTCACACACAATACCTGATTCTCACACACAATACCTGATTCTCACACACAATACCTGATCGTGACACACAATACCTGATCGTGACACACAATACCTGATTCTCACACACAATACCTGATCGTGACACACAATACCTGATTCTCACACACAATACCTGATCGTGACACACAATACCTGATTCTCACACACAATACCTGATTCTCACACACAATACCTGATTCTCACACACAATACCTGATCGTGACACACAATACCTGATTCTCACACACAATACCTGATTCTCACACACAATACCTGATTCTCACACACAATACCTGATCCCGACACAATACCTGATCCTGACACACAACACCTGATCCTGACACACAATACCTGATCCTGACACACAACACCTGATCCTGACACACAATACCTGATCCTGACACACAATACCTGATCCCGACACAATACCTGATCCTGACACACAACACCTGATCCTGACACACAACACCTGATCCTGACACACAATACCTGATCCTGACACACAATACCTGATCCTGACACACAATACCTGATCCTGACACACAATACCTGATCCTGACACACAATACTTGATCCTGACACACAACACCTGATCCTGACACACAATACCTGATCCTGACACACAACACCTGATCCTGACACACAACACCTGATCCTGACACACAACACCTGATCCTGACACACAATACCTGATCCTGACACACAACACCTGATCCTGACACACAATACCTGCTCCTGACACACAATACCTGCTCCTGACACACAATACCTGCTCCTGACACACAACACCTGCTCCTGACACACAATACCTGCTCCTGACACACAACACCTGCTCCTGACACACAACACCTGCTCCTGACACACAACACCTGATCCTGACACACAACACCTGATCCTGACACACAACACCTGATCCTGACACACAACACCTGCTCCTGACACACAACACCTGCTCCTGACACACAACACCTGATCCTGACACACAATACCTGCTCCTCACACATAATACCTGATCCTGACACACAACACCTGCTCCTGACACACAATACCTGGCTCCTGACACACAACACCTGATCCTGACACACAATACCTGCTCCTGACACACAACACCTGCTCCTGACACACAACACCTGATCCTGACACACAACACCTGATCCTGACACACAACACCTGATCCTGACACACAACACCTGCTCCTGACACACAACACCTGCTCCTGACACACAATACCTGTACACCCTCATATCAGAGCGTCACTGCAGATGTCAGCATGTCACCTTACCTGTAAGAATATAAATAATAGTGAGTAATAGTCTCAAGAATAGTCCATTGTTAGAATTTACTTTGTGTGTGTGTGTGTGTGTGTGTGTGTGTGTGTGTGTGTGTGTGTGTGTGTGTGTGTGTGTGTGTGTGTGTGTGTGTGTGTGTGTGTGTGTGTGCACTCATCTAACTGTGCAAACCCCCCCACACACACACTTTCTCAACTCCACAAAACACCACTAAACTCACAAACTTTACCTATTACAAGACAGTTGCGATCAATCTGAGTGAGCGGAGAGTTTGAGTGAGCTGAGAGTTTGTTGAGTGAGCGGAGAGTTTGAGTGAGCGGAGAGTTCAAGTGAGCTGAGAGTTTGAGTGAGCGGAGAGTTTGTTGAGTGAGCTGAGAGTTTGAGTGAGCGGAGAGTTTGAGTGAGCGGAGAGTTTGTTGAGTGAGCGGAGAGTTCAAGTGAGCTGAGAGTTTGAGTGAGCGGAGAGTTTGTTGAGTGAGCTGAGAGTTTGAGTGAGCGGAGAGTTTGAGTGAGCGGAGAGTTTGTTGAGTGAGCGGAGAGTTTGTTGAGTGAGCGGAGAGTTTGTTGAGTGAGCGGAGAGTTTGTTGAGTGAGCGGAGAGTTCAAGTGAGCTAAGAGTTTGAGTGAGCGGAGAGTTTGTTGAGTGAGCTGAGAGTTTGAGTGAGCGGAGAGTTTGTTGAGTGAGCGGAGAGTTTGTTGAGTGAGCTGAGAGTTTGAGTGAGCGGAGAGTTTGTTGAGTGAGCGGAGAGTTTGTTGAGTGATCTGAGACTTTGTTGAGTAAGGTGAGAGTTTGAGTGAGCAGAGACTGTTGAGTGAGCAGAGACTTTGTTGAGTGAGCTGAAAGTCTGTTGAGTGATCTGAGACTTTGAGTGAGCTGAGAGTTTAAGTGAGCTGAAAGTTTAAGTGAGCTGAGAGTTTGAGTGAGCAGAGACTTTGTTGAGTGAGCTGAGAGTTTGTTGAGTGAGCTGAGAGTTTGTTGAGAGAGATGAGAGTCTGTCGAGTGAGCGTAGATTTTGTTGAATGAGCTGTGACTTTGTTGAGCCGAGTGTTGAGTGAGCTGAATCTGTTTAGTAAGCTGAGAGTTTGTCGAGTTGAGAGTATGAGTGAGCTGAGAGTTTGCTGAGTGAGCTGAGAGTTTGCTGAGTGAGCTGAGAGTTTGCTGAGTGAGCTGAGAGTTTGCTGAGTGAGCTGAGAGTTTGCTGAGTGAGCTGAGAGTTTGCTGAGTGAGCTGAGAGTTTGCTGAGTGAGCTGAGAGTTTGCTGAGTGAGCTGAGAGTTTGCTGAGAGTTTGCTGAGTAAGCTCAGCTCCACCACAACCTACCCAATAACAACACTTACAACCCATTTACAACCGACAACCAATTTACATAAGCGTTACACCCTGCGTTGCTGGTAGAGAAGGCGGCGTTTTAAAGACGCACATTTCGCTCCTGACGCCCTAGGAGTGAAACGCTCCCTACAAAAAATGTCCGACAGTTTGCATTTTTGTGCCTTTCTGGGCGAAATGTTGCAAGATTGATACCTGGAGAAAGTTGAAACACTGCCGGAAGTTAACTGTGGAGTTGTCTCTCGCTCTCTCTCTCCTTGTCTCTCTCCCCCTGTCTCATTCTCTGTCTCTCTCTCTTTCTGTCTCTCTCCCCCTGTCTCATTCTCTCTCTCTCTCTCCCTGTCTCTTTCTGTCTCTCTCCCCCTGTCTCATTCTCTCTCTCTCTCTCTCTCCCTGTCTCTTTCTGTCTCTCTCTCCCTCTCACATGCTCTGAAAGCCTATGGCTTCTTCAGTCACAAATATAGTCAGCAGGTGTAGCAGTAAAGGTGGTGTCATCGGGAACAGTATTTGAGGCGGTCAGTCCCTCAGCCTGGAGAAGAGTTCAGCTCCATGGTCTGGAACAAGGTGGTCAGTCCCTCAGCCTGGAGAAGAGTTCAGCTCCATGGTCTGGAACAAGGTGGTCAGTCCCTCAGCCTGGAGAAGAGTTCAGCTCCATGGTCTGGAACAAGATGGTCAGTCCCTCAGCCTGGAGAAGAGTTCAGCTCCATGGTCTGGAACAAGGTGGTCAGTCCCTCAGCCTGGAGAAGAGTTCAGCTCCATGGTCTGGAACAAGGTGGTCAGTCCCTCAGCCTGGAGAAGAGTTCAGCACCATGGTCTGGAACAAGGTGGTCAGTCCCTCAGCCTGGAGAAGAGCTCAGCTCCATGGTCTGGAACAAGGTGGTCAGTCCCTCAGTCTGGAGAAGAGTCCAGCTTCATGGTCTGGAACAAGGTGGTCAGTCCCTCAGTCTGGAGAAGAGTCCAGCTTCATGGTCTGGAACAAGGTGGTCAGTCCCTCAGTCTGGAGAAGAGTTCAGCTCCATGGTCTGGAACAAGGTGGTCAGTCCCTCAGTCTGGAGAAGAGTCCAGCTTCATGGTCTGGAACAAGGTGGTCAGTCCCTCAGTCTGGAGAAGAGTCCAGCTTCATGGTCTGGAACAAGGTGGTCAGTCCCTCAGTCTGGAGAAGAGTTCAGCTCCATGGTCTGGAACAAGGTGGTCAGTCCCTCAGTCTGGAGAAGAGTCCAGCTTCATGGTCTGGAACAAGGTGGTCAGTCCCTCAGTCTGGAGAAGAGTCCAGCTTCATGGTCTGGAACAAGGTGGTCAGTCCCTCAGTCTGGAGAAGAGCTCAGCTCCATGGTCTGGAACAAGGTGATCAGTCCCTCAGCCTGGAGAAGAGTTCAGCTCCATGGTCTGGAACAAGGTGGTCAGTCCCTCAGTCTGGAGAAGAGTTCAGCTTCATGGTCTGGAACAAGGTGGTCAGTCCCTCAGCCTGGAGAAGAGTTCAGCTCCATGGTCTGGAACAAGGTGGTCAGTCCCTCAGTCTGGAGAAGAGTTCAGCACCATGGTCTGGAACAAGGTGGTCAGTCCCTCAGTCTGGAGAAGAGTTCAGCTCCATGGTCTGGAACAAGGTGGTCAGTCCCTCAGTCTGGAGAAGAGTTCAGCACCATGGTCTGGAACAAGGTGGTCAGTCCCTCAGTCTGGAGAAGAGTTCAGCACCATGGTCTGGAACAAGGTAGTCAGTCCCTCAGCCTGGAGAAGAGTTCAGCACCATGGTCTGGAACAAGGTAGTCAGTCCCTCAGCCTGGAGAAGAGTTCAGCACCATGGTCTGGAACAAGGTAGTCAGTCCCTCAGCCTGGAGAAGAGTTCAGCTCCATGGTCTGGAACAAGGTGGTCAGTCCCTCAGCCTGGAGAAGTCCAGCTCCATGGTCTGGAACAAGGTGGTCAGTCCCTCAGCCTGGAGAAGTTCAGCTCCATGGTCTGGAACAAGGTGGTCAGTCCCTCAGCCTGGAGAAGTTCAGCTCCATGGTCTGGAACAAGGTGGTCAGTCTCTCAGTCTGGAGAAGAGTTCAGCTCCATGGTCTGGAACAAGGTGGTCAGTCCCTCAGTCTGGAGAAGAGTTCAGCTCCATGGTCTGGAACAAGGTAGTCAGTCCCTCAGCCTGGAGAAGAGTTCAGCTCCATGGTCTGGAACAAGGTGGTCAGTCCCTCAGTCTGGAGAAGAGTTCAGCTCCATGGTCTGGAACAAGGTAGTCAGTCCCTCAGTCTGGAGAAGAGTTCAGCTCCATGGTCTGGAACAAGGTGGTCAGTCCCTCAGTCTGGAGAAGAGTTCAGCTCCATGGTCTGGAACAAGGTGGTCAGTCCCTCAGCCTGGAGAAGAGTTCAGCTCCATGGTCTGGAACAAGATGGTCAGTCCCTCAGCCTGGAGAAGAGTTCAGCTTCATGGTCTGGAACAAGGTGGTCAGTCCCTCAGCCTGGAGAAGAGTTCAGCTCCATGGTCTGGAACAAGGTGGTCAGTCCATCAGTCTGGAGAAGAGTTCAGCTCCATCATAGTCAGTCTCAGGAAAGAGTCAAGGTGGTCAGTCCCTCAGCCTGGAGAAGAGTTCAGCTCCATGGTCTGGAACAAGGTGGTCAGTCCCTCAGTCTGGAGAAGAGTTCAGCTCCATGGTCTGGAACAAGGTGGTCAGTCCCTCAGCCTGGAGAAGAGTTCAGCTCCATGGTCTGGAACAAGGTGGTCAGTCCCTCAGCCTGGAGAAGAGTTCAGCTCCATGGTCTGGAACAAGGTGGTCAGTCCCTCAGTCTGGAGAAGAGTTCAGCTCCATGGTCTGGAACAAGGTGGTCAGTCCCTCAGTCTGGAGAAGAGTTCAGCACCATGGTCTGGAACAAGGTGGTCAGTCCCTCAGCCTGGAGAAGAGTTCAGCTCCATGGTCTGGAACAAGGTGGTCAGTCCCTCAGTCTGGAGAAGAGTTCAGCACCATGGCCTGGAACAAGGTGGTCAGTCCCTCAGTCTGGAGAAGAGTTCAGCTCCATGGTCTGGAACAAGGTGGTCAGTCCCTCAGTCTGGAGAAGAGTTGAGCTCCATGGTCTGGAACAAGGTGGTCAGTCCCTCAGCCTGGAGAAAAGTTCAGCACCATGGCCTGGAACACGGTGGTCAGTCCCTCAGCCTGGACAAGAGTCCTGCTCCTGCCTCTGCATCTGACTGAAGAAGGCTGTTCTATGGGTGAAATGTTGCAACAACGGTATCTTATACCATTATCGACGTATCTGATATTAAACTTTACGGTCGCTGGACGCTGCTCAGCAACCCATGCGGGTTCAGAGCCTCGTAAAAAAATAACATTAGGGCCGCTCTAGAGGACTGACAGGCCCGCTGTCGACAGGTCACAAGAGGTCACAGGTTACAAATATTCAAGATCTGGTCTGCAAAGGCCACAAGAGGTCACTGTAATACGTCCTTAATCTGGTCTACAAAGGTCACACCAGGTCACTGGTGGCTTGTACTCAGTGTCCTAGATCTAGTTTACAAAGGTCACACACTTCACATCTGCACTTCAAGAGATCATGTCTCATACAATATACTGTCCACACATAACTATATATACACATACGTATATATATATATAATATATATATTATATATATATATATATATATATATATATATATATATATATATATATATATTATTTTTTTTATCACACTGGCCGATTCCCACCAAGGCAGGGTGGCCCGAAAAAGAAAAACTTTCACCATCATTCACTCCATCACTGTCTTGCCAGAAGGGTGCTTTATACTACAGTTTTTAAACTGCAACATTAACACCTCTCGTTCAGAGTGCAGGCACTGTACTTCCCATCTCCAGGACTCAAGTCCGGCCTGCCGGTTTCCCTGAATCCCTTCATAAATGTTACTTTGCTCACACTCCAACAGCACGTCAAGTATTAAAAACCATTCGTCACCATTCACTCCTATCAAACACGCTCACGCACGCCTGCTGGAAGTCCAAGCCCCTCGCACACAAAACCTCCTTTACCCCCTCCCTCCAACCTTTCCTAGGCCGACCCCTACCCCGCCTTCCTTCCACTACAGACTGATACACTCTTGAAGTCATTCTGTTTCGCTCCATTCTCTCTACATGTCCAAACCACCTCAACAACCCTTCCTCAGCCCTCTGGGCAACAGTTATGATAATCCCGCACCTCCTCCTAACTTCCAAACTACGAATTCTCTGCATTATATTCACACCACACATTGCCCTCAGACATGACATCTCCACTGCCTCCAGCCTTCTCCTCGCTGCAACATTCATCACCCATGCTTCACACCCATATAAGAGTGTTGGTAAAACTATACTCTCATACATTCCCCTCTTTGCCTCCAAGGACAAAGTTCTTTGTCTCCACAGACTCCTAAGTGCACCACTCACCCTTTTCCCCTCATCAATTCTATGATTCACCTCATCCTTCATAGACCCATCCGCTGACACGTCCACTCCGAAATATCTGAATACATTCACCTCCTCCATACTCTCTCCCTCCAATCTGATATCCAATCTTTCATCACCTAATATTTTTGTTATCCTCATAACCTTACTCTTTCCTGTATTCACATTTAATTTTCTTCTTTTGCACACCCTACCAAATTCATCCACCAATCTCTGCAACTTCTCTTCAGAATCTCCCAAGAGCACAGTGTCATCAGCAAAGAGCAACTGCATAGTTCCTTTGTATAAAAGCAAAGGGGACAAAAGAGAGAGCAAAAATTATAGGGGGATAAGTCTGTTGAGTATACCTGGTAAAGTGTATGGTAGAGTTATAATTGAAAGAATTAAGAGTAAGACTGAGAATAGGATAGCAGATGAACAAGGAGGCTTTAGGAAACGTAGGGGGTGTGTGGACCAGGTGTTTACAGTGAAACATATAAGTGAACAGTATTTAGATAAAGCTAAAGAGGTCTTTGTGGCATTTATGGATTTGGAAAAGGCGTATGACAGGGTGGATAGGGGGGCAATGTGGCAGATGTTGCAGGTGTATGGTGTAGGAGGTAGGTTACTGAAAGCAGTGAAAAGTTTTTACGAGGATAGTGAGGCTCAAGTTAGAGTATGTAGGAAAGAGGGAAATTATTTCCCAGTAAAAGTAGGCCTTAGACAAGGATATGTGATGTCACCGTGGTTGTTTAATATATTTATAGATGGGGTTGTAAGAGAAGTAAATGCGAGGGTCTTGGCAAGAGGCGTGGAGTTAAAAGATAAAGAATCACACAAAGTGGGAGTTGTCACAGTTGCTCTTTGCTGATGACACTGTGCTCTTGGGAGATTCTGAAGAGAAGTTGCAGAGATTGGTGGATGAATTTGGTAGGGTGTGCAAAAGAAGAAAATTAAAAGTGAATACAGGAAAGAGTAAGGTTATGAGGATAACAAAAAGATTAGGTGATGAAAGATTGGATATCAGATTGGAGGGAGAGAGTATGGAGGAGGTGAATGTATTCAGATATTTGGGAGTGGACGTGTCAGCGGATGGGTCTATGAAAGATGAGGTGAATCATAGAATTGATGAGGGGAAAAGGGTGAGTGGTGCACTTAGGAGTCTGTGGAGACAAAGAACTTTGTCCTTGGAGGCAAAGAGGGGAATGTATGAGAGTATAGTTTTACCAACGCTCTTATATGGGTGTGAAGCATGGGTGATGAATGTTGCAGCGAGGAGAAGGCTGGAGGCAGTGGAGATGTCATGTCTGAGGGCAATGTGTGGTGTGAATATAATGCAGAGAATTCGTAGTTTGGAAGTTAGGAGGAGGTGCGGGATTACCAAAACTGTTGTCCAGAGGGCTGAGGAAGGGTTGTTGAGGTGGTTCGGACATGTAGAGAGAATGGAGCGAAACAGAGTGACTTCAAGAGTGTATCAGTCTGTAGTGGAAGGAAGGCGGGGTAGGGGTCGGCCTAGGAAAGGTTGGAGGGAGGGGGTAAAGGAGGTTTTGTGTGCGAGGGGCTTGGACTTCCAGCAGGCATGCGTGAGCGTGTTTGATAGGAGTGAATGGAAACAAATGGTTTTTAATACTTGACGTGCTGTTGGAGTGTGAGCAAAGTAACATTTATGAAGGGATTCAGGGAAACCGGCAGGCCGGACTTGAGTCCTGGAGATGGGAAATACAGTGCCTGCACTCTGAACGAGAGGTGTCAATGTTGCAGTTTAAAAACTGTAGTGTAAAGCACCCTTCTGGCAAGACAGTGATGGAGTGAATGATGGTGAAAGTTTTTCTTTTTCGGGCCACCCTGCCTTGGTGGGAATCGGCCAGTGTGATAAAAAAAAATAATATATATATATATATATATATATATATATATATATATATATATATATATATGTTCCTTGATAATGTGAGTAGTCACGAAAGCGCTTGGAATTTCTCTATACTTTCACAGTGGTTGTTTTGCATTATATATATATATATATATATATATATATATATATATATATATATATATATATATATATATATAATTATACTAAGTATACTACAGCAAAGAGATATACCAAGGAACTCTACCAAGGAGCTATACCAAGGAGCTATACCAAAGAGATATATCAGGGAAGTATACCAAGGAGATATACCATGGAACTATACCAAGATATATCAAGGACGTATACCAAGGAGATATACCAAAGAGATATCAAAGATACATACCAAGGAAATATACCAAAGAAGTATACCAAGTATACCAAGGAGATATACCAAGTATACCAAGGAGATATACCAAGGAGATATACCAAGGAAGTATACCAAGGAAGCATACCCAGGAGATATACCAAGGAGATATACCAAGGAAGTATACCAAGGAGATATACCAAGGAAGTATACCAAGGAGATATACCAAGGAAGAATACCAAGGAGATATACCAAGGAAGTATACCAAGGAGATATATCAAAGATACATACCAAGGAAATATACCAAGGAAGTATACCAAGTATACCAAGGAGATATACCAAGTATACCAAGGAGATATACCAAGGAAGTATACCAAGGAGATATACCAAGGAAGTATACCAAGGAGATATACCAAGGAGATATATCAAAGATATATACCAAGGAAATATACCAAGGAAGTATACCAAGGAGATATACCAAGGAAGTATACTAAGGAGATATACCAAGGAGATATATCAAAGATATATACCAAGAAAATATACCAAGGAAGTATACCAAGAAGATATACCAAGAAAGTATACCAAGTATAACAAGGAGATATACCAAGGAAGTATAACAAAAAGATATACCAAGGAAGTATACCAAGGATATATACCAAGGAGATATACCAAGGATATATACCAAGGAGATATACCAAGGAGATATACCAAGAATATATACCAAGGATATATACCAAGGAGATATACCTAGGAGATATACCTAGGAGATATACCAAGGATATATACCAAGGATATATAACAAGGAGATATACCAAGAATATATACCAAGGATATATACCAAGGAGATATACCAAGGAGATATACCAAGGAGATATACCAAAAAGATATACCAAGGATATATACCAATGAGATATACCAAGGATATATACCAAGGAGATATACCAAGGATATATACCAAGGAGATATACCAAGGATATATACCAATGAGATACACCAAGATATACCAAGGAGATATACCAAGGAAGTATACCAAGGAGATATACCAAGGAGATATACCAAGGAGATATACCAAGGATATATACCAATGAGATATACCAAGGATATATACCAAGGATATATACCAAGGAGATATACCAAGGAGATATACCAAGGAGATATACCAAGGAAGTATACCAAGAATATATACCAAGGAGATATACCAAGGATATATACCAAGGAAGTATACCAAGAATATATACCAAGGAGATATACCAAGGATATATACCAAGGAAGTATACCAAGAATATATACCAAGGAGATATACCAAGAATATATACCAAGGAGATATACCAAGGAGATATACCAAGGATATATATCAAGGAAGTATACCAAGGAGATATACCAAGGAGATATACCAAGGAAGTATAACAAAAAGATATACCAAGGAAGTATACCAAGGATATATACCAAGGAGATATACCAAGGATATATACCAAGGAGATATACCAAGGAGATATACCAAGAATATATACCAAGGATATATACCAAGGAGATATACCTAGGAGATATACCTAGGAGATATACCAAGGATATATACCAAGGATATATAACAAGGAGATATACCAAGAATATATACCAAGGATATATACCAAGGAGATATACCAAGGAGATATACCAAGGAGATATACCAAAAAGATATACCAAGGATATATACCAATGAGATATACCAAGGATATATACCAAGGAGATATACCAAGGATATATACCAAGGAGATATACCAAGGATATATACCAATGAGATACACCAAGATATACCAAGGAGATATACCAAGGAAGTATAACAAGGAGATATACCAAGGAAGTATAACAAGGACATATACCAAGGATATATACCAAGGAGATATAAGAAGAATATATACCAAGGATATATACCAAGGAGATATACCAAGGAGATATACAAAGGATATATACCAAGGAGATATACCAAGGAGATATACCAAGGAGATATACCAAGGATATATACCAAGGAAGTATACCAAGAATATATACCAAGGAGATATACCAAGGATATATACCAAGGAAGTATACCAAGAATATATACCAAGGAGATATACCAAGAATATATACCAAGGAGATATACCAAGGAGATATACCAAGGATATATATCAAGGAAGTATACCAAGGAGATATACCAAGGAGATATACCAAGGAGATATACCAAGGATATATACCAAGGAGATATACCAAGGAGATATACCAAGGAAGTATACCAAGGAGATATACCAAGGAGATATACCAAGGATATATACCAAGGATATATACCAAGGAGATATACCAAGGAAGTATACCAAGGAGATATACCAAGGAGATATACCAAGGAGATATACCAAGGAGATATACCAAGGAGATATACCAAGGATATATACCAAGGAGATATACCAAGTATACCAAGGAGATATACCAAGTATACCAAGGAGATATACCAAGGAGATATACCAAGGAGATATACCAAGAATATATACCAAGGAGATATACCAAGGATATATACCAAGGAGATATACCAAGTATACCAAGGAGATATACCAAGTATACCAAGGAGATATACCAAGGAGATATACCAAGGATATATACCAAGGAGATATACCAAGTATACCAAGGAGATATACCAAGTGTTAAGTTGTATACAGAGTCAAGTGCAACACACATTAATATGTTACATAAAGTGAAGCCACAAGTAACTGAGGGAACCTGGCTTAAGTCTTCAACTGTCTGGCTTAACCCGCTTACACAATGACCCACCTGGATTACCATAACATGGGTTATATCCTAGGTTATACTCTGGCTTATATCCTGGGTTATATCCTAGGTTATACTCTGGCTTATATCCTGGGTTATACTCTGGCTAATATCCTGGGTTATATCCTAGGTTATACTCTGGCTTATATCCTGGGTTATATCCTAGGTTACTCTGGCTTATATCCTGGGTTATATCCTAGGTTATATCCTGGTTTATATCCTGGGTTATACTCTGGGTTATATCCTGGGTTATATCCTAGGTTATACTCTGGCTTATATCCTGGGTTATATCCTAGGTTATACTCTGGCTTATATCCTGGGTTATACTCTGGCTTATATCCTGGGTTATATCCTAGGTTATACTCTGGCTTATATCCTGGGTTATACTCTGGCTTATATCCTGGGTTATATCCTAGGTTATACTCTGGCTTATATCCTGGGTTATATCCTGAGTTACATCCTGGGTTATACTCTGGGTTATATCCTGGGTTATATCCTAGGTTATACTCTGGCTTATATCCTGGGTTATATCCTAGGTTATATCCTGGTTTATATCCTGGGTTATACTCTGGGTTATATCCTAGGTTATACTCTGGCTTATATCCTGGGTTATATCCTAGGTTATACTCTGGCTTATATCCTGGGTTATATCCTAGGTTATATCCTGGTTTATATCCTGGGTTATACTCTGGGTTATATCCTGGGTTATATCCTAGGTTATACTCTGGCTTATATCCTGGGTTATATCCTGGGTTATATCCTGGGTTACATCCTGAGTTATACTCTGGGTTATATCCTGGGTTATATCCTAGGTTATACTCTGGCTTATAACCTGGGTTATATCCGGGGTTATATCCTGGGTTACATCCTGGCTTATACTCTGGCTTATATCCTGGGTTATATCCTGGGTTACATCCTGGGTTATACTCTGGGTTATATCCTGGGTTATATCCTGGGTTATATCCTAGGTTATACTCTGGCTTATAACCTGGGTTATATCCGGGGTTATATCCTGGGTTACATCCTGGCTTATACTCTGGCTTATATCCTGGGTTATATCCTGGGTTACATCCTGGGTTATATCCTGGGTTATATCCTGGGTTACATCCTGGGTTACATCCTGGGTTATATCCTGGGTTATATCCTGGGTTATATCCTGGGCTATACCCTGGGTTATATCTTGGGTTATATCCTGGGTTATATCTTGGGTTATATCCTGGGTTATATCCTAGGTTATACTCTGGGTTATACTCTGGGTTATATCCTGGGTTATATCCTGGGTTATATCTTGGGTTATATCTTGGGTTATATCCTGGGTTATACTCTGGGTTATATCTTGGGTTATATCCTGGGTTATATCCTGGGTTATATCCTGGGTTATACTCTGGGTTATATCTTGGGTTATATCCTGGGTTATACTCTGGGTTATATCTTGGGTTATACTCTGGGTTATACTCTGGGTTATATCTTGGGTTATATCT
>NC_091366.1:3345637-3380637 GCF_038502225.1 Cherax quadricarinatus
CGTGCAACACTCTACAACCTTTACTGAGGAAACGTTTCGCTAGTCAGTGGCTTCTTCAGTCCAATACAGAGAAGAACGATGGAAGATGAGGAGAATAAGGTAATCAGTCCCTCAGCCTGGAGTTGTGTTCAGCCCATCAATCTGCAACTGAAGGTGGTCCTGTGTTTACCAGGTCCTGTGTGTACCAGGTCCTGTGTATACCAGGTCCTGTGTATACCAGGTCCTGTGTGTACCAGGTCCTAACTACACTGCTACAACAGTACTACAACTACACTGCTACACCAGTACTACAACTACACTGCTACACCAGTACTACAACTACACTGCTACATCAGTACTACAACTACACTGCTACATCAGTACTACAACTACACTGCTACAACAGTACTACAACTACACTGCTACAACAATACTACAACTACACTGCTACATCAGTACTACAACTACACTGCTACATCAGTACTACAACTACACTGCTACAACAGTACTACAACTACACTGCTACATCAGTACTACAACTACACTGCTACAACAATACTACAACTACACTGCTACAACAACACTGCTACAACAACACTGCTACAACTACACTGCTACAACTACACTGCTACAACTACACTGCTACATCAATACTACAACTACACTGCTACAACAATACTACAACTACACTGCTACAACAATACTGCTACACTGCTACATCAGTACTACAACTACACTGCTACAACAATACTACAACTACACTGCTACAACAGTACTACAACTACACTGCTACATCAGTACTACAACTACACTGCTACAACAATACTACAACTACACTGCTACAACAATACTACAACTACACTGCTACAACAATACTACAACTACACTGCTACAACAATACTACAACTACACTGCTACAACAATACTACAACTACACTGCTACAACAATACTACAACTACACTGCTACAACAATACTACAACTACACTGCTACAACAATACTACAACTACACTGCTACAACAATACTACAACTACACTGCTACAACAATACTACAACTACACTGCTACAACAATACTACAACTACACTGCTACATCAGTACTACAACTACACTGCTACAACAGTACTACAACTACACTGCTACAACAATCACAACTACTACAACAATACTACAATGCTACAACAATACTACAACTACACTGCTACAACAATACTACAACTACACTGCTACATCAATACTACAACAATACTACAACTACAAATACACTGCTACAACAATACTACAACTACACTGCTACATCAATACTACAACTACACTGCTACATCAATACTACAACAATACTACAACTACAAATACACTGCTACATCAGTACTACAACTACACTGCTACAATACTACAACAATACTACAACTACACTGCTACAACAATACTACAACTACACTGCTACAACAATACTACAACTACACTGCTACAACAATACTACAACTACACTGCTACAACAATACTACAACTACACTGCTACAACAATACTACAACTACACTGCTACAACAATACTACAACTACACTGCTACATCAGTACTACAACTACACTGCTACATCAGTACTACAACTACACTGCTACATCAGTACTACAACTACACTGCTACAACAATACTACAACTACACTGCTACAACAATACTACAACTACACTGCTACAACAATACTACAACTACACTGCTACAACAATACTACAAGTACACTGCTACAACAGTACTACAACTACACTGCTACATCAGTACTACAACTACACTGCTACAACAATACTACAACTACACTACACTGCTACAACAATACTACAACTACACTGCTACATCAGTACTACAACTACACTGCTACATCAATACAGTACTACAACTACACTGCTACAACAATACTACAACTACACTGCTCCAACAGTACTACAACTACACTGCTACAACAATACTACAACTACACTGCTACATCAATACTACAAACTACAACTACACTGCTACAACAATACTACAACTACACTACACTACTACAACTACACTGCTACAATACTACAACTACACTGCTACAACAGTACTACAACTACACTGCTACAACAATACTACAACTACACTGCTACATCAGTACTACAACTACACTGCTACATCAGTACTACAACTACACTGCTACAACAATACTACAACTACACTGCTACATCAGTACTACAACTACACTGCTACAACAATACTACAACTACACTGCTAACTACAACTACACTGCTACATCAGTACTACAACTACACTGCTACAACAATACTACAACTACACTGCTACAACAATACTACAACTACACTGCTACAACAATACTACAACTACACTGCTACATCAATACTACAACTACACTGCTACATCAATACTACAACTACACTGCTACAACAATACTACAACTACACTGCTACAACAATACTACAACTACACTGCTACAATACAACAATACTACAACTACACTGCTACAACAATACTACAACTACACTGCTACAACAATACTACAACTACACTGCTACATCAATACTACAACTACACTGCTACATCTACAATACTACAACTACACTGCTACAACAGTACTACAACTACACTGCTACAACAATACTACAACTACACTGCTGCAACAATACTACAACTACACTGCTACAACAATACTACAACTACACTGCTACAATACTACAACTACACTGCTACAACAATACTACAACTACACTGCTACAACAATACTACAACTACACTGCTACAACAATACTACAACTACACTGCTACATCAGTACTACAACTACACTGCTACAACAATACAACTACACTGCTACAACAATACAACTACACTGCTACAACAATACTACAACTACACTGCTACAATACTACAACTACACTGCTACAATACTACAACTACACTGCTACATCAGTACTACAACTACACTGCTACATCAATACTACAACTACACTGCTACATCAGTACTACAACTACACTGCTACAACAATACTACAACTACACTGCTACAACAATACTACAACTACACTGCTACAATACTACAACTACACTGCTACATCAGTACTACAACTACACTGCTACATCAGTACTACAACTACACTGCTACAATACTACAACTACACTGCTACAACAATACTACAACTACACTGCTACAACAATACTACAACTACACTGCTACAACAATACTACAACTACACTGCTACAACAGTACTACAACTACACTGCTACAACAATACTACAACTACACTGCTACAACAATACTACAACTACACTGCTACAACAATACTACAACTACACTGCTACATCAGTACTACAACTACACTGCTACAACAGTACTACAACTACACTGCTACATCAGTACTACAACTACACTGCTACAACAATACTACAACTACACTGCTACAACAATACTACAACTACACTGCTACATCAATACTACAACTACACTGCTACATCAATACTACAACTACACTGCTACAACAATACTACAACTACACTGCTACAACAATACTACAACTACACTGCTACAACAATACTACAACTACACTGCTACAACAATACTACAACTACACTGCTACAACAATACTACAACTACACTGCTACAATACTACAACAATACTACAACTACACTGCTACAACAATACTACAACTACACTGCTACAACAATACTACAACTACACTGCTACAACAATACTACAACTACACTGCTACATCAGTACTACAACTACACTGCTACAACAATACTACAACTACACTGCTACAACAATACTACAACTACACTGCTACATCAGTACTACAACTACACTGCTACATCAATACTACAACTACACTGCTACAACAATACTACAACTACACTGCTACAACAATACTACAACTACACTGCTACATCAGTACTACAACTACACTGCTACAACAATACTACAACTACACTGCTACAACAATACTACAACTACACTGCTACATCAGTACTACAACTACACTGCTACATCAATACTACAACTACACTGCTACAACAATACTACAACTACACTGCTACAACAATACAACTACACTGCTACATCAGTACTACAACTACTCTGCTACAACAATACTACAACTACACTGCTACAATACTACAACTACACTGCTACAACAATACTACAACTACACTGCTACATCAGTACTACAACTACACTGCTACATCAGTACTACAACTACTCTGCTACAACAATACTACAACTACACTGCTACAATACTACAACTACACTGCTACAACAATACTACAACTACACTGCTACATCAGTACTACAACTACACTGCTACAACAATACTACAACTACACTGCTACATCAGTACTACAACTACACTGCTACATCAGTACTACAACTACACTGCTACAACAATACTACAACTACACTGCTACACCAGTACTACAACTACACTGCTACATCAATACTACAACTACACTGCTACAACAATACTACAACTACACTGCTACATCAGTACTACAACTACACTGCTACAACAATACTACAACTACACTGCTACAACAATACTACAACTACACTGCTACATCAGTACTACAACTACACTGCTACATCAATACTACAACTACACTGCTACAACAATACTACAACTACACTGCTACATCAGTACTACAACTACACTGCTACAACAGTACTACAACTACACTGCTACATCAGTACTACAACTACACTGCTACAACAATACTACAACTACACTGCTACAACAATACTACAACTACACTGCTACAATACTACAACTACACTGCTACAACAATACTACAACTACACTGCTACAATACTACAACTACACTGCTACAACAATACTACAACTACACTGCTACATCAGTACTACAACTACACTGCTACAACAATACTACAACTACACTGCTACATCAGTACAACTACACTGCTACACCAGTACTACAACTACACTGCTACAACAGTACTACAACAATACTACAACTACACTGCTACATCAGTACTACAACTACACTGCTACAACAATACTACAACTACACTGCTACATCAGTACAACTACACTGCTACACCAGTACTACAACTACACTGCTACAACAATACTACAACTACACTGCTACATCAGTACTACAACTACACTGCTACAATACTACAACTACACTGCTACATCAGTACTACAACTACACTGCTACATCAGTACTACAACTACACTGCTACAATACTACAACTACACTGCTACAACAATACTACAACTACACTGCTACAACAATACTACAACTACACTGCTACAACAGTACTACAACTACACTGCTACAACAGTACTACAACTACACTGCTACACCAGTACTACAACTACACTGCTACAACAATACTACAACTACACTGCTACAACAATACTACAACTACACTGCTACATCAGTACTACAACTATACTGCTACAACAGTACTACAACTACACTGCTACATCAGTACTACAACTACACTGCTACAACAATACTACAACTACACTGCTACAACAATACTACAACTACACTGCTACATCAGTACTACAACTACACTGCTACATCAATACTACAACTACACTGCTACAACAATACTACAACTACACTGCTACAACAATACTACAACTACACTGCTACATCAATACTACAACTACACTGCTACAACAATACTACAACTACACTGCTACAACAATACTACAACTACACTGCTACAACAGTACTACAACAATACTACAACTACACTGCTACAACAATACTACAACTACACTGCTACATCAGTACTACAACTACACTGCTACAACAGTACTACAACTACACTGCTACATCAGTACTACAACTACACTGCTACAACAATACTACAACTACACTGCTACAACAATACTACAACTACACTGCTACATCAGTACTACAACTACACTGCTACATCAATACTACAACTACACTGCTACAACAATACTACAACTACACTGCTACAACAATACTACAACTACACTGCTACATCAGTACTACAACTACACTGCTACAACAATACTACAACTACACTGCTACAACAATACTACAACTACACTGCTACATCAGTACTACAACTACACTGCTACATCAATACTACAACTACACTGCTACAACAATACTACAACTACACTGCTACAACAATACAACTACACTGCTACATCAGTACTACAACTACTCTGCTACAACAATACTACAACTACACTGCTACAATACTACAACTACACTGCTACAACAATACTACAACTACCCTGCTACGTCTCACGTCAGCTGCTGTTCTGTGATTGGTTGCCTGAGACTGACATGAGTCCTGTTGACTAGAATCGTTCTGAACAATTTCATGTTTTCTGATTGGGCCCCTAACGAGGCCCCTGATGAGGGACCCTAACGAGGGCCCCTACCTAACATATTGGGTGGAACAGAGGTGGAGAGTAGATGGAGTGCTAGAAGGGGGCCGAATACCCCTTTCTCGTTTACATACGTTCATACAGTGTTGCGGCACGTGTGTACATGTGTCTATAACACCTGAAGGAGGACCTAGGGAACATATGAAGGTGCTAGGTGACACCTGAAGGAGCTAGGTGACACTTGAAGGTCCTAGGTGACACTTGAAGGACCTAGGTGACACATGGTCCTAGATGACACTTGAAGGACCTAGGAGACACCTGAAGGCCTTGGGTGACACCTGGAGTAGCTAGGTGACACTTTGAGGAGCTAGGTGACACTTGAAGGTCCTAGGTGGCACTTGAAGGAGCTAGGTGACACTTGAAGGTCCTAGGTAACACTTGAAGGAGCTAGGTGACACATGAAGGTCCTAGGTGGCACTTGAAGGTCCTAGATGACACATGAAGGTCCTAGGTAACACTTGAAGGAGCTAGGTGACACATGAAGGTCCTAGGTAACACTTGAAGAAGCTAGGTGACACATGAAGGGGTCAGCGCCCCCTGCGCCTCTGGCAGGCCAGCTGGCGGGCTCGGGAAGGGTCGCTACTACGCCGTGGATTCTGCTGCTGCTGCTGTTGTTGTTGTTGTTGTTGTTGTTGTTGTTGTTGTTGCTGCATGACATGATGCTGTTGCATGACATGAGGCTAATACTGCATGATATGACGCTAATATTGACTGACATGACGCTAATGTTGCATGACATGACGCTAATAAAGGAATCACAAAACAATGCGTTGGGCCAGGAGCTGTGAATCGACCCCTGAAATCACAAATAGGAGAGTACAAACAGGTGAACACACACACACACACACACACACACACACACACACACACACACACACACACACACACACACACGTAGTGGCGGCAGGAATCATACACAGTTTTAAGACGAGGTATGATAAAGCTCATGGAGCAGGGAGAGAGTGGACCTAGTAGCGATCAGTGAAGAGGCGGGGCCAGGAGCTGTGACTCGACCCCTGCAACCACAAACAGGTAAACACACACACAAAATCTGCAACAGTTTATAGAACCGAAGAACAGTACAGCCATGATATCAGGAACCGCTACATCAGTCGGCAGACTGATGTAGCAGTCCCTGATATCATGGCTACGGTTTATAAGCTCCTGCTACATCAGTCACAGACGAGGGACTGTAGGGAGGAACTATCAGACCACCGTGGAGTCCTGGAAAAGACAAGGAGCAGCACACTAGGAACAAATGAGAGAACTGACAGAGGCCCCTAACAGACCCCAGCAGTGCCCAGGAGAAGCTGTGAGGGAAAAATGACAGACCACTGAGCACAGAGACATCAGCTAGAGAAGAGATTGAAGGAAGGAACACTGCAATGGGAGCTCTAAATCGTCTCAGGACTGGAGGACGAGAGGAAGAGGTCAGTTTTTGTTTACAGGCTCCAGGAAGTTGAAGGGAAAACTTATGAACCAAGACGACAGGAGGAGAAAAAAGGCAATTGAAAGTATAATGAAAGAAATAGGAGAGGATGACACGACCCAGTTGACAAATTTTCTGAGAATAGGGTGGTTTGCAAGAGGAAAAAAAACTGCGAAACTGATTTTAAAGGCAGAATCAGCTCGAAACAGTATCCTGCAGGAAAAAGCACGACTAAGGGACATATCGAAGTAGCAGAGGGTGTACCTCGGCTGCAACAGAACACAAGAAAGGCAGAAACTGAAAGAGAGGGTACAAAGATGCAAGGAACACAGAGAGACAAAGACAGAGATGATCACAGGAGGCCAAGAGAAGAATATGAAGAGAGCAACAGAGCAATGATGGACACACTGGCTGAGGTAGCAAGAAGAGCACACACTGGCAGAGCAAAGTTACTAGTTATGGGCGATTTCAATCACAAGGAGATTGATTGGGAAAACCTGGAGCCACATGGGGGTCCCGAAACATGGAGAGCCAAGATGATGGATGTGGCACTGGAAATCCTCATGCATCAACAGAGAGAGGGGAGTATGAACCAGCAAGACTGGACCTCGTGTTCACCCTGAGTGGCTCGAACATTGAGGGCATCACATATAAAAGGCCCCTTGGAACTAGTAATCACGTGGTTCTGAGGCTTTGAATACACAGTAGAGTTACAAATGGAGAGGATACCAGGAGTAGGATGGGAAAAAGCCAAACTACAAAAGTGGGGACTACACAGGTATGAGGAACTTCCTGCAGGAGGTTCAGTGGGAAAGAGAATTAGTAGGAAAATCAGTAAACGAAATAATGAACTACGTAACAACAAAATGCAAGGAGGCAACAGAAATAATGGGAAGACCAGAACGAATCCTTGGTTTACCCAAGGGTGTAAGGAGGCAAAAAACTAAGTGTGCTAGAGAATGGAAAAAGTACAGAAGACAAAGGACCCAGGAAAATAAAAAGATTAGTCGAAGAGCCAGAAACGAGTATGTACATAAGGAGGGAGGCCCAGCGGCAGTATGAAAATGACATATCATCAAAAGTCAAGTCTGACCCGAAGCTGTCGTACAGTCACATCAGGAGGAATACAACAGTCAAGGCCCAGGTAATCAGGCTGAGGAAGGAAGAGAGATCACTAGAAACGACCAAGAAGTATGTGAGGAGCTCAACATGAGATTTAAGGAAGTATTTACAGTGGAGACAGAAAGAACCGACACTAGTTTACTCTGACACTAGTTTACTCTGACACTAGTTTACACTGACACTAGTTTACTCTGACACTAGTTTACTCTGACACTAGTTTACACTGACACTAGTTTACTCTGACACTAGTTTACTCTGACACTAGTTTACACTGACACTAGTTTACTCTGACACTAGTTTACTCTGACACTAGTTTACTCTGACACTAGTTTACTCTGACACTAGTTTACACTGACACTAGTTTACTCTGACACTAGTTTACTCTGACACTAGTTTACACTGACACTAGTTTACACTAGTTTACTCTGACACTAGTTTACACTGACACTAGTTTACTCTGACACTAGTTTACACTAGTTTACTCTGACACTAGTTTACACTAGACACTACACTAGTTTACTCTGACACTAGTTTACTCTGACACTAGTTTACACTAGTTTACTCTGACACTAGTTTACTCTGACACTGACACTACACTAGTTTACTCTGACACTAGACTCTGATACTAGTTTACTCTGACACTAGTTTACTCTGACACTAGTTTACACTGACACTAGTTTACTCTGACACTAGTTTACTCTGACACTAGTTTACACTGACACTAGTTTACACTGACACTAGTTTACACTGACACTAGTTTACACTGACACTAGTTTACACTGACACTAGTTTACACTGACACTAGTTTACTCTGACACTAGTTTACACTGACACTAGTTTACACTGACACTAGTTTACTCTGACACTAGTTTACACTGACACTAGTTTACTCTGACACTAGTTTACACTGACACTAGTTTACACTGACACTAGTTTACTCTGACACTAGTTTACACTGACACTAGTTTACACTGACACTAGTTTACTCTGACACTAGTTTACACTGACACTAGTTTACACTGACACTAGTTTACACTGACACTAGTTTACAGTGACACTAGTTTACACTGACACTAGTTTACACTGACACTAGTTTACACTGACACTAGTTTACAGTGACACTAGTTTACAGTGACACTAGTTTACACTGACACTAGTTTACACTGACACTAGTTTACACTGACACTAGTTTACACTGACACTAGTTTACACTGACACTAGTTTACACTGACACTAGTTTACTCTGACACTAGTTTACACTGACACTAGTTTACACTGACACTAGTTTATAGTGACACTAGTTTACTCTGACACTAGTTTACACTGACACTAGTTTACACTGACACTAGTTTACTCTGACACTAGTTTACACTGACACTAGTTTACACTGACACTAGTTTACTCTGACACTAGTTTACACTGACACTAGTTTACACTGACACTAGTTTATAGTGACACTAGTTTACACTGACACTAGTTTACACTGACACTAGTTTACACTGACACTAGTTTACACTGACACTAGTTTACACTGACACTAGTTTACACTGACACTAGTTTACACTGGCACTAGTTTACAGTGACACTAGTTTACACTGACACTAGTTTAGTGACACTAGTTTACACTGGCGCTAGTTTACAGTGATATTAATTTACAGTGACACTAGTTTACACTGGTGCTAGTTTACAGACACTAGTTTACAGTGGCGCTGGGTTTACCTATCACTGATGTAAATCTGGACACTGCACCAGTCACTGTGCCATGAAGATGACATCTTGACAGTTAAGGACCTGACTTCTTAGTGACATCCATCCATCTTAGTGGTGACACTATACTTGGCACTGACCTGCCTTATCCACAGTGACACTATACTTGGCACTGACCTGCCTTCTTATCCACAGTGACACTATACTTGGCACTGACCTGCCTTATCCACAGTGACACTATACTTGGCACTGACCTGCCTTCTTATCCACAGTGACACTATACTTGGCACTGACCTGCCTTATACACCGTAATGACACTATACCTGGCACTGACCTGCCTCCGTAGTGCCATATAGACGTTACTATCACGTCTGACTGACGTTGCTATCACATCATGTCACTCACCTTGCATTATCACGTCTAAAATACGTTCAAATTACAGCTATATCACGTCTTCACCTCTACATCACGTCTATAAATCATCATTTCCGCCACGTACGTCATGTCACGTTCCAATCATGTTTATATCACGTTACAATGTCACTGTCACGTATCACTTATGTTTATAACACGTATTACTCATGTTTACATCACGTATCACTCATGTTAATAACACTGCTGGACACGCCCAGGCACGGTGCCACGTATAACAAAAGGTAAGGAAGGAAGGCAGGCAGGAAGGAAGAAAGGCAGTGCCAAGCACCCTAGTGGCAGGGTGAACCACCACTGTAGGGAGAGTGGCACTGGTGTAGTGAGGGCCAGAGGGGGAGTGCCAGTGCCAGGACAGTGACACTGACCACCACCAGCGCCGCGCAGGCTGGCACTGTTGGTCATGCGCAGTGCCGCAGCATCACGTCATACAGGCGCGCATGAACCAGCATGTCACCAGGCAGGCATTCCACACCCTTCACCTATTTGATCCCGTACGGGTTTACCGCATGTCTTGCAATATGATAATAATAATCATAATAATAATGATAATAGCAGGTTGAAGAGTTTTGGACCACGCGTGTTGACACAGAGATATGGATATGGTAGTGCCATGGATATGGTAGTGCCATGGATATGGTAGTTCCATGGATATGGTAGTACCAGTGCCATGGATATGGTAGCGCCAGGGATATGGCAGTGCCATGGATATGGTAGTGCCATAGACATGGCAGTGCCATAGGTATGACAGTGCCATATGATAGTGCCATGGCTATAGTAATGCCACTGATATGGTAGTTCCATGGATATGTTAGTGTTATGGATATGGGAGTACTATGGATATGATAGTGTCATACATATGGCAGTGCCATGGATATGGTAGTGCCATGGATATAAAAGTGCCATACATATGGCAGTGCCATGGATATGGTAGTGCCATGGATATAAAAGTGCCATACATATGGCAGTGCCATGGATATGGTAGTGCCATGACGTCCTCTAGAGTAAGCATCGTCAGGCAGTGCAATATCACGGTGCCACCTGACTAAACAATTTCTGTCCTGGTTGCGGCACTCTAAGAACATGGCACCATGTGTCCTCGTTGTGGCACACTAACAACATGGCACTATATGTCCTGGTTGTGGCACACTAATATGGCACCATGTGTCCTGGTTGTGGCACACGAACACGGCACCATGTGTCCTGGTTATGGCACTCTAACAACATGGCACTATATGTCCTGGTTGTGGCACTCTAACAACATGGCACCATGTGTTGTCCACCATTGACTTTCCAAGATAACTGGTATCATACCTCAGACCACTGACCATCATTCACACCTCACACTCTGCCACACTTACAACACCACCTACAACAACACCAACAATAACAACACCACCAACAACAATAACAACACCAACAATAACAACAACAATAGCTACGACATCACAACAACAGCAAGTATTCAGTACAGCAAATTATGCAGTGTTGCAATCATTACCCAGGTGAGTCACACACACATGATAGAACTCACCTGTGTGTGTGTGTGTGTGTGTGTGTGTGTGTGTGTGTGTGTGTGTGTGTGTGTGTGATGATACAGCTCTACACATCTGTGTACCACGTGTCTCCCCCTCTCCCCCCACGTGTCCACCTCCCACGGGGTGACCCTCTGGTAATCCTATACCTGTGGTTGACACTGGCCCGTGGTAAGGACTCACAGACTCACAGAACCAGGAGCTGTGAATCGACCCCTGCAACCACAAACAGGTGAGTAAAGAAACACAGACACACACATACACACACACATACACCACCAAGTGCTGGACACAGTACACACAACCGACGAAGAAGTGAAGAGGCCTCTGAGTGAGCTAGATACCTCAAAGACGATGGGGCCGGATAACATCTCTCCATGGGTCCTGAGAGAGGGAGCAGAGGCGCTGTGTGTACCACTAACAATATTCAATACATCTATCTAAACAAGGAAATTACCTGAGGTATGGAAAACAGTAAATATCCCAATTTTTTAAAAAAGGAGACTGACACGAAGCATTAAACTACAGACCAGTGCCACTGACATGTATAGTTTGCAAGGTCATGGAGAAGATTATCAGAAGAGTGGTGAAGCATATAGAAAGGAATGAACTTATTACAGACAGCCAACATGGTTTCAGGTACGGGAAATCCTGTGTCACAAACCTACTGGAGTTCTATGACAGGGTGACAGCAGTAAGACAAGAGAGGGGTGGGTGGATTGCATTTTCTTGGACTGTAAGAAGGTGTTTGGCACAGTTCCACACAAGAGATTAGTGCAAAAGCTGGAGGACCAGGCAGGGATAACAGGAAGGCACTACAATGGATCAGGGAATACCTGTCAGGAAGACAACGAGTCATGGTACGTGGCGAAGTGTCAGAGTAGGAGCCTGTAACGAGCGGGGTCCCACAGGGGTCAGTCCTAGGACCGGTGCTGTTTCTGGTATTTGTGAACGACATGACGGAAGGAATAGACTCCGAAGTGTCCCTGTTTGCAGATGACGTGAAGTTGATGAGAAGAATTCACTCGATCGAAGACCAGGCAGAACTACAAAGGGATCTGGACAGGCTGCAGACCTGGTCCAGCAATTGGCTCCTGGAGTTCAACCCCACCAAGTGCAAAATCATGAAGGTTGGGGAAGGGTAAAGAAGACCGCAGACGGAGTACAGTCTAGGGGGCCAGAGACTACATACCTCACTCAAGGAAAAAGATCTTGGGGTGAGTATAACACCGAGCACATCTCCTGAAGTGCACATCAACCAAATAACTGCTGCAGCATATGGGCGCCTAGCAAACCTCAGAACAGCATTCCGACATCTTAATAAGGAATCGTTCAGGACCCTGTACACCGTGTACGTTAGGCCCATATTGGAGTATGCGGCACCAGTTTGGAACCCACACCTAGCCAAGCACGTGAAGAAACTAGAGAAAGTGCAAAGGTTTGCAACAAGACTAGTCCCAGAGCTAAGAGGTATGTCCTACGAGGAGAGGTTAAGGGAAATCAACCTGACGACACTGGAGGACAGGAGAGATAGGGGGGACATGATAACGACATACAAAATACTGAGAGGAATTGACAAGGTGGACAGAGACAGGATGTTCCAGAGATTGGACACAGTAACAAGGGGACACAGTTGGAAGTTGAAGACTCAGATGAATCACAGGGATGTTAGGAAGTATTTCTTCAGCCACAGAGTAGTCAGGAAGTAGAATAGTTTGGGAAGCGATGTAGTGGAGGCAGGATCCATACATAGCTTTAAGAAGAGGTATGATAAAGCTCATGGAGCGGGAAGAGTGACCTAATAGCGGCCAGTGAAGAGGTGGGGATAGCAGCTGTGACTCAACCCCTGCAACCACAACTAAGTGAGTACATACACATACACAGCACCAGGACTCCTTCAGAGTACAGGTACTGCACTTCCCACCACCAGGACTCCTTCAGAGTGGAGGCACTGTACTTCACCTCCAGGACTCAAGTCCACCTAACGAATTTCCCTAAATCATTTCATAAATATTACCTTGCTTACACTCCAACAGCACTTCAAGTCATAAAAACCACTGTCTCCACTAACTCCTAATAAACACAAGCCTGCTAGATGCTTAAGCCCCTAGCACACAAAACCTCCCTTTACCCCATACCTCCAACCTTTCCTAGGCCGACCCATACTTTGCTTTCCTTCCACTAGATATTCATACATCCTCCAAGTCATCCTATTCTGTTCCATCCTCTCTAAATATCTAAACCACCTCAACAACCCCTCCTAAGCCCTCTGGATAATACTTTTAGTAACCCCTTCTAATATCCACCTCCTAATATCCAAACTACGGATTCCCTGTACTATATTTACACCACACATTGCCCTCAGAGACAGACATCTTTTCTGCCTCCAGCCTCCTCCTCGATGCAACGTCAACAACCCATCCTTCACACCCATATAAGATCGTTAGTACCTCTATACTTTCCCCTTGTTGCCTCAAAGGCTATCATTATTATTATTATTATTATTATTATTATTATTATTATTATTATCTTACCTTAGCCCAGCCTCTGGAAAATCGTCTTACCTGCAAAACGAGAGAAAAAACACTTTAGATATAAATCCAAACACCAACGTCACAGTGTTTGTGTGTGTGTGTGTGTGTGTGTGTGTGTGTGTGTGTGTGTGTGTGTGTGTGTGCATGATATCAGCCACTCTCTTTGTTTACATTTTCCCTTGATTGACTTCTAAGAAAGTCGTAATTTAAAGTTCACTGTGCGCCTGTGCGAGCTAGCTAGCTAGCTCTCTCTCTCTCTCTCTCTCTCTCTCCCCCTCTCCCTCTCCCTCTCTCTCTCACACTGTCTCTCAAAATAGCTGACAGCTACATAACATACGAGAAAGCGTAGGAGGGCGTGGGAGAAAAATGCGTGGCGTGGGAGGCGCGTGGGTGTGTAGTTCACTCGCAAGGTGTAATCTGCGCACGTGGGCGTTCCATGGGTCACCCAGCGTGTGGGGGAGCCCATCATCCTCCCACGGTAGAGGAGACAGTGGTAAGACAGCTGTACGCACCTGACAGTCTAAATCAGACTGTCAGCCTGAATATATATACATTATCGTCATACAATTTACAATACATATAATCAAGGAGATAAAATCAGGGCGTATAAAATCCCCATAGGCATCGACCAGATATGTAAAATGCTTGACAGAGAGATCCAGCAACGAGATGAGCCATAGGGATGAAGGATAGAGATGAACCGTAGCGGTACTCCCAGGAGCTGTGACTCGACCCCTCGCAAACACATTAAGGCGAGTACAACGTGGCAAGTACAAAGGTTCAAGAAGGTCACAGGAACAATACCTCTCTTGAATACAAGTATTATAACTAACTACATTCTCTGGAGTGACCATAACACGGGTGTATGTATGTATAACTCTGGTTGATTATACCAGATTATACATCGTTCCTACTTGTATCTGTATAATTTACCAGGGTACGTGATACCCACCTTCAGGGATGCAATTCTGATACCCAAGATGATAGGTATTATGCTATCTTGTAAATCAACACTTATCTTGGTACGTTACATACCGTAACTGGTACAATATACACTGCTATCCTGGTACAATATACACTGTTACTGGTACAAAATAGACGGTTATCCTGTACAATATACACTTATCCTGTACAATATACACTGTTGTCCTGGTACAATATACACTGTTATCCTGTACAATATACACTGTTGTCCTGGTACAATATACACTGTTATCCTGTACAATATACACTGTTATCCTGGTACAATATACACTGTTATCCTGTACAATATACACTGTTGTCCTGGTACAATATACACTGTTATCCTGTACAATATACACTGTTATCCTGTACAATATACACTGTTATCCTGTACAATATACACTGTTATCCTGGTACAATATACACTGTTATCCTGTACAATATACACTGTTATCCTGTACAATATACACTGTTGTCCTGGTACAATATACACTGTTATCCTGTATAATATACACTGTTATCCTGGTACAATATACACTGTTATCCTGGTACAATATACACTGTTATCCTGTATAATATACACTGTTATCCTGGTACAATATACACTGTTATCCTGGTACAATATACACTGTTATCCTGGTACAATATACACTGTTATCCTGGTACAATATACACTGTTATCCTGGTACAATATACACTGTTATCCTGGTACAATATACACTGTTATCCTGGTACAATATACACTGTTATCCTGTACAATATACACTGTTATCCTGTACAATATACACTGTTATCCTGTACAAATATACACTGTTATCCTGTACAATATACACTGTTATCCTGGTACAATATACACTGTTATCCTGGTACAATATACACTGTTATCCTGTACAATATACACTGTTATCCTGTACAATATACACTGTTATCCTGTACAATATACACTGTTATCCTGTACAATATACACTGTTATCCTGGTACAATATACACTGTTATCCTGTACAATATACACTGTTATCCTGTACAATATACACTGTTATCCTGGTACAATATACACTGTTATCCTGGTACAATATACACTGTTATCCTGTACAATATACACGGGTGTCCTGGTCCAATATACACTGGTACAATATACACTGTTATCCTGGTACAATATACACTGTTATCCTGTACAATATACACTGTTATCCTGGTACAATATACACTGTTATCCTGGTACAATATACACTGTTGTCCTGGTACAATATACACTGTTATCCTGAACAATATACACTGTTATCCTGTACAATATACACTGTTATCCTGTACAATATACACTGTTGTCCTGGTACAATATACACTGTTATCCTGTACAATATACACTGTTATCCTGTACAATATACACTGTTATCCTGTACAATATACACTGTTGTCCTGGTACAATATACACTGTTATCCTGGTACAATATACACTGTTATCCTGGTACAATATACACTGTTATCCTGGTACAATATACACTGTTATCCTGGTACAATATACACTGTTATCCTGTACAATATACACTGTTATCCTGGTACAATATACACTGTTATCCTGGTACAATATACACTGTTATCCTGTACAATATACACTGTTATCCTGTACAATATACACTGTTATCCTGGTACAATATACACTGTTATCCTGTACAATATACACTGTTATCCTGGTACAATATACACTGTTATCCTGGTACAATATACACTGTTATCCTGGTACAATATACACTGTTATCCTGTACAATATACACTGTTATCCTGGTACAATATACACTGTTATCCTGGTACAATATACACTGTTATCCTGGTACAATATACACTGTTATCCTGGTACAATATACACTGTTATCCTGGTACAATATACACTGTTATCCTGGTACAATATACACTGTTATCCTGGTACAATATACACTGTTATCCTGGTACAATATACACTGTTATCCTGGTACAATATACACTGTTATCCTGGTACAATATACACTGTTATCCTGGTACAATATACACTGTTATCCTGGTACAATATACACTGTTATCCTGTACAATATACACTGTTATCCTGGTACAATATACACTGTTATCCTGTACAATATACACTGTTGTCCTGGTACAATATACACTGTTATCCTGGTACAATATACACTGTTATCCTGTACAATATACACTGTTGTCCTGGTACAATATACACTGTTATCCTGGTACAATATACACTGTTATCCTGGTACAATATACACTGTTATCCTGGTACAATATACACTGTTATCCTGTACAATATACACTGTTATCCTGTACAATATACACTGTTGTCCTGGTACAATATACACTGTTATCCTGTACAATATACACTGTTATCCTGTACAATATACACTGTTATCCTGTACAATATACACTGTTATCCTGGTACAATATACACTGTTATCCTGGTACAATATACACTGTTACAATATACACTGTTATCCTGTACAATATACACTGTTATCCTGGTACAATATACACTGTTATCCTGTACAATATACACTGTTATCCTGTACAATATACACTGTTATCCTGTACAATATACACTGTTATCCTGTACAATATACACTGTTATCCTGTACAATATACACTGTTATCCTGTACAATATACACTGTTATCCTGTACAATATACACTGTTATCCTGGTACA
This sequence comes from Cherax quadricarinatus, assembly GCF_038502225.1. Classification (NCBI taxonomy): domain Eukaryota; kingdom Metazoa; phylum Arthropoda; class Malacostraca; order Decapoda; family Parastacidae; genus Cherax; species Cherax quadricarinatus. The sequence goes on from NC_091366.1 coordinate 3,364,450, forward strand.
ATATACACTGTTATCCTGGTACAATATACACTGTTATCCTGTACAATATACACTGTTATCCTGGTACAATATACACTGTTATCCTGGTACAATATACACTGTTATCCTGGTACAATATACACTGTTATCCTGGTACAATATACACTGTTATCCTGTACAATATACACTGTTATCCTGGTACAATATACACTGTTATCCTGGTACAATATACACTGTTATCCTGGTACAATATACACTGTTATCCTGGTACAATATACACTGTTATCCTGTACAATATACACTGTTATCCTGTACAATATACACTGTTATCCTGTACAATATACACTGTTATCCTGGTACAATATACACTGTTATCCTGGTACAATATACACTGTTATCCTGTACAATATACACTGTTATCCTGGTACAATATACACTGTTATCCTGGTACAATATACACTGTTATCCTGTACAATATACACTTATCCTGTACAATATACACTGTTATCCTGGTACAATATACACTGTTATCCTGGTACAATATACACTGTTATCCTGGTACAATATACACTGTTATCCTGGTACAATATACACTGTTATCCTGGTACAATATACACTGTTATCCTGTACAATATACACTGTTATCCTGTACAATATACACTGTTATCCTGTACAATATACACTGTTATCCTGGTACAATATACACTGTTATCCTGGTACAATATACACTGTTATCCTGTACAATATACACTGTTATCCTGTACAATATACACTGTTATCCTGGTACAATATACACTGTTATCCTGGTACAATATACACTGTTATCCTGGTACAATATACACTGTTATCCTGGTACAATATACACTGTTATCCTGGTACAATATACACTGTTATCCTGGTACAATATACACTGTTATCCTGGTACAATATACACTGTTATCCTGGTACAATATACACTGTTATCCTGGTACAATATACACTGTTATCCTGTACAATATACACTGTTATCCTGTACAATATACACTGTTATCCTGGTACAATATACACTGTTATCCTGTACAATATACACTGTTATCCTGTACAATATACACTGTTATCCTGGTACAATATACACTGTTATCCTGTACAATATACACTGTTATCCTGGTACAATATACACTGTTATCCTGGTACAATATACACTGTTATCCTGTACAATATACACTGTTATCCTGGTACAATATACACTGTTATCCTGGTACAATATACACTGTTATCCTGGTACAATATACACTGTTATCCTGGTACAATATACACTTATCCTGGTACAATATACACTGTTATCCTGGTACAATATACACTGTTATCCTGGTACAATATACACTGTTATCCTGGTACAATATACACTGTTATCCTGGTACAATATACACTGTTATCCTGGTACAATATACACTGTTATCCTGGTACAATATACACTGTTATCCTGTACAATATACACTGTTATCCTGGTACAATATACACTGTTATCCTGGTACAATATACACTGTTATCCTGGTACAATATACACTGTTATCCTGGTACAATATACACTGTTATCCTGGTACAATATACACTGTTATCCTGGTACAATATACACTGTTATCCTGGTACAATATACACTGTTATCCTGGTACAATATACACTGTTATCCTGGTACAATATACACTGTTATCCTGGTACAATATACACTGTTATCCTGGTACAATATACACTGTTATCCTGGTACAATATACACTGTTATCCTGGTACAATATACACTGTTATCCTGGTACAATATACACTGTTATCCTGGTACAATATACACTGTTATCCTGGTACAATATACACTGTTATCCTGGTACAATATACACTGTTATCCTGGTACAATATACACTGTTATCCTGGTACAATATACACTGTTATCCTGGTACAATATACACTGTTATCCTGGTACAATATACACTGTTATCCTGGTACAATATACACTGTTATCCTGGTACAATATACACTGTTATCCTGGTACAATATACACTGTTATCCTGGTACAATATACACTGTTATCCTGTACAATATACACTGTTATCCTGGTACAATATACACTGTTATCCTGGTACAATATACACTGTTATCCTGGTACAATATACACTGTTATCCTGGTACAATATACACTGTTATCCTGGTACAATATACACTGTTATCCTGGTACAATATACACTGTTATCCTGGTACAATATACACTGTTATCCTGGTACAATATACACTGTTATCCTGGTACAATATACACTGTTATCCTGGTACAATATACACTGTTATCCTGGTACAATATACACTGTTATCCTGGTACAATATACACTGTTATCCTGGTACAATATACACTGTTATCCTGGTACAATATACACTGTTATCCTGGTACAATATACACTGTTATCCTGGTACAATATACACTGTTATCCTGGTACAATATACACTGTTATCCTGGTACAATATACACTGTTATCCTGGTACAATATACACTGTTATCCTGGTACAATATACACTGTTATCCTGGTACAATATACACTGTTATCCTGTACAATATACACTGTTATCCTGGTACAATATACACTGTTATCCTGGTACAATATACACTGTTATCCTGTACAATATACACTGTTATCCTGGTACAATATACACTGTTATCCTGGTACAATATACACTGTTATCCTGGTACAATATACACTGTTATCCTGGTACAATATACACTGTTATCCTGGTACAATATACACTGTTATCCTGGTACAATATACACTGTTATCCTGGTACAATATACACTGTTATCCTGTACAATATACACTGTTATCCTGGTACAATATACACTGTTATCCTGGTACAATATACACTGTTATCCTGGTACAATATACACTGTTATCCTGTACAATATACACTGTTATCCTGGTACAATATACACTGTTATCCTGGTACAATATACACTGTTATCCTGGTACAATATACACTGTTATCCTGGTACAATATACACTGTTATCCTGGTTATCCTGGTACAATATACACTGTTATCCTGGTACAATATACACTGTTATCCTGGTACAATATACACTGTTATCCTGTACAATATACACTGTTATCCTGGTACAATATACACTGTTATCCTGGTACAATATACACTGTTATCCTGTACAATATACACTGTTATCCTGGTACAATATACACTGTTATCCTGGTACAATATACACTGTTATCCTGTACAATATACACTGTTATCCTGTACAATATACACTGTTATCCTGGTACAATATACACTGTTATCCTGGTACAATATACACTGTTATCCTGGTACAATATACACTGTTATCCTGTACAATATACACTGTTATCCTGGTACAATATACACTGTTATCCTGGTACAATATACACTGTTATCCTGGTACAATATACACTGTTATCCTGTACAATATACACTGTTATCCTGGTACAATATACACTGTTATCCTGGTACAATATACACTGTTATCCTGGTACAATATACACTGTTATCCTGTACAATATACAATATACACTGTTATCCTGGTACAATATACACTGTTATCCTGGTACAATATACACTGTTATCCTGGTACAATATACCCTGTTAACCTGGTACAATATACACTGTTATCCTGGTACAATATACACTGTTATCCTGTACAATATACACTGTTATCCTGGTACAATATACACTGTTATCCTGGTACAATATACACTGTTATCCTGGTACAATATACACTGTTATCCTGTACAATATACACTTATCCTGTACAATATACACTGTTATCCTGTACAATATACACTGTTATCCTGTACAATATACACTGTTATCCTGGTACAATATACACTGTTATCCTGGTACAATATACACTGTTATCCTGTACAATATACACTGTTATCCTGTACAATATACACTGTTATCCTGTACAATATACACTGTTATCCTGTACAATATACACTGTTATCCTGTACAATATACACTGTTATCCTGTACAATATACACTGTTATCCTGGTACAATATACACTGTTATCCTGTACAATATACACTGTTATCCTGGTACCTGGTACAATATACACTGTTATCCTGTACAATATACACTGTTATCCTGGTACAATATACACTGTTATCCTGTACAATATACACTGTTATCCTGGTACAATATACACTGTTATCCTGGTACAATATACACTGTTATCCTGGTACAATATACACTGTTATCCTGTACAATATACACTGTTATCCTGGTACAATATACACTGTTATCCTGGTACAATATACACTGTTATCCTGTACAATATACACTGTTATCCTGTACAATATACACTGTTATCCTGTACAATATACACTGTTATCCTGGTACAATATACACTGTTATCCTGGTACAATATACACTGTTATCCTGGTACAATATACACTGTTATCCTGTACAATATACACTGTTATCCTGTACAATATACACTGTTATCCTGGTACAATATACACTGTTATCCTGGTACAATATACACTGTTATCCTGGTACAATATACACTGTTATCCTGGTACAATATACACTGTTATCCTGGTACAATATACACTGTTATCCTGGTACAATATACACTGTTATCCTGGTACAATATACACTGTTATCCTGTACAATATACACTGTTATCCTGGTACAATATACACTGTATCACAATATACACTTATCCTGGTACAATATACACTGTTATCCTGTACAATATACACTGTTATCCTGGTACAATATACACTGTTATCCTGGTACAATATACACTGTTATCCTGGTACAATATACACTGTTATCCTGTACAATATACACTGTTATCCTGGTACAATATACACTGTTATCCTGGTACAATATACACTGTTATCCTGGTACAATATACACTGTTATCCTGGTACAATATACACTGTATCACAATATACACTGTTATCCTGGTACAATATACACTGTTATCCTGGTACAATATACACTGTTATCCTGGTTATCCTGGTACAATATACACTGTTATCCTGGTACAATATACACTGTTATCCTGGTACAATATACACTGTTATCCTGGTACAATATACACTGTTATCCTGTACAATATACACTGTTATCCTGGTACAATATACACTGTTATCCTGGTACAATATACACTGTTATCCTGGTACAATATACACTGTTATCCTGGTACAATATACACTGTTATCCTGTACAATATACACTGTTATCCTGGTACAATATACATTATCCTGGTACAATATACACTGTTATCCTGTACAATATACACTGTTATCCTGGTACAATATACATTATCCTGGTACAATATACACTGTTATCCTGTACAATATACACTGTTATCCTGTACAATATACATTGTTATCCTGGTACAATATAGACTGTAATCCTGTACATATATACACTGTTATCCTGTACATATATACACTGTTATCCTGGTACAATATAGACTTATCCTGGTACAATATGCTGTTATGGCAGTGTGCACAGACTTGGGACCAGGTCCTCGAGTACCTTCCAGGTATATATTATCAGGTATCTCTCTCTCCTCCTCTCCAGTGAGTACATGTTCAAGACTTGAAGGCGTTCCCAGTATTTATTGACTCTGTGTGGCAATAAATGATCTCTGTATGTGCTCCAGCTGTGATATTTCTCCTGCCCTGGACAATACTGTTCCAGCTGTGATATTTCTACTGCCCTGGACGATACTGTTCCAGTTGTGATATTTCTACTGCCCTGGACGATACTGTTCCAGTTGTGATATTTCTACTGCCCTGGACAATACTGTTCCAGCTGTGATATTTCTACTGCCCTGGACGATACTGTTCCAGTTGTGATATTTCTACTGCCCTGGACGATACTGTTCCAGTTGTGATATTTCTCCTGCCCTGGACAATACTGTTCCAGCTGTGATATTTCTACTGCCCTGGACGATACTGTTCCAGTTGTGATATTTCTCCTGCCCTGGACAATACTGTTCCAGTTGTGATATTTCTACTGCCCTGGACGATACTGTTCCAGTTGTGATATTTCTCCTGCCCTGGACAATACTGTTCCAGCTGTGATATTTCTACTGCCCTGGACGATACTGTTCCAGTTGTGATATTTCTACTGCCCTGGACGATACTGTTCCAGTTGTGATATTTCTCCTGCCCTGGACAATACTGTTCCAGCTGTGATATTTCTCCTGCCCTGGACAATACTGTTCCAGCTGTGATATTTCTACTGCCCTGGACGATACTGTTCCAGTTGTGATATTTCTCCTGCCCTGGACAATACTGTTCCAGTTGTGATATTTCTACTGCCCTGGACGATACTGTTCCAGTTGTGATATTTCTCCTGCCCTGGACAATACTGTTCCAGCTGTGATATTTCTACTGCCCTGGACGATACTGTTCCAGTTGTGATATTTCTACTGCCCTGGACGATACTGTTCCAGTTGTGATATTTCTCCTGCCCTGGACAATACTGTTCCAGCTGTGATATTTCTCCTGCCCTGGAAGATACTGTTCCAGCTGTGATATTTCTACTGCCCTGGAAGATACTGTTCCAGCTGTGATATTTCTCCTGCCCTGGAAGATACTGTTCCAGCTGTGATATTTCTCCTGCCCTGGAAGATACTGTTCCAGCTGTGATATTTCTCCTGCCCTGGAAGATACTGTTCCAGCTGTGATATTTCTCCTGCCCTGGACGGAGCCGTCAGCACTGTACAATACATTAGTAAATTTGATAAATTTGCTTGTAATAGAGAGGTGACCTGCAGATATAAATCCAGAAAAACTCTTGTTTACCCCTTTTGGGGCCTAGTTCCTAGGCCTATTGTGTATCCAAAAAAAAAAAATAGCCACTACCATCCACACCATGCAAACAAGGTACACAGTAAACTAGCCACTACCATACACACCATGGATACAAGTTACACAGTAAACTAGCCACTACCATACACACCATGGATACAAGGTACACAGTAAACTAGCCACTACCATACACACCATGGATACAAGGTACACAGTAAACTAGCCACTACCATACACACCATGGATACAAGGTACACAGTAAACCAGCCACTACCATACACACCATGGATACAAGGTACACAGTAAACCAGCCACTGCCATACACACCATGGATACAAGGTACACAGTAAACTAGCTACTACCATACACACCATGGATACAAGGTACACAGTAAACTAGCCACTACCATACACACCATGGATACAAGTTACACAGTAAACTAGCCACTACTATACACACCATGGATACAAGGTACACAGTAAACTAGCCACTACCATACACACCATGGATACAAGGTACACAGTAAACTAGCCACTACCATACACACCATGGATACAAGGTACACAGTAACCCATCCACTACCATACACACCATGGATACAAGGTACACAGTAAACTAGCCACTACCATACACACCATGGATACAAGGTACACAGTAAACTAGCCACTACCATACACACCATGGATACAAGGTACACAGTAACCCATCCACTACCATACACACCATGGATACAAGGTACACAGTAAACTAGCCACTACCATACACACCATGGATACAAGGTACACAGTAACCCATCCACTACCATACACACCATGGATACAAGGTACACAGTAAACTAGCCACTACCATACACACCATGGATACAAGGTACACAGTAAACTAGCCACTACCATACACACCATGGATACAAGGTACACAGTAAACTAGCCACTACCATACACACCATGGATACAAGGTACACAGTAAACTAGCCACATCGGTGGCAAAATCTAATCCTAACGAGGGAGCACAAGTGATTCAAAGAGTGCCACCACTGGCACTATTTCCCTTGAAAATTCTCATTATCCACTCCGTCATCTTCCTGGCTGTATTAACATCCGCTCCCAGCTTTACCAGCGATAAGTATAAGTGCGTTTGAAGACGTTGTGGATGCGTTTAACGTTGACGCAAGACAAATAACGTAACTAACACCTCAACACTGCCACCTCTCTCATGTTCACAACAGGGATGAACAACAGTAGTGAACAGGGGTGAACAATGATGAACAGGAGTGCACAACAGGGGTGAATAACAATGACGAATAGTGAACATCTGTGAACAACAGTGATGAACAAGAGAGGTGAACAACAGCAATGAACAGCCATGAACAACAGAGGTGAACAGTGAACAACAGAAGTGAACAGAGGTGAACAACAGTGATGAACAACAGAGGTGAACAGTGATGAACAGAGGTGAACAACAGTGATGAACAACAGAGGTGAACAGTGAACAACAGAGGTGAACAACAGTGATGAACAACACAGGTGAACAACAGTGATGAACAACAGAGATGAACAACAGTGATGAACAGTGATGAACAACAGAGGTGAACAACAGTGATGAACAGAGGGGAAAAACAGAGATAAACAACAGAGGTGAACAGTGATGAACAGAGGTGAACAACAGTGATGAACAGTGAACAACAGAGGTGAACAACAGTGATGAACAGTGAACAGTGAACAACAGAGGTGAACAACAGTGATGAACAACAGAGGTGAACAACAATGAACAGAGGTGAACAACAGTGATGAACAGAGATAAAAAACAGAGGTGAACAACAGTGATGAACAACAGTGATGAACAGAGGTGAACAACAGTGATGAACAACAGAGGTGAACAGTGATGAACAGAGGTGAACAACAGTGATGAACAGAGGTGAACAACAGTGATGAACAACAGAGGTGAACAGTGATGAACAACAGAGGTGAACAACAGTGATGAACAACAGAGATGAACAACAGTGATGAACAGTGATGAACAACAGAGGTGAACAACAGTGATGAACAGAGGGGAAAAACAGAGATAACCAACAGAGGTGAACAGTGATGAACAGAGGTGAACAACAGTGATGAACAGTGAACAACAGAGGTGAACAACAGTGATGAACAGTGAACAGTGAACAACAGAGGTGAACAACAGTGATGAACAACAGAGGTGAACAACAATGAACAGAGGTGAACAACAGTGATGAACAGAGATAAAAAACAGAGGTGAACAACAGTGATGAACAACAGAGGTGAACAACAGTGATGAACAACAGAGGTGAACAGTGATGAACAGAGGTGAACAACAGTGATGAACAACAGAGATGAACAACAGTGATGAACAGTGATGAACAACAGAGGTGAACAACAGTGATGAACAGAGGGGAAAAACAGAGATAAACAACAGAGGTGAACAGTGATGAACAGAGGTGAACAACAGTGATGAACAGTGAACAACAGAGGTGAACAACAGTGATGAACAGTGAACAGTGAACAACAGAGGTGAACAACAGTGATGAACAACAGAGGTGAACAACAATGAACAGAGGTGAACAACAGTGATGAACAACAGTGATAAACAACAGTGATGAACAACAGTGAACAGTGAACAACAGTGATGAACAGCAGAGGTGGACAGTGATAAACAGAGGTGAACAACAGTGATGAACAGTGATGAACAGAGGTGAACAACAGTGATGAACAACAGAGGTGAACAACAGTGATGCACAACAGAGGTGAACAACAGTGATGAACAACAGAGGTGAAGTACAGCACTTAAGGGTCTATTTTGGGTGAAAATCCTCTCTTACTGACAGTTCCTGGCGTGAGACTCTTTCTCTCTCTCTCTCTCTCTCTCTCTCTCTCTCTCTCACTATACCTCTCCATCTCTCTCACTGTATCTCTCACTATACTTCTCCATCTCTCTCACTATCTCTCACTATACCTCTCCATCTCTCTCACTGTATCTCTCACTATACTTCTCCATCTCTCTCACTATCTCTCTCTTCTTCCAAGAGCTAAATTCATCATCTATTTCTATCTCTTCCTTCTTACGTCTCTCTGCCACCTCCTTCCTTCTGCGTCTTCCAGCAGACAGTGAACGTCAAGACGCAGGTGGTGACACAAGGAACGTCAAGACGTAGGTGGTGACACAAGGAACGTCAAGACGCAGGTGGTGACACAAGGAACATCAAGACGAAGGTGGTGACACAAGGAACGTCAAGACGAAAGTGGTGACACAAGGAACGTCAAGACGAAGGTGGTGACACAAGGAACATCAAGACGCAGGTGGTGACACAAGGAACATCAAGACGCAGGTGGTGACACAAGGAACGTCAAGACGCAGGTGGTGACACAAGGAACATCAAGACGCAGGTGGTGACACAAGGAACGTTAAGACGCAGGTGGTGACACAAGGAACGTTAAGACGCAGGTGGTGACACAAGGAACGTCAAGACGCAGGTGGTGACACAAGGAACGTCAAGACGCAGGTGGTGACACAAGGAACGTCAAGACGCAGGTGGTGACACAAGGAACGTTAAGACGCAGGTGGTGACACAAGGAACGTTAAGACGCAGGTGGTGACACAAGGAACGTTAAGACGCAAGTGGTGACACAAGGAACATCAAGACGCAGGTGGTGACACAAGGAACGTCAAGACGCAGGTGGTGACACAAGGAACATCAAGACGTAGGTGGTGACACAAGGAACATCAAGACGCAGGTGGTGACACAAGGAACATCAAGACGCAGGTGGTGACACAAGGAACATCAAGACGTAGGTGGTGACACAAGGAACATCAAGACGCAGGTGGTGACACAAGGAACGTCAAGACGTAGGTGGTGACACAAGGAACATCAAGACGCAGGTGGTGACACAAGGAACATCAAGACGTAGGTGGTGACACAAGGAACATCAAGACGCAGGTGGTGACACAAGGAACATCAAGACGCAGGTGGTGACACAAGGAACATCAAGACGCAGGTGGTGACACAAGGAACATCAAGACGCAGGTGGTGACACAAGGAACATCAAGACGCAGGTGGTGACACAAGGAACATCAAGACGCAGGTGGTGACACAAGGAACATCAAGACGTAGGTGGTGACACAAGGAACATCAAGACGCAGGTGGTGACACAAGGAACATCAAGACGCAGGTGGTGACACAAGGAACATCAAGACGCAGGTGGTGACACAAGGAACATCAAGACGCAGGTGGTGACACAAGGAACATCAAGACGCAGGTGGTGACACAAGGAACATCAAGACGCAGGTGGTGACACAAGGAACATCAAGACGCAGGTGGTGACACAAGGAACATCAAGACGCAGGTGGTGACACAAGGAACGTTAAGACGCAGGTGGTGACACAAGGAACATCAAGACGCAGGTGGTGACACAAGGAACATCAAGACGTAGGTGGTAACACAAGGAACGTCAAGACGTAGGTGGTAACACAAGGAACGTCAAGACGCAGGTGGTGACACAAGGAACGTCAAGACGCAGGTGGTGACACAAGGAACGTTAAGACGCAGGTGGTGACACAAGGAACATCAAGACGCAGGTGGTGACACAAGGAACATCAAGACGTAGGTGGTAACACAAGGAACGTCAAGACGTAGGTGGTAACACAAGGAACGTCAAGACGCAGGTGGTGACACAAGGAACGTCAAGACGCAGGTGGTGACACAAGGAACGTTAAGACGCAGGTGGTGACACAAGGAACATCAAGACGCAGGTGGTGACACAAGGAACATCAAGACGTAGGTGGTAACACAAGGAACGTCAAGACGTAGGTGGTAACACAAGGAACGTCAAGACGTAGGTGGTAACACAAGGAACGTCAAGACTGAGGGACTGACCCCCCTCAAAACTAAGTCATCAAGACTGAGGGACTGATCTCTCTCTCAACTGCCACTGCAATTTACGACCAGTGACGTCAGACTGATGACTCTCTCAACATTATCATTGCAGACTTGTTGCAAGGCTGCTCATTTTTCCAGAATGTTAATGTAACAGTGAATAAGGAGAAGACAGCTAAGACCATTCCCTCTTACCATGGTTACTGTCCCTCTTACCATGGTTACTGCCTCCCTCTTACCATGGTTACTGCCCCTCTTACCATGGTTACTGCCTCCCTCTTACCATGGTTACTGCCTCTCTTACCATGGTTACTGCCCCTCTTACCATGGTTACTGCCTCTCTTACCATGGTTACTGCCCCTCTTACCATGGTTACTGTCCCTCTTACCATGGTTACTGTCCCTCTTACCATGGTTACTGCCTCTCTTACCATGGTTACTGCCTCTCTTACCATGGTTACTGCCCCTCTTACCATGGTTACTGTCCCTCTTACCATGGTTACTGTCCCTCTTACCATGGTTACTGCCTCTCTCTTACCATGGTTACTGCCCCTCTTACCATGGTTACTGCCTCTCTTACCATGGTTACTGCCCCTCTTACCATGGTTACTGTCCCTCTTACCATGGTTACTGTCCCTCTTACCATGGTTACTGTCCCTCTTACCATGGTTACTGTCCCTCTTACCATGGTTACTGCCTCTCTTACCATGGTTACTGCCTCTCTTACCATGGTTACTGCCCCTCTTACCATGGTTACTGTCCCTCTTACCATGGTTACTGTCCCTCTTACCATAGTTACTGCCTCTCTCTTACCATGGTTACTGCCTCTCTCTTACCATGGTTACTGCCCCTCTTACCATGGTTACTGTCCCTCTTACCATGGTTACTGCCTCCCTCTTACCATGGTTACTGTCCCTCTTACCATGGTTACTGCCCCTCTTACCATGGTTACTGTCCCTCTTACCATGGTTACTGTCCCTCTTACCATGGTTACTGCCCCTCTTACCATGGTTACTGCCCCTCTTACCATGGTTACTGCCCCTCTTACCATGGTTACTGTCCCTCTTACCATGGTTACTGTCCCTCTTACCATGGTTACTGCCCCTCTTACCATGGTTACTGCCCCTCTTACCATGGTTACTGTCCCTCTTACCATGGTTACTGTCCCTCTTACCATGGTTACTGTCCCTCTTACCATGGTTACTGCCTCTCTTACTATGGTTACTGCCCCTCTTACCATGGTTACTGCCTCTCTTACCATGGTTACTGTCCCTCTTACCATGGTTACTGTCCCTCTTACCATGGTTACTGTCTCTCTTACAATGGTTACTGCCTCCCTCTTACCATGGTTACTGTCCCTCTTACCATGGTTACTGTCCCTCTTACCATGGTTACTGTCCCTCTTACCATGGTTACTGCCCCTCTTACCATGGTTACTGCCCCTTTTACCATGGTTACTGTCTCTTACCATGGTTACTGCCCCTATTACCATGGATACTGCCCCTATTACCATGGATACTGCCCCTCTTACAATGGCTACTGTCCCTCTTACCATGGTTACTGCCTCTCTTACCATGGTTACTGTCTCTCTTACCATGGTTGCTGCCCCTCTTACCATGGTTACTGACCCTCTTACCATGGTTACTGCCTCTCTTACCATGGTTACTGCCCTTCTTACCATGGTTACTGTCTCTCTTACCATGGTTGCTGCCCCTCTTACCATGGTTACTGACCCTCTTACCATGGTTACTGCCTCTCTTACCATGGTTACTGTCTCTCTTACCATGGTTACTGCCCCTCTTACCATGGTTACTGTCTCTCTTACCATGGTTGCTGCCCCTCTTACCATGGTTACTGACCCTCTTACCATGGTTACTGCCTCTCTTACAATTGTTACTGCCTCTCTTACCATGGTTACTGTCCCTCTTACCATGGCTACTGTCCCTCTTACCCTGGTTACTGTCTCTCTTACCATGGTTACTGCCCCTCTTACCATATTACTGTCTCTCTTACCAAGGTTACTGCCCCTCTTACCATGGTTACTGCCCCTCTTACCATGGTTACTGCCTCTCTTACCATGGTTACTGTCCCTCTTACCATGGTTACTGCCTCTCTTACCATGGTTACTGTCCCTCTTACCATGGTTACTGCCCCTCTTACCATGGTTACTGCCCCTCTTACCACGGTCACTGCCCCTCTTACCATGGTTACTGTCTCTCTTACCATGGTTGCTGCCCCTCTTACCATGGTTACTGACCCTCTTACCATGGTTACTGCCTCTCTTACCATGGTTACTGCCTCTCTTACCATGGTTGCTGTCCCTCTTACCATGGTTACTGCCCCTCTTACCATGGTTACTGCCCCTCTTACCATGGTTACTGTCTCTCTGACCATGGTTACTGTACCTCTTACCATGATTCCTGCCTCTCTAACCATGGTCACTGCATCTCTCTTACCATGTTTACTGCCCCTCTCTCTTACCATGGTTACTGTCCCTCTTACCATGGTTACTGCCTCTCTTACAACGATTACTGCCTCTCTCTTACCATGGTTACTGCCTCTCTCTTACCATGGTTACTACCTCCCTCTTACCATGGTTACTGCCTCTCTCTTACCATGGTTACTGCCTCCCTCATACCATGGTTACTGCATCTCTCTTACCATGTTTACTGCCTCTCTCTTACCATGGTTACTACCTCTCTCTTACCATGGCTACTGCATCTCTCTTACCATGTTTACTGCCTCTCTCTTACCATGGTTACTGCCTCTCTCTTACCATGGTTACTGCCTCTCTCTTACGATGATTACTGCCTCTCTTTTACCATGGTTACTGCCCCTCTTACCATGGTTACTGCATCTGTCTTACCATGGTTACTGCCTCTCTCTTACCATGGTTACTGCCTCTCTCTTACCATGGTTACTGCCTCTCTCTTACCATGGTTACTGCCTCTCTCTTACCATGGTTACTGCATCTCTCTTACCATGGTTACTGTCCCTCTTACCATGGTTACTGTCCCTCTTACCATGGTTACTGCCTCTCTCTTACCATGGTTACTGCCTCTCTCTTACCATGGTTACTGCCCCTCTTACCATGGTTACTGTCCCTCTTACCATGGTTACTGCCTCTCTCTTACCATGGTTACTGTCCCTCTTACCATGGTTACTGCCTCTCTCTTACCATGGTTACTGTCCCTCTTACCATGGTTACTGTCCCTCTTACCATGGTTACTGTCCCTCTTACCATGGTTACTGCCTCTCTCTTACCATGGTTACTGCCTCTCTCTTACCATGGTTACTGTCCCTCTTACCATGGTTACTGTCCTTCTTACCATGGTTACTGCCTCTCTCTTACCATGGTTACTGTCCCTCTTACCATTGTTACTGCCTCTCTCTTACCATGGTTACTGCCTCTCTCTTACCATGGTTACTGCCTCTCTCTTACGATGGTTACTGCCTCTCTCTTACCATGGTTACTGTCCCTCTTACCATGGTTACTGTCCATCTTACCATGGTTACTGCCTCTCTCTTACCATGGTTACTGTCCCTCTTACCATGGTTACTGCCTCTCTCTTACCATGGTTACTGCCTCTCTCTTACCATGGTTACTGCCTCTCTCTTACCATGGTTACTGTCCCTCTTACCATGGTTACTGTCCCTCTTACCATGGTTACTGCCTCTCTCTTACCATGGTTACTGCCTCTCTCTTACCATGGTTACTGTCCCTCTTACCATGGTTACTGCCTCTCTCTTACCATGGTTACTGTCCCTCTTACCATGGTTACTGAGCCTCTTACCATGGTTACTGCCTCTCTCTTACCATGGTTACTGTCCCTCTTACCATGGTTACTGCCTCTCTCTTACCATGGTTACTGTCCCTCTTACCATGGTTACTGCCTCTCTCTTACCATGGTTACTGTCCCTCTTACCATGGTTACTGCCTCTCTCTTACCATGGTTACTGTCCCTCGTACCATGGTTACTGACCCTCTTACCATGGTTACTGCCTCTCTCTTACCATGGTTACTGCCTCTCTCTTACCATGGTTACTGTCCCTCTTACCATGGTTACTGTCCCTTTTACCATGGTTACTGCCTCTCTCTTACAATGGTTACTGTCCCTCTTACCATGGTTACTGCCTCTCTCTTACCATGGTTACTGTCCCTCTTACCATGGTTACTGTCCCTCTTACCATGGTTACTGCCTCTCTCTTACCATGGTTACTGTCCCTCTTACCATGGTTACTGTCCCTCTTACCATGGTTACTGTCCCTCTTACCATGGTTACTGCCTCTCTTACCATGGTTACTGCCCCTCTTACCATGGTTACTGCCCCTCTTACCATGGTTACTGCCTCTCTCTTACCATGGTTACTGTCCCTCTTACCATGGTTACTGTCCCTCTTACCATGGTTACTGTCCCTCTTACCATGGTTACTGTCCCTTTTACCATGGTTACTGCCTCTCTCTTACCATGGTTACTGTCCCTCTTACCATGGTTACTGTCCCTCTT
>NC_091366.1:3385637-3393137 GCF_038502225.1 Cherax quadricarinatus
TACCCTCCCTCACTATCATCAACAGTAGTGGTACTGTGCCCTCACTCACTATCATCAACAGTAGTGGTACTGTACCCTCCCTATCATCAATAGTAGTGGTACTGTACCCTCCCTCACTATCAACAGTAGTGGTACTGTACCCTATCAACAGTAGTGGTACTGTACCCTCACTATCAACAGTAGTGGTACTGTACCCTCCCTATCAACAGTAGTGGTACTGTACCCTCCCTATCAACAGTAGTGGTACTGTACCCTCCCTCACTATCAACAGTAGTGGTACTGTACCCTCACTATCAACAGTAGTGGTACTGTACCCTCCCTCACTATCAACAGTAGTGGTACTGTACCCTCACTATCAACAGTAGTGGTACTGTACCCTCACTATCATCAACAGTAGTGGTACTGTACCCTCACTATCAACAGTAGTGGTACTGTACCCTCACTATCAACAGTAGTGGTACTGTACCCTCCCTCACTATCATCAACAGTAGTGGTACTGTACCCTCACTATCAACAGTAGTGGTACTGTACCCTCACTATCATCAACAGTAGTGGTACTGTACCCTCACTATCATCAACAGTAGTGGTACTGTACCCTCACTATCAACAGTAGTGGTACTGTACCCTCCCTCACTATCATCAACAGTAGTGGTACTGTACCCTCACTATCAACAGTAGTGGTACTGTACCCTCACTATCATCAACAGTAGTGGTACTGTACCCTCACTATCATCAACAGTAGTGGTACTGTACCCTCACTATCAACAGTAGTGGTACTGTACCCTCCCTCACTATCATCAACAGTAGTGGTACTGTACCCTCACTATCAACAGTAGTGGTACTGTACCCTCACTATCATCAACAGTAGTGGTACTGTACCCTCACTATCATCAACAGTAGTGGTACTGTACCCTCACTATCAACAGTAGTGGTACTGTACCCTCCCTCACTATCATCAACAGTAGTGGTACTGTACCCTCACTATCATCAACAGTAGTGGTACTGTACCCTCACTATCATCAACAGTAGTGGTACTGTACCCTCCCTCACTATCATCAACAGTAGTGGTACTGTACCCTCACTATCATCAACAGTAGTGGTACTGTACCCTCACTATCATTCCCAGTTTCTACGGTCACATATAATTTAACCAAGGACACGGGAAAGCTCTGATTTAGTAACAGAGTTGTGGAAAACTGGAACAAATCTCCCGAGTAGCGTCACTGAAGCTAAAACCTTCCGTAGTTTAAACAAATATACTGAGTACATGTGGGATATACCTGGAATATACCTACAGAGGGTTTCGGGAATACACGCCTCCGAGGCCCGGTCTGTAACCAGGCCTCCGGGTGAGTGTGAGCTGAACCTACCTAGCCGGGATTCCAATCTACCTCTGGCGGAGGGAGGACCTTAATATCTCCCGCCCCTCCCAGGGTGACTGTCACATCACATATCACTGCCACACGCTGAACACTCACCAGAGCATAACAATTGTCAGTGAGTTGGGAAAAGGGGGAGAGAGGGGGGTTGGAGAGGGGGTTGGAGACGGGGTTGGAGGAGGGGGTTGGAAAGGGGGGGGCTGGGTGTGAGGCGGTCAATAATCGCTAGCCTGAACCTCATACCCCTTGCTTCTCCCCCACACCCCCCTCTGCAGACCATGAGAGGGAGGGGGGAGGGTAGGGGCGTGGTAGACTCTTGTTTTAAGAGGGGGAGGGGAGGGAGGGGTAGGAAGGGAGGGAGGGGTCAATTTCACTGCACCAGATGAGGTGTAACATCCACCTTATAATCAATTAGTCAATCTCTCTCTCTCTCTCTCTCTCTCTCTCTCTCTCTCTCTCTCTCTCTCTCTCTCTCTCTCTCTCTCTCTCTCTCTCTCTCTCTCTCTCTAGACAGCAACCTAGAACTCTGAAGACTTCATCTCCAGCATCACCAGCAGAGATGCAAGCAGCAGCATCCAGGATGCTTAAACAGGGGGCAGTTCCCCCCTGCCTTCGTCTATGTAATATACCTGTAACCAGTGTCACAGGTGTTCCTACCATGGCTTCCCAAGCCATGGTAGGAACACCCTTGTTCACAAGAGGTCAGAGGGCGGAAAAACCTAGCCTAGCCTAACGTAATGTGGCCTAGACTATCTTATCCTAACACAACGTAGCCCATCTTAGTCTAGCCTAAATTATCTTAACCTAACGTAGCCTATCCTGATCTTCCTTATCCTATCCTAACCTAATTTGCTTAGAAAAAACGTAATCTAGCCTAGCCTACCCTAATTTGTGTATTTAGAAAAACCGACTCTAGGTTGAGGGACTAATTACCTCAAACTCCTGCTCATCTGGAACCAATATTGCCTGCATAGGACTGAAGACCCCACTGGCTGGCGAGACGATTCTCAAAATGTTACACCAATGTCTTATTTTGTAACCTAAATTTAAACCAGCTTCCCCACATAATCTTAAGCCGGGCCTAGCCTGGCCTAGCCTGGCTTAGCCTAGCCTGGCCTAGCCTGGCTTAGCCTAGCCTGGCCTAGCCTGGCTTAGCCTAGCCTGGCCTAGCCTGCCCTGGCCTAGCCTAGCCTGGCCTAGCCTGCCCTGGCCTAGCCTAGCCCGGTCTGGCCTGGCCTAGCCTAGCCCGGTCTGGCCTGGCCTAGCCTAGCCCGGTCTGGCCTAGCCCGGTCTGGTCTGGCCTGGCCTAGCCTAGCCCGGTCTGGCCTGGCCTAGCCTAGCCCGGTCTGGCCTGGCCTAGCCTAGCCCGGCCTAGCCTAGCCCGGTCTGGCCTAGCCCGGTCTGGTCTGGCCCGGTCTGGTCTGGCCTGACCTGACATGGCCTGGCTGCTAGTGGACTGTAGCTACCACCAGCCATTTTCTCGGATCAAGCCTCATTATCTCCCCTCATTAGCGGTCCCATAATACAAAATAATATTAATAATAATATAATAATGGACTACAAGTGGTCATAACTTCGTAACTATCGTATTTACACACGCACACATACATACATACACACACATATATACACACACACATACACACACACGGTGAAGTTAATGAGGAGAATTAAATCAGATGAGGATCAGGTAGGACTTCCAAGAGACCTGGACAGGCTGGACACCTGGTCCAGCAACTGGTTTCTTGAATTCAACCCTGCCAAATGCAAAGTCGTGAAGATCGGAGACGAGCAAAGAAGACCGCAGACGGAGTATAGACTAGGTGGCCAAGGATTGCAAACCTCGCTCAAGGAGAAAGATCTTGGGGTGACCATAACACCGAGCATGTCTTCGGAAGCATACATCAACCAGATAACTGCTGCAGCATACGGGTGCCTGGCAAACCTGAGAACAGCGTTCCGATACCTTAGTAAGGAATTGTTCAAGACACTGTACACTATGTACGTCAGGCCCATACTGGAGTATGCAGCACCTGTTTGGAACCCACACCTGGTCAAACACGTCAAGAAATTAGAGAAAGTGCAAAGGTTTGCAACAAGGTTAGTTCCAGAGCTCAGGGGTATGTCCTACGAAGAAAGGTTGAGGGAAATCGGACTGACGACATTGGAGGACAGGAGGGTCAGGGGAAACATGATAACGACATACAAAATATTGCGTGGAATAGATAAGGTAGACAGACAGGTTGCTCCAGAGATGGGACACAGAAACAAGGGGTCACAATTGGAAGCTGAAGACTCAGACGAGTCATAGGGATGTTAGGAAGTATTTCTTCAGCCATAGAGTCGTCAGGAAGTGGAATAGCCTAACAAGTGATGTACTGGAGGCAGGAACCATACATAGCTTTAAGACGAGGTATGACAAAGCTCTGGAAGCAGAGAGAGGACCTAGTAGCAATCAGTGAAGAGACGGGGCCGGGAGCTGTGTCTCGACCACTGCAACCATATTTAGGCGAGTACAATTAGGTGAGTACACACACACACACACACACACACACACACACACACACACACACACACACACAGTGTCTCTGACATGTATAGTATGCAAAGTCATGGAGAAGATTATCAGGAGGAGAGTGGTGGAACACCTGGAGCAGAACAAGATTATAATTGAAAACCAGCATGGGTTCATGGAAGGCAAATCTTGTATCACAATCCTCCTGGAGTTTTATGACAAGGTAACAGAAGTAAGACACGAGAGAGACGGGTGGGTTGATTGCATTTTCCTGGACTGCAGGAAGTCCTTTGACACAGTTCCTCACAAGAGATTAGTGCAGAAGCTGGAGGATCAGGCGCATATAACAGGGAGGGCACTGCAATGGATCAGGGAATACCTGACAGGGAGGCAGCAACGAGTCATGGTACGTGAAGAGGTATCACAGTGGGCGCCTGTGACGAGAGGGGTCCCACAGGGGTCAGTTCTAGGACCAGTGCTATTTTTGATATATGCGAACGACATGATGGAATGAATAGAGTCTGAAGTATCTCTATTCGCAGATGATGTGAAGCTGATGAGAAGAAATAAATCGGATGAGGATGAGGCAGGACTTCAAAGAGACCTGGACAGGCTGGACATGTGGTCCAGAAACTGGCTTCTCGAATTCAACCCTGCCAAATGCAAAGTCATGAAGATTGGGGAGGGGCAAAGAAGACCGCAGACAGAGTATAGGCTAGATGGCCAAAGACTACAGACCTCACTCAGGGAGAAAGACCTTGGGGTGACCATAACACCGAGCACATCACCGGAGGCACACATCAACTAAGTAACTGCTGCAGCATACGGGCGCCTGGCAAACATGAGAATAGCGTTCCGATACCTTAATAAGGAATCGTTCAAGACACTGTACACTGTGTATGTTAGGCCCATACTGGAGTATGCAGCACCAGTCTGGAACCCACACCTGGTCAAACACGTCAAGTTAGAGAAAGTACAAAGGTTTGCAACAAGGCTAGTCCCAGAGCTCAGGAGAATGTCGTACGAGGAAAGGTTGAGGGAAATCGGACTGACGACACTGGAGGACAGAAGGGTCAAGGGAGATATGATAACGACATACAAGATACTGCGGGGAATAGACAAGGTGGACAGAGACAGGATGTTCCAGAGAGGGGACACAGAAACAAGGGGTCACAACTGGAAGCTGAAGACTTAGACGAGTCACAGGGACGTTAGGAAGTATTTCTTCAGTCATAGAGTCGTCAGGAAGTGGAATAGCCTAGGAAGTGTAGTGGAGGCAGGAACCATACATAGTTTTAAGAAGAGGTATGACAAAGCTCAGGAAGCAGAGAGGGAGAGGACCTAGTAGCGATCAGTGAAGAGGCGGGGCCAGGAGCAGAGTCTCGACCCCTGCAACCACAATTAGGTGAGTATAATTAGGTGAGTGCACACACACACACACATACATACATACACACATACATACACACACACACACATACATACACACACACATACATACATACACAAATAGATACATACATACATACATACATACACACACACACACACATAGATATATACATAGACACACACATACAGACACATATATACACACACATACATACACACACACATATGCAGCACCAGTCTGGAACCCACACCCGGTCAAGCACGTCAAGAAGTTAGAGAAAGTACAAAGGTTTGCAACAAGGCTAGTCCCAGAGCTCAGGGAAATGTCGTATGAGGAAAGGTTGAGGGAAATCGGACTGACGACACTGGAGGACAGAAGGGTCAGGGGAGACATGATAACGACATACAAGATACTGCGGGGAATCGACAAGGTGGACAGAGACAGGATGTTCCAGAGAGGGGACACAGAAACAAGGGGTCACAACTGGAAGCTGAAGACTTAGACGAGTCACAGGGACGTTAGGAAGTATTTCTTCAGTCATAGAGTCGTCAGGAAGTGGAATAGCCTAGCAAGTGTAGTGGAGGCAGGAACCATACATAGTTTTAAGAAGAGGTATGACAAAGCTCAGGAAGCAGAGAGGGAGAGGACCTAGTAGCGGTCAGTGAAGAGGCGGGGCCAGGAGCTGAGTCTCGACCCCTGCAACCACAATTAGGTGAGTACATAGACACACACACACACACACACACACACATACATACATACATATACACACACATACATACACACACCTACATACACACACACATACGCATACATACACACATACATATATACACACACACATACACACACACACACACACACATACATACACACATACACATACATATGTCCTACGAGGAGAGGTTAAGGGAAATCAACCTGACGACACTGGAGGACAGGAGAGATAGGGGGGACATGATAACAACATACAAAATACTGAGAGGAATTGACAAGGTGGACAAAGACAGTATGTTCCAGAGATTGGACACAGCAACAAGGGGACACAGTTGGAAATTGAAGACACAGATGAATCACAGGGATGTTAGGAAGTATTTCTTCAGCCACAGTGTAGTCAGGAAGTGGAATAGTTTGGAAGCGATGTAGTGGAGGCAGGATCCATACATAGCTTTAAGCAGAGGTATGATAAAGCTCACGGTTCAGGGAGAGTGACCTAATAGCGACCAGTGAAGAGGCGGGGCCAGGAGCTGGGACTCGACCCCTGCAACCTCAACTAGGTGAGTACACACACACACACACAAACGTACACACATACACACGCACACACGCAATAAAGCTCCTGGAACAGGGAGAGACCAGTGAAAAGGCGGGGTCAAGACCTGTGAACTAACCCCTGTAACCACAAATAGGTGATTAAACACACAATACTACGATTATCACTATTGGTAGACAGAACAGGTAGATTGATATTACTACGCAGTCATCATTTTCGCATGAGTTGCATGTATACACACACACACATTATATATATCCCCTACAACGCCACTACCACCACTTACGCATGAGAGAAAGAGAGATGACGCCAGGTAGTGCGTATGTAGTACTTCCTGCAACAACCTGACGCACCTTGCAACATACGCAGTCGTTGCTGCCTCCCTCACTCTCTCTTCCTCCTTCATTTAACCTTCATTCATCCCTTTCTCTATCTCCTATACTCCATCGCCCATGCTTTCAATCTTCACTTCATTTCCCTCTCCCTCCCTTTACTTTACAATCTCCCTCCTTGTACCTTACACTCTCCCTCTCTGTACCTAACAATCTTCCTGTACCTTCGAATCTCTCTCTTACCTTCCATCTCCC
The DNA here is from genome assembly GCF_038502225.1 of Cherax quadricarinatus. NCBI lineage: Eukaryota > Metazoa > Arthropoda > Malacostraca > Decapoda > Parastacidae > Cherax > Cherax quadricarinatus. The sequence continues at coordinate 3,392,785 of NC_091366.1, forward strand.
TCCCTCTACCTTACAATCTCCCTCCTTGTACCTTACACTCTCCCTCCCTGTACCTAACAATCTCCCTGTACCTTACACTCTCCCTCCCTGTACCTTACAATCTCCCTGTACCTTACACTCTTCCTCCCAGTACCTTACACTCTCCCTCCCTGTATCTTACACTCTCCCTTACACCGTCACTGTCCATCTGAACTAAGAGGAGAGGCAGGGGATGGTGCCATTCCCCTTGTCCCTTAGTCTCCCCTTTGTCTCCTTCACCTTCACCCCTAACCTCTCACCCCCACCACTCTCACGCCTTGCTAGTCTCCCCTCAATTTCAGCAGCTCTTCAATTTATCCATCCGATAATATGGG